>NC_134878.1:13570639-13573139 GCF_041734735.1 Babylonia areolata | reverse complement strand
CACGAAGTACCCAGTGAATGTCCTACACCCCGAAACTTTAGGGGGTGGAATTTATGCAAAATGGGGGTGGGCCCTTACAAGGTGGTTTACAGCACTAGCAGAGCTGTAGCAGGAGTTTTTGTTGTGTAGAACAGGGATGTCAGTGCTGACATCCATCATCTTGAGAGATGGGGGTGGGGGTGGGGGTGGGATGGGTGTGTGTGTGGGGGGTGGGGGGGGGGAGCAGGGGGGGATGGGGGTGGAGCTCCACCCCAGATCTTCTGACGGTCTGGCTTTACTTCTGTGCTATCCCCCCCCCCTTTTTTTTCTCTCGATCGTCTCTTCCATAGGGTGGTGACTTTTCCCAATCTGCAAGATCAACATTTGTGCACACCTGCCGGTAAGTATACTACCTGAGTCCCTTTCGCGTTCAGGAGATGTATGTCAAGCATCCCACGATCCATACCAGCCTTCGGTGAAGCATATGTCGTAGTAGTAGTAGTAGTAGTAGTAGTAGTAGTAGTCGTAGTAGAAGTCATAGAAGGAGAAAGGGGAGGAGCAGCAGTAACGGTAGCAGTAGCAGTGTGTAGTAATAATCATAGCAGTAGAAGTAGCAGCAGCAACAACAGCAACACTGGCCTTCATCTGTCTCCCATGACAATGGAATTCATCTGCTGCAAGTGTTTATACTATGAAGTGGGAGCATATATTCGGAGTTGTAGGAGCACTAGTAGTAGTAGTTGTAGTAGAGGAGGAGGAATAGAAAGCGTAGCAGTAACAGAAACAGTGTGTAGAAATATTAGTAGCACAAGTAGTAGTAGTAGTAGCAACAGTAATAGCACTGGCCTCCTTCTGTCTAGGCGTGACAATGGAATCAACCTGCTGCAAGTGTTTACACAATGAAGTGTGAGCACATTACGTTCTAGGCTGATAGGAAATATCCTGTGTATAATTCAAAGCATCTGAAAATGAAGTGCGGTTGCCTAAACGGGTATGACACATACAAACCCGCAAAGATGTGAACGAGTGCGCGTGCGGGATGCAACCTTTGAACAATGATGTTATCATTTGACAAGGTTTGGTTTTGTATCTGTGTTTGGTTTGGGTTGGTTTGAATTGGGTGGTGCTGATTTGGGATGGACTCATTTAGGCTGGTTTGGTTTGGGCTGGGTGGTGCTGATTTGGGACGGACATTTAGGCTGGATTGGTTTGAGTTGGGTGGTGCTGATTTGGGATGGACTTATTTGGGCTGGGTTGGTTTGAGTTGGGTGGTACTGATTTGGGATGGACTTATTTGAGCTGGATTAGTTTGAGTTGGGTGGTACTGATCTGGGATGGACTCATTTGGGCTGGATTGGTTTGAGTTGGGTGGTACTGATTTGGGTTGGACTTATTTAGGCTGGACTGGTTTGGGTTGGGTGGTACTGATTTGGGTTAGCCTTATTTGAGCTGGATTAGTTTGAGTTGGTGGTACTGATTTGGGATGGACTTATTTAGGCTGGACTGGTTTGGGTTGGGTGGTACTGATTTGGGTTGGCCTTATTTGAGCTGGATTAGTTTGAGTTGGGTGGTACTGATTTGGGTTGGACTTATTCAGGCTGGAGTGGTTTGAGTTGGTTTGGTTAGATTTGTCTTATTTCTGGATAGTGATGATCTGGTATCTTGTGATCTCTTGCAGTTAATCAGCCACGTGTTGTAGATTAGTCGGTTGCCTGGCTCGCTGGCTGGTTGTTTGGTTACTTTGTCAGACATGTAGGTTTAGTCGGTGTACTCACTGACAGCCCGTGCAGTGAAGCAGATAACATTGTTTGTGTACACACATTGACCACGGCAGTACAAGCATGTACGTGTGCGCGTGAGTGCACGCACGTGTTTTGAGTAAAGAGGGAGATGAAGAGAGAGAGAGAGAGAGATTGGGTGGGGGTGAGGGGGGGAGTAAAGAGGGAGAAGGAAAGAGAGGGATGGACAGAAAAAGCCTGAGACAGAGAGAGGTAGAGAGAAGGAGGGAGATGGAGAGAAAGAGGGAGAGGGAGAGAGAGGATGATGAGAAAGAGAGGGGGAAGGAGAGGGAGAGAAAGAGGGAGAGAGAGAGGGAAAGAGAGCGATGGAGACAGACAGACAGACAAAGAGAACGACAGAAAGGGGGAGAAAGAGAGACAGAAACAGAGAAACATAGCAAACAGGGAAAAACAAAAACAACAAGAACCATCACCACCACCACAACAACAAAAGACCAAAAGAAAAAGAAGTAGACAGGATGACTCCCATCCTTAACTCGTTAACGAACCTAACCAATAAAGGACAAAAAAGCCACCTGAAAACTGTGCCCTCACTAAGCCACCAAGCTGTCCGAACGGCTCAGGGAAACGTATCCCCGAGACAACAACAACAACAACAACAACATAAAGACCAAGATAAACAAAACAGGAGGACTCTTATCCTTAACTCGTTAGCTCACTCAGTACGGCCAGTCCTCTCTTCTCCTCTACACAGACCCCTCGGATGTCCAGTGGGTGTCTCA
>NC_134878.1:13560639-13568139 GCF_041734735.1 Babylonia areolata | reverse complement strand
CAAACAAAAAACAGCTGTTGATTCAACGTTTCTTTCGATGCACACCAGACTCCACATTCACAGAAATAGCATCGTCTAAGTGTGCACAAACATGTCAAGATGCAAACCCACCACCATCACCGCCACCACCACCAACAACAACAACAAAAAACAACAACAAAAAAACCAACAGCAAACACAACTAAAACACAACAAACTCGGAGAAGAATATACGCGATATTTACTTTCTTTTTCAAATGCGAGAGTTCACACCGTACTCTTTACATAAGCACTCCATGGCGTTCTGTCAGTCACCGAACAACACACTGTTTCACTCTGAATCTCAATTCTATCTCAGCGCTATCCACCGGCGGCACCTGCAACTGAAACCCGTGGAAGTTTTATTTCGCAGGGCCGAAGGCTCAGCCACGTTTCCTGGCACTCCTTTTAACACACGCACCCATCAGCCAAAATGACAGCCTTTCGATAACTCAATCTTGTTTATGTCATGAATTATCGTACCTCAGCCTTGTCCAGAGAGGGAAGAAGGAAGGAAGGAAGGAAGGTAGACCCGTAGGTCTACATCTGGTCTGCGCTGTGTGAGTGAGGAGAGAGAGAGAGAGAGAGGAGGGAGGAGAGAGAGAGAGAGAGAGGAGGGAGGAGAGAGAGACTCAGAGAGCGGGAGGGGGGCGGCAGAAGATGAAGAAGAAGAGAGCCGGCTAGTCTGGTACTACCAAGTACCGTCTGACAAGATAACGAGGTGTGGGAACTCACTCCGTCTGAGCGCCAACCACAGTTCAGTCTCAAGCCAACAGCCACAGAGAACATGTGAAAACGGGGGAGAGAGAGAGAGAGAGAGAGAGAGAGAGAGAGAGCAACAGACAAGAGAAACAGACAGACAGACGGACATACGAGACAGACGTCAAGACAAAACAGGGCAACCTGACACCAGGGGGGACATCTCGCTCATTAACGAGAACGCGCGCCATGTGATCACCAGGGCCGATAACTCCATTCCCTGCTCTGTCCCGCATGAACGCCAGGCCTGCTTGCTTTCTCCGCGCGCGATCACATGGTGCAGCACGTGCATTACAGAACTGCCGCGCGTGCAGCACAGCGCGCGAGGACCTCTCAGGGCCAAGACAGGCGCGCTAAACCTGCTTCTATTCCCCGACGCGCTCAGGGTGAAATCCTTCACGTTCTGTTACAGGAGGCAGTGGGTCAAGACAGATTGCAGGGTTTACCTACTGGCACTGAAAAACAACAAACAACATCAACACACACACACACACACACACACACACACACACACACATGGCAAAAGGAAATAGTTCTGAGCATTGTGCGTCAGTTTACAATTCTGTAGTAGCACCATTGGCTTTGCAAAACGTCTGTCAGCCTATTTGGGAGTCACATCTGCGGGAACGAGATCGTTTAACTGAATACAGGAACGTCATAAAAGTATTTCTTACGTAAACAGTAGGGGTTTCTTTCCCAGTTATTTTTGCTTTGATGAGAGAAACGTTGCAAACTTGTCAGTAGCATTTTGTACTCGTTTAGAATCTAAAAATCACCAGTCTATGTGAACAGATTTTTTTCTTTTTTCAAAATAAAGGTAACATCCTTCAAAAAAAGGTTCTTGTGACGGAGAACACAAAACTAACGACACTGCAACTGCGCATCTTACAGAGCTCACACAAGAGTGGTGGCTAAAACGAAAGATAACTGCGAAAGCACATGGCCATGGGGAAATGATAGCACAGGTCAAAGGGAGATAACCCCTTTAGACAGTTTCTGTCAAATTTCGTCAGGGACTTCTTTCCATTTCCAGTTTAACGATTTTTGAACTCTGTGTGTGTGTGTGTGTGTGTGTGTGTGTGTGTGTGTGTGTGTGTGTGTGTGTGTGTGAAAGAGAGAGAGAGAGACAGAGAGAGAGAGAATTTATAAGTATTATATTTTGTAAACATTACATCATAACAACGTATGCCAACATATAACACAAGAATTCTAAACTGTGCCTAATTTCTGAATGTAGAATAATCAACACGAGAGAGAGAGAGAGAGAGAGAGAGAGAGAGAGAGAGAGAGAGAGAGAGAGAGAGAGAGAGAGAGAGAGAGAGAACAATAGTGATAATGATAACCAGTACGAATTTGTTTAACTGATGAGGGAAGTGGAATAAGCATACAAGCTTCTTTACATCCAACTCTAATGACAAACAGGCAGACAGGCAGAGAAACAGAGAGTCAGAACTCTGTTGAAAGACCTCTGGTTGTTGTTTTGTTTGTTTGTTTATTTGTTTGTTTGTTCAGGTGATTTCTTCTTCTTCACAAATTAATTTGTGTTCTGTGCAATGATGAATGAACAGAAAGAAAAGTTTGCAGGAAAATTTTATGTATCTCTCTCTCTCTGTGAGTGTGGGTGCGCGCGCGCGTGTATTCCTTGTTATGTATATTAGTATATTGGATGGTCGGTGAGCAGTTTTATTTTCGCAAAAAGGATACCATTTTTTTCTTTTTTGATATATATATATATATATATATATATACATATATAAAATATATATATATATATCTGTGTGTGTGTGTGTGTGTGTGTGTGTGTGTGTGTGTGATGAATTTCATGAAATCATTTTTGCAGTTTAATAAAAAGACCTATTTTGAAAAGAAAAAAAGAATCGTCTATTTTACAAGACCTTGACAAAAACAAGACCTGTGCCAAGGACACATATATTTCATCTCCGTTGGCGGTTTAGGGGGGCTGCATATGGCCGTTCACTCGTAACTGCACCCTTCGTGGAAGCCCAATCGCTGTTACCCAATACATGAGACGTCTTTTGTTAAAATTAAGTTCACTTGTGGAGTGGAGTGATGGCTTAGAGGTAACGCGTCCGCTTTGGGAAGCGAGAGAATCTGAGCGCGCTGGTTCGAATCACGGTTCAGCCGCCGATACTTTCTCTCCCTCCTCTAGACCTTGAGTGGTGGTCTGGACGCTAGTCACTCGGATGAGACGATAAACCGAGGTCCTGTGTGCAGCATGTACTTAGCGTACGTAAAAGAACCCACGGCAACAAAAGGGTTGTTCCTGGCACAATTCTGTAGAAAAATCCACTTGGATAGGAAAAACAAATAAAACTGCACGCAGGAAAAAAATACCTAAATCTAAAAGATCTAAAAATTCAATTGTGTGTTAGGTTTGTTTCACGGCATAATACAGAAACCAGATTACTTTATTATCTCAATAAGAGAAATTCATATGTGGTGTATTTTACGTAAATAGTACACGAAAATCACAGTCACTCAATGTATTGGTATACTGACTTGGATTACTAAATGATCATGGACAGACCTAGCTATCTTTTTCTGCAAACACTTTAAAAACCAAACACTAACTACTGTAATAAGACGCAGCGTCATTGAGTGACGTCATGATCGCTTTTTTTTAATTAAAAAAAGAGAATTTTATATCGATATTCTTACGCAGTCGTTCTAGTCTTTATCCAAGATCTACAAATGCACTCTTTTGTGAAGCAACATGGTCACAAACAACAAACTGGATTATTTCATGTGGGGGTCGGGGTTATTGGTGAGGTGGTGTGGGGTGGGTACAAGAAACAAATTTACCGAAAACGACGACATCAAATTACAAAAAGAAGAAGGGGAAAAAACGATTCAATAGAAAATGGAGAGAACCAGTGGAGCCAGTTGCATTGCACGGACGTTTACAAGGTATTTTACAATATCATGCAGAATTTTTAACCCACAATGGGGGCTACGCGTTTATTGGATAGGCTGCTGCATGGGTTTTTACATGATATTTTACAATAATATACGATAATATTTTCGTGCGTTTTTTGTCCTCAGTCACTTGACTAGGAAATCACGAAATTGGGATGTCCTGTGGACCCAGTTGCATTGCTTGGTTCTAACTTTTTGACAGTTGCACGTGACTAAATGCCTACGTTGACCGAACTACGCCATTGGTCAGTTCCATACTACTCACAGTTAGTAGCGGGTTACGACCATACTAGGCTCTTCCGTCCGTGCAATGCAACTGGCTCCACTGGTTCTCTCCATTTTCTATTGAATCGTTATTTTTGTTTCCCCCCCCCCCCCTTCTTCTTCTTCTTTTTGTTATTTGATGTCGTTTTCGGTAAATTTGTTTCTTGTGAGTTTTCAGCCCTGATATGGCCCCTGTGCAATTGGGTGGGCTGAAAATTAGAATAAAGATATAGTAGGCTACAGTGTGCGTCAAGCGCATTCATTCTGTCTACATCATCGTGATCAAAGACTTCAAACAGGAAGCAGCATATTTCAAAAAGTACCGCTTTTATTGTCATCTGCGTGAGCAGTTGTCTCACTTGTATAAAATGTAAAAATATTCATGTGGCATAACTATCTCGTTTTTTTTTTTTTTTTTTTTTTTTTTGCCAGATTCTTTATGGCTGTCAGTTCCGTTTCGGAACGAATGGTTTCTTTATGAATGTTGATGTTACATGTCAAGATAGCACGGCATGTTATACATGCATATCATTTCTTTTATGGAGCAACCACGTTTCATGCTGTCTGGTGAGAGGTATACGTTTCTCTGTGTGTCTCAGTTTCTGTCTCTCTGTCTGTCTGTCTGCCTGCCTGTCTGACTCTCTCTCTCTCTCTTTCTCCCCCCTCCATCCACACATCCTTTCCCGCCCCTCGCCTCCATCTCTCCAAAATTTCCATTTTTAATGAGAAGCAGACGTTTCATTCTCATTACAATTTTAGACAGGTGTATATGTGTATGCACAAGCCTGTGTGTGTGTGCGCGCGCGCGTGCTTGCGTGTGCGTGTGTGTGTGTGTGTGTGGGTGTGTGTGTGTCTGTGTGTGTGGAGGAGAGCGGGGGTGGGGGGAGGGGAATTTGTGTGCGTATGTGTGTTTGCATGCATGTGTGCGTCTAAGCGTGCTAGCGCCTGTGTGTGTGTGTGTGTGTGTGTGTGTGTGTGTGTGTGCGTGCGTGCGTGTGTGTGTGTGTGTGTGTGTGTGTGTGTGTGTGTGTGTGTGTGTGTGTGTGTGTGTGCAAGTGCGCCAGTGCGTCCGTTTGTGAAGGTCTTATTCAAATTCTGAAAGATGTACCAGAGTGTCCAGGCAAAGGATGCCGTTTGCTTACGTCAACGTACATGGCTGATGCAGGAGCGTTATCACAGGCCATGATTAATGACCCCTATAATGACCTCGTCCCCCCCACCCCGCCTCCCCCCCCCCCCCCTCCCCCCCCCCCCCCCCACACACACACCCTTTCTACAAGCCAGCCGGTAAGCAAAACGTAGAAGAGCATCACGCCCGGTGAAGCACTATGGAAGGGCCACACAGCAAAAATTTTACCCTGGGGCAGATATTTCGAAAATAACCTTTCTTTTTTTCTTTCATTACTTCTACTTTAGAATATACTTGTGTGTGTGTGTGTGTGTGTGTGTGTGTGTGTGTGTGTGTGTGTGTGTGTGTGTGTGTGTGTGTGTGTGTGTGTGTTCCCATTCACCATAACGTTCCGTGTGGTTTGCATTTTGACTGTATGCGAATGCTTGGTCTGTCTATCTGTCTATCAACGTTTTGTTTCGATAGAGATGGGGAAGAAGAAGAAAAGGAAGAAGAAGAGGAGGAGAAAAAAACAAATAAACACACAAACAACAACAACAGTAACAATGACAACGACAACGACGACGAAGAAGACGACGTCAACAACAATAGTAACAAGTACAACAACAACTGCAACAACATAAAAAGACAACTGTCGGGCATCTGTTCGTACTTGTTTCACCTATCGGTTCAAAAAGCTGTGACCTGACCCAGCGCACACTCCCACGTGACCCAGCACGTGCACTTATGTATCAGAACTACTGACTGAATCATTGCATCTCCACAGAAAAGGCCCGTTGCGAAAGATATGAACAGCAACAAAAAAATTGGTGTGGAATGGACCCCCGAAAACGGAGTGTGGCTGCCTACATGGCGGGGGTAAAAACGGCCATACATGTAAAAGCCCACTCGTGTCCATACAAGTGAACGTGGGAGTTGCAGCCCACGAACAAAGAAGAAGAAGTATGAAATGAAATGGTATGGTATGGTATGTTTGGTATGGTGTGGTTTGGTTTGGTATGGTATGGTATGGTATGGTGTTGCGTTGCATTCTATTCTGTTCTATTCTTTTTCGTCACAGAAACAAAAACAACAAAAATTCTCTTCGCGAAGATTTCGGCAGTAAGATAATTTGAACATTTCAAACCCTGTAGAAAGCCTCTAGGATTCGGAAAAAACAACAACAACAGCAGCAGGAGCAATAGCAGCAGCAACAACAACAAACAAACAAACAACAACAACGAAACCACTGAAGAGGGTGTAAGGACTGAGAAAAAGAGCCGGGCTTTAATTCTAGAATATCCTGGAACAACTAACTCTTTTTTTTAATGCACATTTCTCCCCTGCTCGTGATTGTAAAATGTTCTTTTTCCAGGAATATATTTTCACATTCCATTCGAATACATTGAAAATCAGGGAAAAAAAATCAAACATATTAATTTTGAAAAAAGCAAACTAATAATTGTTGTCAAATATGAAAATAAGAACCCCTTTTTTCTTCTTTTTTTTTGCGTTTGTAATTATTATGATATATGGTGAGTTGTGGGTGAACGTTCCTTTTCTTTTCTTGCACCTAAACAGTGGAATTCACTACCCTCAAACCTCCGTTACACCCCCAACACCCGCATTCAAGAGAGCACTCAAAACATATCTTTTCAAACTGTACTTTTCTCACTGAAACTTTTCCTGCACATGCTTGCTGTGATCATATTGCTGGATGTGCTCTTTGTGTTGATTTGTATGCCTTTGTGAAGACGTTTTAGTGTTGTGATGCTAGCTCCTTGGTGATTTTTTTATTTTATTTATTTATTTTTTTAGTATGGTGAATGTGATATGCCTTGTTTTGCTGTGATTTGTGCCTGTGTGATTTGAGACTGTGATGGTGCCTGTGTTGATTTACATCATTTATTCTTATAGTCACTTAGTCTTAAATATGTATATTCTAGCCTAATGTCATGTGAGACTGTGTTGACTTTGAACATATTTTTACGTCCCTTAATCTTGAGTTTGTAGATTTTATTGTAAAGGGCGGTGAGCCCCATCTGAGATGGGGGTACTGCGCTATATAAGCCTGCATTTATTATTATTATTGTTGTTGTTGTTTAAAAAAAAAAAAGGGGGGGGGGGCACTGTGTGTGTGTGCAGGGGGCGGCCCGGGGAGGGGGGGCTTGGGGGGGGGGGGGGGGGGCTCAAGTTGGCTGAACACAGGTAGGAGGGGAAACCACAGCTGGTCACGCGGAAAGATACTTCATGATGTACAGTTGTCGGGCTGATGTGTGTGTGTGTGTGTGTGTGTGTGTGTGTGCAGACGCGGATAGCTGGGAAGGCCAAAGATTCTTGAGTTGTGCTGCATGTTCCATTTCTTGAACGCAGAAATTTGTACACAGACTTCTTTGTCTTTGTGTTACTTGGTT
>NC_134878.1:13550639-13558139 GCF_041734735.1 Babylonia areolata | reverse complement strand
CTCTGTCCTCCTGGCCATGGCCCTGCTCCTTGCCATCACCTGGGGCCGTCTGCTTCTGGAGTAGGCCTGGAGTGTCCACCACCTGGCGTTGTGTGTGGCAACAACAGCCAATGGTCAAAAAGAAAATAGAAAGAGAGAAAGAAAAGGAAAGAAAGGAAGGAAAGAAGAGAGAGAGGAGGGGAAGGAAGGTAGGGAAGGAGGAAAGGAAGGGAGGGAGGAAGGGAGGGAGGAAGGAAAGACTCAAGGAAGAGAGGGAGGAGGGAGGGAGGAAGAAAGGAAGGAGGGGAAGGAAGGACGGAAGGAAGGGAAAGAGGAGGGAAAGGAAGGAAGGAGGGAAGGGAGGAAGGAAGAGATGAAGGAAGGAAGGAAGGCAGGAAGAAAGAGAGGGAGGGAGGAGGAGAAGGAAAGGAAGGAAGAAAGGGAGGGGGGAGGAAGGAAGGATGGAAGGAAGGGAGAGAAGAGGGGAAGGAAGGAAGGAGGGGAGGGAGGGAGGGAGGAGGGGAAGGACGGAAAGAAGGAAGGAAGAAAGGGAGGGAGGAAGGATGGACGGAAGGAAGAAAAACAGATTGAACGAACATGAGAGAACATGGGACTTTTGCTACACACACACACACACACACACACACACACACACACACAGAGAGAGAGAGAGAGAGAGAGAGAGAGAGAGAGAGAGAGCAACAAAGACAGACACAGTGCTACTGTTTAATATAATTGCATTATTCATTATGCATTTCTTGGTAGTTTTCTACCTTTTCAGTTTTCCTCTTCCCCCTCCCCTCCCACCCCCACCCACTCCCTTTTTCTTTTTCTTTTTTTATCGTCTAATATCACTGATAGTGAAAATATGCAAAACTAAAGAACGAACAGACACAGACACACACGCACACGCACACATGCACGCACACAGACACACACACACACACACACACACACACACACACACACACACACACACACACACACACACACACACACACATACACAGACAGATAAAAAGAAAAAACCTGACATGCCCTTAAAATCCCACCGGTAAAAGTGTATGATACGAGTCAGCTTGGGTGTTACAGACAACGAACACCAAATTAAAACTTCTCCCCCTCCTCCTACTACCTCTACTCCTCCTACCCCTACAAAACAACAACTACTACTACTACTGCTACTGCTATTGCTACTGCTACTACTGCTGCTGCTGCTGCTACTACCAGCAGCTGCTGCTATTGCTGCTGCTATTAAAACTAACCTGCACAAGTTTCCCGTTTATCTCCACCTCTTCCATTTGGGATTCGTGGATGGGCTCTATGACTCTGTGATGCACTGCGAACGCGGCACGTCCCAAAATGGTATTCCCGGTAGAGCTCTTCCCCGTTCCGGGTCTGCCGACCAGAACCAGTTTGATGCAGTCGGGGTCGACACCGGTGCTGCCTGGAACGGTTGGTGGTGGTAACTTGGTTTACGGGTTTAGACTCGCTGTGAACCGTTTTCGGTTTTATCGTCTAAAAGCTAGTTTTTGTGATTATCTTTGATGATCATGTTAACCAAGATGCTTCCTTTTTACACAAATAGGTGTTATATGTAAAATCATCATCATCATTATCAATCTATTTCTTTCTTTCTGTCTCTATTTATTTTCATTGTCATTATTACCATCATTTACATTACCCTTCTTCTTCTTCTTCTCCTCCTCCTCCTCCTTCTTCTTCTTCTTCTTTCTTCTCCTCCTCCTCCTCCTTCTTCTTACTTTCTTCTTCTTCTTCTTACTTTCTTCGTCTTCATCATCTTCTTCTTACTTCATTACTATTCCACCAGCGTGAACCCAGCAAACCATAAGGCACCCACCTCGGGATGAGGTGGACCCCCCGGAGAAGAGTCGCTGCTGAGGCGAGGAAGGAGGGGCGGGACATCCTGGCCCTTGGGGACACACCTGGAAGCCCGTCAGGAGCCGTCTCTCCTCCTTCTTCAGCACCTGGGCGTCTGGGGTGGGGGGGTTGGGGGTTGGGGGTTTGGGTGGTGGGGGAGGGGAAGGCATTAACAAAGGTTTAAAGTTTCGGTTCCGAATAAAAGAGCAATGAGGCTGGGAGAGTAACTGATTATAGCAAACGATAAAGAATGGCAGCTTTGTCTACACGCAAGGTACACATGTTCAAAGTCAAAATGCTACTTATGCTTCAGATTCAGCTAGCACACAGTGGTAAATAAAAGGTACATTGGAACAAACCTAGATATACCCACTTCCTCAAAACAACTACAACAGCAACAACAAACAACAACAACAACAACAAAACAAAACAAGAGAGGCAAGGCCTTCAAGACTCACTTGTGATAAATTAAGTCCCCTAGCATTAATTACAGAGTAATTTCCCTTTTTTACTATCTGCACCAAAACTTTTGCAAAATAAATAAAAATTCCATGCTTAGCAAAAGAAGTTCCTGTTTGAACAAAAAATGATAATAATGACTCCTCTTGTTGTTGTGTCAGAATAAGAGGTCAAAGTGCCAAGTTTAGAGAATACAAAAAATATAAATATAACAGTAAATGCAGTTTGCATATAATTAGGCTTCTTTTAAAAAAAAATTTGTGCCCATCCCAGAGGTGCAATATTGTTTTAAACAAGATGACTGGAAAGAACTGAATTTTTCCTATTTTTATGTCAAATTTGGTGTCAACTGACAAAGTATTTGCAGAGAAAATGTCAATGTTAAAGTGAATCAACAAACTAAAAAAAACGAGAAAGCTCCCGGCTGTCTTTTTACCGATCGCCTGATATGTGCGCACTGCACAGCAGCAATGACAAGTTCCATAGTCTTTTACGGTCCTTCGGGACAGTGGGCTCACATCCACTATGTCTGTGGAAGGCGGGGGTTCTATCCTCTCCTGCCGCCGTTTTTGCACCGTTTCAGTGGCATTACTCCCACGCCGCTCATTTAGATTCCCCCATACACGGCCACACCCTGGTTCGTCCGTCACAATTCCACCGTCGGCAGTCCGCAGGGAACCATCAATGTTAGGTCGCCAGGAGGCCACACAGCAGAGCAGACCCTGCACTGCTGCTGTGTCACTTCCGTGGTGTCTGATTTAACGTACTTAGGACGCCACTTACTAAGCCTCCTTCTAATCTCCTGCCACCGTTTTAAACCTTCCCCCAACAGAAGTCTTCCCTCAAGGACACAACAACACCAGGTCGTATCGGGGGATCGAACCCTGAGCACTGGACCAGAAGTCCAACGTCTTACCGGTCTGCCTCGACACCGCCCCAAGGGCGGTGGGGAGGCGGCAGAGGCGGGTCGGGAGTACCTTGAAGTTAAGTCAATAATCGTAACAACAATAACATCAGCAACACTACCAATGCTATCACCACCACCAACACCACCACCAACACCAACACACTAAAAGTCAACCATCAAGTGCATGAGTCTGAAAAGACTTGCTGCTCTCCCTTGAGAGTGTCCAACACACACACACACACACACACACACACACACACACACACACACACACACACACACACACACACACACACACACACACATCTACACTCTCTCTCTCTCTCTCTCTCTCTCTCTCCACAACACAACACACACACTCCACAACACAACACAACACAACACAGCACACACACACACACACACACACACACACGCGCGCGCGCGCGCGCCACAACCCACAACCCCCCCACCCCCACCCCACGCAAGCACACACACAAGCTCCCCTCTACCCCTCCGCCCCCCGCCCCCTCCACACACACCCACACACACACACACACACAACACACCCACAACCCCACCCCAAACACACACCCACAACCACCCACCCACCCACAAACACACACACACTCACCCACGCCTACACACACACATACCCAGCCTGTCCACCAAGCGCATCAGCCTGAGGGCCTGGGCGTGCTTTCCCTCGGGGCTGTCCATGTCGTTGAAGACCATGTAGCGGTCAGAGGCCTCCTTCAGCACGCTCTTCAACTCCGGACACACACGCTTCAGATCCTCCTCGATGTCCCGGTCCTGCCGGTCCCCGAAGGTGAAGGCTACCACCAGGCGTCTGCACAGAGGCGCGTTTCTTACAGGCTAGTTAGGCGAAAGTCTGGCGAGACAAGGCAGGGAAGGTGCGTTTCTGGAGTGTGTGTGTGTGTGTGTGTGTGTGTGTGTGTGTGTGTGTGTGTGTGTGTGTGTGTGTGTGTGTGTCTCTCTCTCTCTCTCTCTCTGTGTGTGTGTGTGTGTGTGTGTAACAAACTGCATGTTTGTTGCATATTTACCGCTTTTACCTTTTCTATCCAAAATTTTATTTTACAATTTTTACAAAACCTGTGGCATGCAGATTACAATTATGTTCCTTTTTACATGTATGTATTTTAAGTGAAAATTGCTGTCATCTCAGCCGTTTAATCATGTGTGTGTCTGTGCGAGGGTGTTAGTGTGAGTGTTGGAGTGTAACAGTTGTAGTATTGATAGTATGTTACTTTGTGAGTTTTATGCATTGTGTTTTATTATATTAATGATTCTGTTTTTATGTTTCTACTACTTTTTATATTCTTTCTTGTTTCACTTTAAGGTACTGGATTGTAAAGCGCTTAGAGCTTGCTTATGCTTGTATTATAGCGCTATATAAAAATGAATTATTATTATTATTATTATCATGATTATTATCATTATCATTATCATTCTTCTTCTTCTTCTTATTATTATTATATCTGTGATGCATGTGTGTGTGTGTGTGTGTGTGTGTGTGTGTGTGTGTGTGTGTGTGTGTGTGTGTGTGTGTGTGTGTGTGTTTATTTGCTTATTTGCTTATTGATTATCATTATTGTCTTTTTATTTCTTATTTCAATTTTTCATTTGAATTTGTAAAATTCATTTATTGATTTATTTTTATTTATTTATTTTTTCAAAAATTTTATTTATTTATTTATTCATTTTTAATTTTGTTTTGCGCGCTTAGAGTTGATTTCATCAAGATTTTGCGCCTTATAAATACCATAATAATTATTATTATTATTATCTTTATTTATTTATCTATTATTTTGTATCTATTTATTTTATTTCATTTTATTTTAAAATTCATTTTATTCTTTTTTTTCTCAGGCCTGACTAAGCGCGTTGGGTTACGCTGCTGGTCAGGCATCTGCTTGCCAGATGTGGTGTAGCGTATATGGATTTGACCGAACGCAGTGACACCTCCTTGAGTAACTGAACTGATACTGATACTTTGGGTTTTTTTGGGTTTTTTTTAACCACCTCGCAGCAAGACTGGCTGGCTGTAGGTTCTCGCGAGTCAAGGCTAGGTAGCCTAGCCTTCAGAGCAACTTTGCCGCGAGGTAAGGTAAAAAATCTCTACTACTCGCCTCGCGTTCATTTCTTTGTGCATGTGCTCGATCCTCGCCCTCACCACTCACCACTAGCCTCGCAAGCGTGCTACGCGATTAAGAAACACGTCTCAGGACTTTGGATCCCCTCCAACAACGCAACCCTCTCACCGAACTAAGCAAGACCCCCAGCCCTGAAGAACTTGTACCTTGTTGTTAAGAGCGCTTTAAATTGAAATCGAATTCTCGCCATAGGTTAGAAGAACGCGCGAGCCAATAGATCGTTCGTTGAACTAAATTCTCTACAGAGTTGGTTTTTTTTTTTTTTTTTTTTTTTTTTTGCTCCTCATGCCTGAGACGCGTGGAAAATGGCTAAAGAGTTAATGTGATGTGTGCAATTGTGCGCGCGTTTGTGTGTGTGTGTGTGTGTGTGTGTGTGTGTGTGTGTGTGTGTGTGTGTGTGTGTGTGTGTGTGTGTGTGTGTGTGTGTGTGTGTATCTTCTTCTTCGTGCATGTGTCTTTTATTGATTTTGTTTCTTAAGTCATTTCCTGAGATATCTCTTTATATATACACATACATCATCATCGTCATAAACGTCATAACCATCATCTTCATCATCGCCATCAGTTTTTCATCATCATCATCATCATTATCTTCACCTTCATCTTGATCATCATGAACAACGTCTTCATCATCACCATTAGTTTTTCATAATTATCATCATCATCATCATCATTGTCGTCGTCGTCGTCATCATCATCATCATCATCATCATCAAAGCTCTAGACTTTTGACAGCAGTGTGTGTGTGTACCTGGTCAGAGGCTTGCCTCCCCACTGCTTCTTCATCTGGAGGAAGATTTCGTACTCCTCGCGCGTGTAGCGGACGTCACAGCGGACAGCCAATAGGATGGCGTGAACCTTGGGTGACGTCAGTGCTTGCCACCTGCTGACCTCTCGTTGAGCCTCGTCTTCGTCCATGCACGCCATGTTGGAAAGGTCCGGGGTGTCCAACACCTTTTATTTCCCCCCCACAATACAGCGTGGTTTTCATTGTTAGTGTTGTTATTATTGTTGTTGGTGTTCATGATGTAATTTTTAGTGGGTTTTTTTTTTCATCATTGTAGTTATAATGGTTGTTATTTTTGTTGTGGTTGTGGTGTTTGTTGTTGTTGTTATTGGTGTTGTTGTTCTTCTTCTTAATGATATTGTTATTTTCATAATCATATTTATTATCGTTGTTATTGTTGTTGTTGTTACTATTATTATTATAGCAGCAGCAACAGCAAAAGCAGCAAGCAGCGGCGGCAGCAGAAGTAGAAGTAGTAGTAGTTGTTATAGCAGCAGCAGCAGCAGCAGCAGCAACAGCAAAAGCAATAATAATATCATCAGCCTCATCATACTCTTCATTATGATCATCATAATACTTTCTTTGTTCGGTGATTCGTTAGTTTTTCTTTCTTTCTTGTACGTTTTTCTTTCTTTTTTTCTCTCTCTCTCTATCCTCTCTCTTAGATTAAACATCACAGCTCTTGGCGACCTCACCGTGATTGCCCAGCCACGGAAGTTGGCAGTGCCTGAGGAAGCACACCCAGTCGTAGACGTCATGCTGAAACCCACAGGGAAGTGAGGTTTCCCCAGGAGGAGATTACCCACGCTGCTCTTTCCGTTTCCGGTCTTGCCGATGATGATCAGCCGTCGTTCTTGCAAAGCAGGAGAAGAAGGAGAAGGGGAAGGAGGAGAATCGTCGAAGACGTCCTCCCCAGTCTCCCCCGTTTCTTCTCCTTCTGTTTGTCTGGAGTCCATGTTACGGTTGGCTGTAGAGTGAGGTGGTGAGAAATTGTTATATTGTTGCGCGCTCACGTGCGCGTTCACAAAACACATACTCTTTGTGTGTGTGTGTGTGTGTGTGTGTGTGTGTGTGTGTGTGTGTGTGTGTGTGTGTGTGTGTGTGTGTGTGTGTGTGTGTGTGTGTGTGTGTGTGTGTGTTTCTCTCTCTCCCCCTCTCTCGCCCTCTCTACAATGTCTCATCTTACCATCCCTTTCTTTCTCTCTTTATCATTTTCTTTTTCTTTCCACATGTATGCATTACAAAAAAGAAAAGAAAAAAAGTTGTGTGTGTGTGTGTGTGTGTGTGTGTGTGTGTGTGTGTGTGTGTGTGTGTGTGTCTCCCTGTCTGTCTGCC
>NC_134878.1:13530639-13545639 GCF_041734735.1 Babylonia areolata | reverse complement strand
TAGGTCTGAGTATATGATTTCTCCTTTTGATCGCATGGAAAATAAATTTTGTTACATGGAAATTTCTCTGCTTGTTGTTTGATCGGAGAAGTGAACTAAGAGACATGTTTAAACAGTCTTGAAGAAATTTTGTCCGTAAATCATTATATACAGAGAGAGAGAGAGAGAGAGAGAGAGAGAGAGAGAGAGAGAGAGAGAGAGAGAGAGAGAGAGAGAGAGATGAAAAAAATCAAGAATGTTCTCCTGTGATACTGTCAACAAAATGCGCATAATAATTTTCGAATACTGACAAGACAGCCCTCTACACAAAGAGCTGAGGTGCCAGAGCTGGCCCTGTCCTGCACCGCTCCAGGACAAGATGTGGGGAATGGCGACAGAGCTCAGCGGACTGCAGACTTCGTAACCTGCTCTGGACTGACCGTCTGAACATGGCCTGGGAAATGCTGTAGAAGAAGAAGAATGCTGACAAAATTCACAGACAGAGAGATGACACAGAGCGAACAGACAGACAGACAGACAGACAGACAGAGAGAGACTTTGTACCCACAAATGTTATTATAATGAATAGCTCCCAGAAACAATGTCTCATCTGAAACTCTTGCAAAATGCGCATTGTGATTTTCCAAATACTGACAAAAATTCACAGACAGACAGAGAGAGGCATGACAAAGAGCGAACAGACAAACAGACAGACAGACAGACAGAATTTTGTTCCTAGAAGTATTATGATATTGAATAGTTCCCAGAAATAGACAACGATGATATCACTGCTCTCTGTGTGTGATGTGTCACGAGAGGTGAGAGAGGTCCGCGCCACTGTCCCTTCCTTTCCTCTGTCTTTTCCTGTGATGCTTCACAGTCCACTCCTCCACCATCACCCCTTCTGTCACTGCCATGGACACCATTGTGCTTTGTTTGACGTTGTTGCTAATTAAACGTTTGATTTAACCTCCCATCTCCATCCGCACCCCCCACCGATCCACATACACGCACACACACACACTATACACGCGCGCGCAGGCACACACACACACACACACACACACACACACACACACACACACACACACGCACACACACTCACACACACACACACACATACACACACACACACGTGACACACACACGCGCGCGCGCGCGCACACACACACACACTCACAAACTCACACATGCACATACATACACATCCATATGCACGCACGCACACATACTCACACACACACACACACACACACACACACACACACACACACACACACACACAAACACACACTGACATAAACACACACACACACACACACACACACACACACACACACACACACACACACACACACACACACACACACACACACACACACACCCAGACCCAAACTCACACACACACACACACACACACACACACACACACACACCTCTTCTTCCTGTCTGGCGCTGCATCAGTTCCACGACAGAACAAATCAAACAACAAAAATGACTAGCAAGTCAGCAAGCTAGCTAACTAACTGTCCAGCTGTGACAGACACGCTGGTTGAGTGACTAGCCAACTGGCTCAGTGTTAGCGCTCTCAGGGCGTACCAAGCCAAACAATGGCACCCATCTCCGGAACTGTCTGATAACTGCGTGACTGAGCTGGTTTCCTTTGCGTCAGCGACGTGTCAAGCTCGGGGACGAAGCTGACTCGTCTGTGTAGACAGACACAATGGAGCCCGCTCTGCTTGGCAGCGATCCAGCCAAAGGTCGGATAGGAGGAAGAAGGAGGAGGAGGAGGAGGAGGAGGAGAGATAGGGAGAGAGAGAGGGGGGTGGGGATGGGGGTGTGGATGGTTGTGGGCAGGAGTAGAAGTGGGAGTGGGCTGGGTGGGGGTGGAGGGTGAGGGGGGTGGGTGCGCCGGGATTGGGGGTGGTGGTGGGGGGGGATTCAATTTGTGTTGCAGCATTGCATTGTTGTTGTTGTGTTGTGTTGTGTTGTATTGTTTTGTGTTGTTTTGTATTGCATTGCATTGCATTGTATTGTATTGTTTTGTGTTGTTTTGTATTGCATTGTATTGCACTGCATTGCATTGTATTGTATTGTTTTGTGTTGTTTTGTATTGCATTGTATTGTATTGTATTGTATCGCGTCGCGTTGCGTTGCGTTGCAATGCATTAGATTGTGTTTTCTTGTGTTGTTGTGTGTTGTTGCATTGTGTTGCTTTGCGTTGCGTTGTATTGCATTGTTGTGTAGTGTAGTGTAACGTAGCGCAGTGAATTACTCTTTATCACATCAGATTTCTCTCCATGTGTGTGTGTAATTCAGGCTGCCCTCCCAAGGATCGAGAATACGCCCGGCTACAACGCGAACAGCGCCATGACCTTTTTTTTTTTCAGGCTGTATGCAAGTGTATTTGTTTTCCTATCAAAGTGAAAATTTCAATAGAAATTTTGCCAGGCAGAGCCCTTTGGATGCCGACGTAGGTTCTCCGTTAAGGGCACTAAAGGCATTGCTCCGCAGAGGGCTTCTTTTTTTGTCGTCAAGGTCTACTGGAAGGGAGAAAATGCTGGTCACGAGTAAGGGAATCAACCCAGTGTGCTCAGATTCTCTCGCTTCCTATGGGAGGACGTTTCACCACTGAGCCACCGCTCACAGCTGCACTGCAGAGTCAGATATTTTGGGAGGTGGGGCGAGCTTCCGAAAATGGGTGTTGTCAGTCTGTCTGTTTGTTTGTCTGTCTGTCTCTCTGCCTCTGTCTGTCTGTCCGCCAGTCTGTCAGAATATCTGTCTGTATGTCTGTCTCTCTCTCTCTGTCTGTCTGCCTCTCTCTTTGTGTCTCTCTGTCACTGTCACTGTCTGTCTGTCTCTGTCTGTCTGCCTGTCTCTATCTCCCAAATATGTATATGGAATGCGTGTTAGAAGCCCACTTATGTTAAATGTAGGAGGAAGGATGTTAAATGTTAAATGTCGATTTCTAATTAATAATAACAATCATCATTATGATAGAAATGATAATAATCCAAATGATAATAATATCATTTATTTTCAGTCTAATATCATCATCATAGATGAACAGACTATAAATAAGTAAACGAACGAATGTTAAATGTTACATGTTTGTCTGAGTGTGTAGGTGTGCGTTGTGCGTGCCTGAAATCTGATTGAATGACACAGGAAACGAATGATGAACACCCAATGGCAGCCATCAGTCGGCAACAAAAAAAACAACAACAAAAAACGAACAAAAACAAAAAATTATTCATGCTCCTCCATCTCTCTTTCTCTCCCTTCCTTCCTCCTTTCTTTCTCTCCCTTCCTTCCTCCTCTCTTTCTCTCCCTTCCTTCCTCCTTTCTTTCTTCCTTCCTCCTCTCTTTCTCTCCTTCCTTCCTCCTTTCTTTCTCCCCCCTTCCTTCCTTTCTTTCTCCCCCTTCCTTCCTTTCTTTCTCCCCCTCCCTTCCTCCTTTCTTTCTCTCCCTTCCTTCCTCCTTTCTTTCTCTCCCTCCTTTCTTTCTCTCCCTCCCTTCCTCTCTTTCTTTCTCTCCCTTCCTTCTTCCTTTCTTTCTTCCTTCCTCCTCTCTTTCTCTCCTTCCTTCCTCCTTTCTTTCTCCCCCTTCCTTCCTTTCTTTCTCCCCCTTCCTTCCTTTCTTTCTCCCCCTCCCTTCCTCCTTTCTTTCTCTCCCTTCCTTCCTCCTTTCTTTCTCCCCCTCCCTTCCTCCTTCCTCCTTTCTTTCTCTCCCTTCCTTCCTCCTTCCTCCTTTCTTTCTCCCCTTCCTTCCTCCTTTCTTTCTCCCCCTTCCTTCCTTCCTCCTTTCTTTCTCCCCCTTCCTTCCTCCTCTCTTTCTCCCCCTTCCTTCCTCCTTTTTCTTTCTCTCCCCTTCCTTCCTCCTTCCTCTTTCTTCCTTCCTTCCTCCTCTCTTTCTCCTTCCTTCCTCCTTTCTTTCTCCACCTTCCTTCCTCCTTTCTTTCTCTCCCTTCCTTCCTCTCTCTTTCTCTCCCTTCCTTCCTTTCTTTCTCCTCCTTCTCCCTCCTTTCTTTCTCTCCCTTCCTTCCTCCTTCCTCCTTTCT
Source organism: Babylonia areolata (assembly GCF_041734735.1). Taxonomy (NCBI): domain Eukaryota; kingdom Metazoa; phylum Mollusca; class Gastropoda; order Neogastropoda; family Buccinidae; genus Babylonia; species Babylonia areolata. Next base: position 13,541,600 of record NC_134878.1, on the reverse strand, counting down.
TTCTCTCCCTTCCTTCCTCCTTTCTTTCTTCCCATTCCTTCCTCCTTTCTTTCTCTCCCCTTCCTTCCTCCTTTCTTTCTTCCCCTTCCTTCCTCCTTTCTTTCTCCCCTTCCTTCCTCCTCTCTTTCTCCACCTTCCTTCCTCCTTTCTTTCTCTCCCTCCTTTCTTTCTCCCCCTTCCTTCCTCCATTCTTTCTCCCCCTTCCTTCCTCATCTCTTTCTCTCCCTTCCTTCCTCCTTTCTTTCTCCCCCTCCCTTCCTCCTTTCTTTCTCCCCCTTCCTTCCTCCTTTCTTTCTCTCTCTCCTTTCTTTCTCTCCCTTCCTTCCTCCTCTCTTTCTCCACCTTCCTTCCTCCTCTCTTTCTCCACCTTCCTTCCTCCTTTCTTTCTCCCCCTTCCTTCCTCCTTTCTTTCTCTCCTTCCTTTCTCCTCTCTTTCTCCACCTTCCTCCTTTCTTTCTCTCCTTCCTTTCTCCTCTCTTTCTCCACCTTCCTTCCTCCTTTCTTTATCTCCCTCCCTTCCTTCTCTCTTTCTCCCCCTTCCTTCCTCCTTTCTTTCTCTCCTTCCTTTCTCCTTCCTTTCTCTCCTTCCTTCCTCCTCTCTTTCTCTCCCTTCCTTCCTCCTCTCTTTCTCCCCCTTCCTTCCTCCTTTCTTTCTCCACCTTCCTTCCTCCTCTCTTTCTCCACCTCCCTTCCTCCTCTTTCTCTCCTTCCTTCCTCCTTTCTTTATCTCCCTCCCTTCCTCCTTTCTTTCTCTCCCTCCTCTCTTTCTCCCCCTTCCTTCCTCCTTTCTTTCTCCCCCTTCCTTCCTCCTTTCTTTCTCTCCCTTCCTTCCTCCTCTCTTTCTCCCCCTTCCTTCCTCCTCTCTTTCTCCACCTTCCTTCCTTCTTTCTTTCTCCCCCTTCCTTCCTCCTTTCTTTCTCTCCCTTCCTTCCTCCTTCCTCCTTTCTTTCTCCCCCTTCCTTCCTCCTTCCTCCTTTCTTTCTCTCCCTTCCTTCCTCCTTCCTCCTTTCTCTCTCTCCCTTCCTTCCTCCTTTCTTTCTCCCCCTTCTTCTTCTCTACTTCCTTCCTGACGAACCCAACATCATGATTCTCATATTCTGTGGGGCTTTTGCATAGATTTTAATAACCATCAAGCTTATGCCTTTTATCATTTAGTATTGTGTGGGATAGTGGTAGACGCTACACCCAATTTACGGTGGGTTTTTAATGTAAAATGGAGAAAAAAACCCAAACCACAAGTATATATCTGTCATCCCCGAAAATAACGAATTTTGTCTTGTCTTGTCTTGTCTCTTCAAGGAGCCATACCCGCACATTTCAAACGCAAAAACAAAACAAAAAAAAACAAACAAAACAAATGTGAGGAAACAACGTTTTATTCGTCAGATCGTCTGGAAACATTTATGACAATATGACATGGACTTTATTAGGAGAAGAAACAGTCTATGTACAGCAAGGCACATGTCAATCATTGACAGATTTAATTATATAAGACTAACACCAACAGAGACACGAATGCATGTATTCTCTCTCTGTGTGTCTCTGTCTCTCTCTGTCTCTCACCTGATCTCTCTCTCTCATTCTTTCACACACACACACACACATCATGATGATGATAATAATAATAATAATGATAAGAAGAAGGACAAGACGAAGAAGACGAATGATACAACAACAAGAACTACTAGTACTACTACTACGTCTATGGCGCGCAAAGGCATCATGCAATGGGTTCGAAGCGCTTTACGTGAAACAAAACATTTGCAATTGTGCACACTAGCATACACAAATACACGAGGACATGGAGTGGAAAAACGGTTACACTAAGACAATAATACAAATAAGTTGCAAATATGAACAATCACAAACAAACAAAACCCCACAAAATATGCGATACACACACGCACTCACACACACACACACACACACTCGCACACGCTCTCGCGCATACACAACACGCGCACACACATATGCACGTACATACACAGTAAATACCCACCCGCAAGTACACAAACACATACAGTACCTGAAGACTTCGACAAACCGGTGGAGAAAAAGAAAACACATAAAAAAACACCACCGGTTACATGAGGGTGGGAGGAGAGAGACAGACGACTATGCTTCGTCACGTCCAAAGGTCCATTTTGAATATGACAAGAGTCTGATCTAGAGGAGGAGAATTTCGTTGAGCAGAAGGTGCTTGACACTGACAGGCCTTTTACACCAAAATCTCTTTTATTCCGACATCAGTCACGACGGCAAGGCGCGTACGCGCTTATGCACAAGCCCTGAACAGCGCATATTATCTCGATGTGAACAACCCAGCGCATCCCACCCCACAACTCTTCCGCCTCCAGCCCCGTCCAGCCTTCTTCCTCTCTCTCTACCCTCCCCTCCCCCCTTCCCTTTTCCTCCTCATTCTTCCATCTCCTTCTCCCTCCATTCTTTCTTCTCTACGTCACTGCGACCGACGCCTCTCCCTTACCCCTCCAACTCTCTTCCGAGCTCCTCTTCCTCCTCCTTCTCCTCCCTTCCTCATCCTTCTCCTTCCTTCCTTCCTATAGTGTTCTTTCTTCTCTACATCCCTGCGAACGACGTCCTCCCCTTCCCCCTTACCCCCTCCAACTCTCTTCCGACCTCCTACTCCTCCTCTTTCTTCTTTCGACTTTTCCTTCTTCATCCTTCTTCTTCCTTCCTATAGTCTTCTTTCTTCTCTACATTACTGCGAACGACGCCTCCTCCCCACCCCCTTTCCCCCTCCAACTCTCTTCCGACCTCCTACTCCTCCTCTTCCCTTCCTTCTCCTTCTCCCTTCCTCATCCTTCTCCTTCCTTCCTTTCTTCCGGCTTTCTTCTCTACGTCACTGCCGACGACGCGCGCTTGGGCATCATCAGCCCGAAACAGGACGTGTCTCAATGTGTACAACCCTGCACCCCACAGTTCCTCCTCCTCCTTCCTCTTCTTCCTTCCTCCTTCCTCCTCCTCCTCCTTTTCTGCATCACCACACAACTCGCACACCCTTTCTCCTCCCCCTCACTCCCTCCTCCAAACCTTTTTTTCCCTCCACCCTCCCCTTCCTCCATCCCTTCCCCCCTTCTGCCTCCACCTCCTTCCTTTTTGTTTTTCTTTTACATCATCACACAACTCGCACACCATTTTAGTCCTCCCCCCCCCTTCCTCTGCTACATCCCCCTCTTCCCCCTCCTCCTTTTCCTCTTCCTTCCCTCTCTTCCTCCTTTTCTTCATCACCACACAACTCGCACACCCTTTCTCCCCCCCCCCCTTGGAGCCCCCTCCCCTTCCCACCGCTCCAAATCTCTTCTTCCCTCTACCCCCTCCTTCCTCCTCCCGTCTTCTTCCTCCTCCTTCTCCTCCTTTTCTACATCACCACACAGCTCAGTCTCCTCTCCTCTTTCTCCTCCACCCATCCATCTCTCTAGCTCACACCCACCCCCATCACCCGCGCCCACGTCCATTCTCTCCCACCCCCTCTCCCCCTCCTCCTCCTTCTCTCTTCTCCTCAGTCTCCTCTCCTCTTTCTCCTCCATCCCTCCATCCCTCCAGCTCTCTCTCTCTCTCTCTCTCTCTCTCTCTCTCTCTCTCTCTCTCTCTCTCTCTCTCTCTCTCTCCTCTCCTCTTACTTCTTCTTCTTCTGCGTTTGTGGGCTGCAACTCCCACGTTCACTTCGTATGCACACGAGTGGGCTTTTACGTGTATGGCCGTTTTTAACCCCGCCATGTAGGCAGCCATACTCCGCTTTCGGGGGTCCTCTCCTCTTACATCACGACACACTTGGCGCTCTTGGGCACCAGGCCGAAGGTGATGAAGTTCAGGATGACGGACATCAGACAGGGGTTCCTCTCCTGGATGATGTCCCCCTTGACGTCCTCGCGGCTCTTCTTCTCCAGCCGCATCTCCTCCTGCACCTTCACCTCCAGGAGCTGCACCAGGTCGTTGGTGAAGCAGCGCCCCGCGTTCTCCTGCACCACCAGGGACACCAGGCTCAGGAGGGCGTCCCCTTGCTTGATCCTCTTGTCCCAGGGCTCCTGTGAGCGAGAGAGAGAGAGAGAGAGAGATAACGATAACGATAACGATACGATTTTTATTCAGATATAGGCATAAGGCCCTCACTGAAGGGGGTGGGGGTGGGGGGGGGGGGGGGGGGGGATGGGGGGTCATACAAAAAAATCGATAAATTATGAGAATGACATGACACAATAAATAAACCGACATCACAAGTCAACCAAAAGTAGCTTATACAATAGTGAACAACATTCACGAAATAACATTTCGAAGTCTCTCCAATGCTTCGTATGAGGATACGTCCACGTTTTGTAGAGTAAGCTCATGTTTGGCGTGAGAGAGAGAGAGAGAGAGAGAGAGAGAGAGAGAGAGAGAGAGAGAGAGAGAGAGAGAGAGAGAGAGAATGAATAAATGAATGAATGAATGAACGAATGAATTTTATTTCTGAGTGTAACAGAATAAGCAACAATGCTTTTTTTCATCCAGCCCCCAAAAGGAGAAAATTGGGGAAAAACATAAACAAATAAATTGCAAATAACATCACATAACATCAAACGAGAAAGGAAGAAAAAAAATCAAAGCATCAAAGAGAGAGAGAGAGAGAGAGAGAGAGAGAGAGAGAGAGAGAGAGAGAGAGAGAGGGTTTAATGTTAATCACCAGACTCCTAACATTGTCAACAATAACAGACAGTATTGCAAGTACATTACCATTTTGCTTGGACTCTGAATTATACAACCCGATATTGCTTTCAAAGCTGACAAGCTTCCTTGATTTAGTCTTATCTTTCAAGAGAGAGAGAGAGAGAAGAGGGGGGGGGGGGGTTACGGATAACTTATTCCAGTGGTGTAAGCCACTGCATGGACACATGGTAATTAGCACCCACCCACACACACACACACCCACACACACACACACACATATATATATATTAATGTAGTTGTATATATATATATATATATATATTAATGTAGTTGAATTTGGCCGAATTATCTTTGGTTGATTCTTTGATTGTTTAATCAACCAAACTTGATTTAATTTAAATTGTTCTATTTAAAGCTGGCTTGGTTTCATATGATTTGACTTCATCCGACTGTCTTTGTGATATATATAATTTTTATATTATACATATTATAGTGGAGAATGTCTTGCCCAATTTACGTCCTCACTCTTTCGGCCGAAAGGGTTTTAGGACAGTCGGCGTTGGGATGGTTCCCAAAGGCCAAGTTGCTACAATGGCTTGCAGCACTTTAATGAGCCAGTGTAATCTTGCCTCCTAGTTTGGGAGTCATAGCCCTTCACAAAAAGACTAAGCTATAAATGACGTCCAATTGCAATGTTAGTTTTACTTTTATTCATTTTATTTTATTTTATTTCATTATATTTTTATTTTTAAAATTTATTTTTATTTTTATTATTTAATTTTATTTATTTATTTATTTATTCATTCTGTTTCATTTTTTTTTCTCAAGGCCTGACTAAGCGCGTTGGGTTACGCTGCTGGTCAGGCATCTGCTTGGCAGATGTGGTGTAGCTTATATGGATTTGTCCGAACGCAGTGACGCCTCCTTGAGCTACTGATACTGATACTGATACTGATTCACAGTGATCATCATTGATCTGAACAGAAACAACAACACAATAAGCCCCATCTCCTCACCAGGTTGTTGAAGGCGATGTAGCGGCCCTTGGACTCCCCCAGAACTTGACGCAGCTTGGGCGGGGCCCGGGCGGGCAGTTCCTTCTCCAGCGAGGATCCTCCCCGCTCCAGCTCGTCCAGCCCGTTGAAGACCAGCACCATGTAGCGCGTCAGCTCCGTCCCGAACAGCTGCTTCAGTTCCTGGTAAGCCTGGGGCACAGGGGTGGGGGTGAGGAGGAAACGTGAGTATGGTGTGGTGTGGTGTGGTGTGGTGTTGTTGTGTGGTGTGGTGTGGTGTTGTGTGGTGTGGTGTTGTGGTGTGGTGTGTTGTGTTGGGTTAGGTTGGGTTGGGTTGGGTTGGGTGGTGTGGTGTGGTGTGGCGTGATGTGGTGTGTTTTTGGGTTGGGATGGGTTGGGATGGGTTGGGTTGTGTGGTGTGGTGTGTTTGTGTGTTGTGTTGTGTTGGGTTGTGTTGGGTTGGGATGTGTGGTGTGGTGTGTTGGTTTGGGTTGGGTTTTGTTGTGTGGTGTGGCGTGGTGTGGTGGGGCGTTGTGTTGTGTTGGGTTGGGATGGGTTGTGTTGGTTTGGGTTGTGTTGTGTTGTGCGGTGTGGTGTAGTGTGGTGTGTTTGTGTGTTGTGTTGTGTTGGATTGGGTTGGATTGGGTTGGATTAGGTTGTGTGGTGTGGTGTGGTGTGGTGTGGTGTGATGTATTTGTGTGTTGTGTGTTGTGTTGGGTTGGGTTGGGTTGGGTTCTGATGGGTTGGGTTGTGTGGTGTGGTGTGGCGTGGTGTGGTGTGTTTGTGTGTTGTATGCTGTGTTGTGTTGGGTTGGGTTGGGTTGTGTGGTGTGGTGTGTTGTGTTAGATTGTGCTGGGTTGGGTTGGGTTGTGTGGTGTGGTGTGGTGTGGTGTGGTGTATTGCGTTGGGTCGGGTCGTGTTGTGTTGGGTTGGGTTGTGTGGTGTGGTGGGTTGGGTTGGGTTGTGCTGTATTGAGTTGTGCTGTGTTGTGGTGTGTATGGTGTGGTGTGGTGTGGTGGGTTGTGTTATGTTGTGTTGTGCTGTGTTGTGTTGTGTTGTGGTGTTTTATGGTGTGGTGCGGTGTGGTGTGGTGTGGTGGGTTGGGTTGGGTTGAGTTGTGTTGGGTGGTGGTGTTTGTTGTTGTGTTGTGCGGTGTGGTGTGGTGTGGTGGGTTGGGTTGGGTTGAGTTGTGTTGGGTGGTGGTGTTTGTTGTTGTGTTGTGTGGTGTGGTGTTGTGTTTTGTGTTGTGTTGTGTTCTGTGTTGTTCTGTGCTGTGCTGCGATGTGTTGTGTGGTGTGGTGTTGTGTGGTGTTGTACTGTGCTGTGTAGTGCTGTGCAATGCTGTGCTGTGTTGTACTGTGATGTGCTATGCTATGCTATGCTGTGCTGCGCTGTGTTGTGTGGTGTGGTGTTGTGCTGCGCTGTGCTGTGCTGTGTTATGTTGCGCTGTGTTGTGTGTTGTGCTGTGCTATGCTGTGGTGTGTTGTACTATGATGTGCTGTGCTATACTATGCTATTCTATGCTATGCTGTGCTGTGCTGCGCTGTGTTGTGTGGTGTGGTGTTCTGCTGTGCTGTACTGTGTTATGTTGCACCGTGTTGTGTTGTGTGGTGTGGTGTGCTGTGCTGTGCTCTGCTATGATGTGCTGTGTTATGCTGTGCTGCGCTGTGTTGTGTGGTGTGGTGTAGTGTAGTGTGCTGTGCTATGCTGTGCTGTGCCATGCCGTGCCGTGCCGTGCAGTGCTGTGTTGTGCTATGCTGTGCTGTGCTGTACAGTGGTGTGCTGTGCTGTTCTCTGCTATGATGTGCTGTGTTATGCTGTGCTGCGCTGAGTTGTGTGGTGTGGTGTGGTGTAGTGTAGTGTAGTGTACTGTGCTATGCTATGCTGTGCTGTGCTGTGTCGTGTCGTGCCGTGCAGTGCTGTGTTGTGCTGTTGTGCTGTGCTGTGCTGTACTGTACAGTGGTGTACTGCGCTGTGATGTGGTGTTGTCCTGTGCTGTGTTGTGTTGTTGTTTTTGTTGTTTAGCTGTTGTTTTTGTTGTTGTTCGGACGCATTACCACCACTCCACTTTATGAATACCTCCTAACTCCTCCTTAACCCCTTCCTTACCATGTACTCCTCATCAGTGAAGCGGCGGTCACAGCGAAGGACCATGACGATGGCGTGGGGACCCGGGGTGCAGCTGGCGATGCACTTGCCGATCTCCCTCCTCACCTCCTCCATGCTCCGGTGGGTATCGCACACACCCGGGGTATCTGTCACCTGGAAAGGAAGGTGACTGGTCGGGGTCGGGTATGAGTGAAGGGTGAGGGTAGGGTGGTTATAGGATGATAGAGTGGGGTAGAGGGGGAGGGCTGGTGGATGGTGGTGGTGGGGTGGTGGTAGTGGTGGTTGATGTTTGAGTCAGTGAGAGAGAGTGAGATGGAGGAGTTGTGTGTGTGTGTGTGTGTGTGTGTGTGTGTGTGTGTGTGTGTGTGTGTGTGCGTGTGTGTGTGGAAGGGGGAGGGATTGGGAGGAGGGGTGGATGGGGTGGGTGGGGTAATGGTTTATAGGGTTGGGTGGTGGGGTGGGGGTCGGGAGGTTGGTAGTATTTGTTGGAATCAGAAAGTGGCGTGGGTGGAGACTGGTTTGTCATTGTTCTTGCTGTTGGTTCTTGTCGTTTTCGTTATTATCTTTAGTATTTTCATCATCAGCATCATCATCAACACCACCACCACCATCATCACCAACAGCAGCAGCAGCAGTAGTAGTAGCAGTGTATTCACACACAAACAAAAGCATACAGTCATATGATTATGCACTAATACATATACAAACGCACGCCCGCGCGCACGCACACACACACACACGCGCGCGCACACACACACACACACACACACACACACACACACACACACACACACACACACACACACACACACACACACACACGAGGTGGAACTTCCACACCATGAAAGAAGAAGAAGAAGACGACGAAGAAGAGGAGGAGGAGAATGGAAGAAGAAGAAGAAAAAGATGAGCATGATGAGGATGAGGATGATAATGGTGATGAAAAAAGAAAGAAAGGCAATAACAAGAAAGAAAACAAAAGAAAAGAAACACAGTCACACGGATGAGAAAAAAAGACACAACTGAAAGAGGAGAAAAAAAAACCAAAAAAAAACAACCAACAACAACAACCAGTACTTGTATCTTCAGTCCATTCCTGTAAGACTGCTGCCAGTCGCACTTCTCGGTACCGGAAGTCATGCCCCGCGCAGGCTTACACAGTTCCTTCCCCAGAATCGTATTTCCGGCCGTGCTCTTTCCGTTTCCGGTCTTCCCGATGAGCACCAGACGAACCACTTGATCGGCAAAGACAGCGGTATCTGACAAAGAATTGACAAAATGTCAGAAGAAGTTAGCTGTGTGATGCTGATCAGCTTTCGCTTCTGAAGAAAAATTCACACCAAGTGCTAGAGCTAACAAATTGTACAGTTACTGGTTAATAGTTTAAAATCGTCTTCCCACGATGCCGATGACAGGCTGATGAAAAACAGCACTGCAAGACATAACCTTACAGACCCATCCAAAAAAACCCTTTGTTTTTTGTTGTTGTTTTTGCGTGTGTGTGTGTGTGTGTGTGTGTGTGTGTGTGTGTGTGTGTGTGTGTGTGTGTGTGTGTGTGTGTGTGTGCACTCACAGAAACGTACATAATTGTATGAACCAGTCGAAAACAGACATGGCCTTTATCCACTAAAAGGAAAAAAAAAAAAAGAATGAAGACTTCCCCCCCCTCCCCCCCCCCCCCCCCCCCCCCCCCCCCCCCCCCCCGAATAAAAAAGCACAAAAATTCACGAAAACAGCACAGAATGAACGGATAAAGAAATGAAATACAGAAAGATATGAGTGAAATAGACAAGGGAAGCTAGAAACCTGAATTTGAAAGAAAAGAAGAAAATACAAATGAAAGAAAAAAAAAAGAGAGACACAGCGAAACATAAGTAGTATAATGAAAGAAAAGAATCAAATGAATTAGAGAAAAGAAAGCTGAAAACGACTACCATTGAAGAAGAAGAAGAAGAAGAGGGAGAAAAGAAGAAAGAAGAAGAAAAAAGGGGAGGAGGAGGAGGAGGAGGAGAAAGAAGAATAAGAATAAGAACAAAAAGAAGAAGAAGAACCAACAACTACAACATCATCATCATTATCAACATCAATAACAACAACAACAACAACAACAACAACAAAAATAACCATAACAACAACAACAGCAACAAGTTACAACAACATCAGCTTCATTAGAATCAATCATCCCTTCTGAGCATAATACATAATGAAACAAAGGAACAAAGATAAAAAAAGCGAAAGAAAGAAATAGCTCAAAAGAACTAAACAAACAAATAGGCGAATAAGCAATCATAAGAGCGAAATAAACGAAACCAAATCAGTCAGTCTATGCATTACCGAGCGTTGACATCGCCATTTCCGTTCCAGAAAGCTCGCGCGTTGTTGCTGTTGCTGTTGTTGTTGTTATTGTTGTTGCTGTTGTTGTTGTTGTTGTTATTGTTGTTGCTGTTGTTGTTGTTGTTGTTGTTGTTGTTGTTGCTGTTGCTGTTGTTGCTGTTGTTGTTGCTGCTGCTGCTGCTGTTGTTGTTGTTCCCCAGACTGTCACGCAAGCGCGCTGCAAACGCAAAGAGAAAACGTCACTTTTTAAGCCCTACAATAAGGATGGTCGAGAACATCCTTGGCATTCTAGCCCCCCCACCCCCCCCCCCCCCCACCTCTCCAAATCCCCTCCCCCCCCCCCAACCCCCCCCCACCCCCCCACACACACCAATCTGTGATTGTACACGCATGCAAGCGCGGTTTCAATGTTTCAAGATTTAATTGATTTAAAAACAGATAGAAGAGTAAAACTTTCAGTAATTGATATACTGTTTGGTGTTGAGAAATGAAATCAGAATGTCTGCGATGGAATTAGTAATATATCAAGTATCATTGTCTGTAAAAGGTATGTTTTCTCTCTCTCTCTCCATACAATCCATTTATGAAAAAAGAGCCAACTCTTAGAAATAATCTGAATTCATGGAAATGAATGTAGTTATGTGTTACAGATATTTCTGTTTTACACAACATTGAAATACCACTGTGCCAAGAAATAACTCTTGAATTTTTGTATGGTATGAAATCATGATAAAACACGTACGCACACAAACATAAATGAGCGCATTAACACACACACACACACACACACACACACACACACACACACACACACACACACACACACCAATCTGTGATTGT
>NC_134878.1:13523139-13525639 GCF_041734735.1 Babylonia areolata | reverse complement strand
GTCCAAACCAAGAAATTTCTCTGAACCATACTGCATAGCGGGTTGCACAATCAAACAATTCACAAATAATCTGGAAGAAGTATTAATCAACGAAGATCATTATCTCATGATACATATCAAAGCATTCTTTGCTCTTCTGGCAAGCAATAGCAAAGCTTAAACGTGTGGAGAACAATATCCCTAAATACTTGTAAACATTAACAACAGGCATTGTGATGTCATTATAAATCCATATTTCTCTTACACCTACAAGAAAATCCCTTTTCTAAACACAGCAATATTTCTTTTCCTCATGTTCACTTTTAATTGAAGCAAAAATGCTGCCTTTTGCAGATTATTTAATTTGAGTCTGCAGTCCAATAACAGTTTCACACGACAGAACTGCATCATCTACTGGAGAGAGAGAGATAGAGAGAGAGAGAGAGAGAGAGAGAGAGAGAGAGAGAGAGACAGACAGACAGACAGACAGACAGACAGACAGAGACAGAGACAGACAGAGACAGGGAGACAGACAGACAGAGACAGAGAGACAGTCAGGGACAGAGACACAGAGAGAGACAGAGACAGAGAGAGACAATATTTCTTTTCCTCATGTTCACTTTTAATTGAAGCAAAAATGCTGCCTTTTGCAGATTATTTAATTTGAGTCTGCAGTCCAATAACAGTTTCACACGACAGAACTGCATCATCTACTGGAGAGAGAGAGAGACAGAGACAGAGAGACAGACAGACAGACAGACAAACAGAGACAGAGAGAGAGAGAGAGACAGACAGACAGAGAGACAGTCAGAGACAGAGACACAGAGAGAGACAGAGAGACAGAGATGTTCGTACTCACACAAAACCGAGACGAGCAGGAATGAATCAGATGTTATAAACACCATACAACAACAGAACTCCCCTCGCGTTGTTCAAAGACATGTCACTAACATGAGTGCAGCTACCAGCGGCATTTATATCTCTTCCGGATCTCAGTCTGTCAGCTTTTATGCTACTTTGTGTGCTTGCATTCATGCGAGTGTGTGTGTGTGTGTGTGTGTGTGTGTGTGTGTGTGTGTGTGTGTGTGTGTGTGTACGCGTGCCTGTGTGTGTAGGAGGGCGGGGGTGGGGGGTTATCCATGCATGAGTGCGGGTGGGTGGATATACATGCGTGGGCGTGGGCGCGCGCGTGTCTGCCTGTTTGCGTGCGTGCGTGTGGGAATGCACACGCGCGCGATTGCGTGTGTGTGTGTGTGTGTGTGTGTGTGTGTGTGTGTGTGTGTGAGAGAGAGAGAGAGAGAGAGAGAGAGAGAGAGAGAGAACGCGATCTCGTGTGTGTCATGTGCAAGAGTGGGCAGATCTTTCTCTAAGTCCGCGACAGTGACCTTGAACTCTGCGTTTTTTTTCAGAAATTGTCAAACGACGCATTGTGCAACAAGTTGGCATGGTGTTGCACACACATCATCAATCATCATGCCTGTAGACTTCCCCAGAAAGTCGCTACACACAGAGAACAGGAAAAGATGGAGGTGCGAGGGTGAAAAGGGTCTGTCAGTCCTATTGTAGGCTTTCATGTCTCTGAGTCAATCAGTGAACGTGCTCCAAATATCCCATAATTTATTTACGAAAAACAACAACAACAAAACAACCTACTGGGGGCGAATTGAAAAAGAAGCTTATTACGATTCCATTTATTTTAACCCCCCACCCCCACCCCCCTCACCCCCCCCCCCCCCCCCCCCCGGGAGTGACTAAGAACCACAAATAGAACATGTAGGCGTGTTGATATTTATAACATGAATGAATAGGTTTGAACAAATAAATGGGTAACATAAGTGCAGAGCTGCTAGTGCCTGAACTCCCTTCGTGTGTATACACAAGCAGAAGATGAAAATACGCACGTAAAAGATCCTGTAACCCATGTCATCGTTCGGTAGGTTATGGAAACAAGAACATACCTAGCATACACGCCCCCGCAAAACGGAGTGTGGGTGCCTACATGGCGGATTTAAAAAAAAAAAAAAAAAAAAAAAAAAAAGGTCATACACGTAAAATCCCACTCGTGTACACACGAGTGAAGGTGGGAGTTACAGCCCACGAACGAAGAGGAAGAAGAAGATACAGCCAACTTAATGAATAAGCACTACTACTCACAACCACAGGGACATCTTTCGTGCACATGCACGTCCTTTTTTCCTTTTTTTTTCTTTTTTTTTTTTACAGTGAAAAACAAGAGCTATCGTTCCTAAATCACTGAATGATTGTCAATGTGACATCAAATTTTTCGGGGCGCATTTTCCAAACTGTTCACAGTGCAAGTGTGCCTGGAGCAGCTGTTTGTGTATTCAGTGAGAGAGGCCAGTCCATGGTAGACCAGCATAATCAGCCTGCATGATTCAAATAATCACAGCTGCTTTTATGAAGTAATCTGTAACATTTTGAGACACACACACACACACACACACACACACACACACACACACACATATATATATATATATATATATTATATATATATATA
>NC_134878.1:13510639-13518139 GCF_041734735.1 Babylonia areolata | reverse complement strand
AGTGTAAAGTTACCTACCTAACCAATTCCCTCATGTGGTGTAGCGTATATGGATTTGTCCGAACTCTGTGACGCCTCCTCGAGAAATTGAAACTAAAAACTACAAAATATAGTGCTAGAATCGCTCATACAGCCCAGTCTAGGTCTGCCGGTTGCTTTGGGGCTGTCAAAGGGCAAACGACATTGCTGATGTTTGTTCCTCTGGCTCTTTTTTGACATCAGACAAAAATGTTTGTCTATATACTCTAAAAACCCGCCTGACTCCATAAAATTCTACTTATTGTTTTCTGGAGGGGGTGGGGGAGGGGTGTGTGTATGTGTGTGTGTGGAGGGGGGGGGTGGCACTGTTAACAGTGAAACCCCTTGTCTCTTCCACATGTATTTCTTTTCGATAGAACTTCGTCTATTCATAGGGAAAAAATAGTCAACTACTTTGAAAAAAATTGCATGTTCTAATTTACATATGCCTTTTTTTGCGTTATTATTCATTCAGTTACTGAGGGGAAAATTGCATTTGCTTGTTTGCTAGAGTTAGCTTTACTGTTTGTTTTTGACATGTTTTTTTTATATACACGGTGTGTGTAAAAGATATGTATGTGTATTGTTTTAATACTCCCGGAGGAGCACGTGCCTTGCCTTGCCTCGCCTTGGCATGACCGTGCCTTGCTTTGCCTTGCCTTGCCTTGGCATGACCTTGTCTTGCCTTGGCATAACCTTGCCTTGCCTTGCCTTGCCTCGCCTTGGCATGACCTTGCCTTGCCTTGGCATAACCTTGCCTTGCCATGCCTTGCCTCGCCTTAGCATGACCTTGCCTCGCCTCGCCTTGGCATAACCTTGCCTCGCCTTGCCTTGCCTCGCTTTGGCATGACCTTGCCATGCCTTGCCTTGCCTTGCCTTGGCTTGGCATGACCTTGCCTTATTTGCCCCATGGAGTTAGATGGTTGGGATACTGTGTCATGAATTGCATTTTGTGAGTGTATCATCGTGGCTTTTATTTTTTTTTATTTTTTTTTTATGTGACAGTTTTGTGTTGACGCGGTTAAGCATTTGTGTATGGACTGACAGTCCTGATAATTATGGCCCTGTGCGGTCGGTTGGACTATAAGCAACAAGAACAAGAACAAGAACGAGAACAGCGTCGCCGACATTTCCTTTGTGGCTTTCCAACTCGGCTCAGTGGTTGACCAGGGGATTAGCGCCGATTTCCCTCCTACACAAACACTGCCGGCTGCTTCTCTCGCCTCGTTATCTGTGCATGCATTGTTTCGTGTGAGGCACTTTGAGAGCATTTGCATGGGGAGTGTGCGTCACATAAATACTATATTTATCAGGTCAGGTCATTAGATCTGCTACTGGTAACCTGTAATCCAGTACAACCTGTTCAGGGTCGGGTTGCCGGCGACTAAACCGGCACTCCCACCGCTCCCTTCCGGGACTGGTGAGGCGGGTGGCTAGACACCCTTATGGAGATCCATAAAAGGGCGTTGGCTCAGGAGAGCCACCGACGGCCATCTAGCTCCACTGTGCTGTGTGCATGCCACACGCAGTTGGCCCCCGGGGTGTGTCTACCCATGCATGCTTAGTCTGGATCCGGCAGAATCTGCGGAAGAAACCTATCGGTTCAACGGAGAGGAAGGCGGTTACAGCAACGCACTGTGGAGTGCAGAGAGCAAGATGAGACACCGAAAGGATATCTTGGTCATCCACTGCATCCGTGCTCATCCTCCAGTCGTCTCGACTTAGTCTTGCCACTGGAAATTGGTGGACCCGGACGAGAGAGTGAGGTTGACGTTGCGCAACTCCTCTTCACTTTAAACAAACTCATCGCGCAAGTCATCAGTCATCCAAAATGACCTTTCATCCTTCATCATTTCATCACCCCCAAGTCCTGTGGCGACAGGCGAGCGACGAAACGACAGGTGTGGGTACACTGGCAGTCGCAGTCGCAGACCTGCACGCAGGCGGCTCAGGCCATAGGGTCGTTCTTCGTCGACAGGAGCAGCGATGGAGCTCGGCAGCCGTCTGAGCGTCTGAGCAGCCCTCTTTAGGAATGCACTGCTCACCTCCCTGGCATGAGGAAGGGGCTAGAAAAGGTGCCCTAAAAATTGCCTGCTCCATATCACCCTGGCCAGCATACCGCGGCTGGCGGGGACCCTACATCAGCGGTCGAAACAACAAGAAAGAAAAGAAAAAAACAAGGATCGTTCCTCTCACCATTGGTGCTTGGAACATAAGGACTCTCCTGGACAGAGATAACGCGGACAGACCCCAAAGGAGAACGGCACTAGTTGCATCCGAACTCGCCAGATACAACATTGACATCGCAGCCTTGAGTGAGACTCGGCTTGCAGGTGAAGGCGAGCTCTGTGAACGGGGATCTGGTTACACCTTCTTCTGGAGTGGACGAGGAAGCGAAGAGCGACGTGAGGCTGGCGTTGGTTTTGCAGTAAAAACAGCACTTGTCAGCAAGCTAGCTGGAATCCCAAAGGGAGTCAACGATAGGCTTATGACCATGAAACTCCCACTGGCATCTGGCCAGAAGCACCTCACCATTGTCAGTGCCTACGCCCCAACCATGACCAACCCGGATGAAGTGAAGGCGAAGTTCTACGAGGACCTTCACTCTGTCATTGCTGCTATCCCAAAAGCAGACAAGCTCATCATTCTTGGGGACTTCAATGCTAGAGTTGGCTCTGACTACATCTCCTGGGATGGAGTGATTGGAAAGCATGGTGTGGGCCACTGCAACCCAAATGGATTGCTTTTGCTTCAGACCTGTGCAGAGCACGAACTGCTGATAACCAACACAGTTTTCTGCCTCCCTACCCGTAACAGGACGTCATGGATGCACCCTCGCTCAAAGCATTGGCATCTCATCGATTATGTCATCGTCAGGAAAAGGGATAGGCAAGATGTACGTGTAACAAAGACCATGTGCGGCGCCGAGTGTTGGACAGACCATCGCCTTGTAGTCTCGAAGCTGAATATTCGAATCCAGCCCAAGAGACGCCCCCAAGGCCAGAAGGCTCCAAAACGGCTCAACATCGCTAAGCTGAAAAACATCACCATCAAACAGTCCTTTGTGGAGCTGCTGGAAGATCGTCTGGAATCCGCCTCTCTGGACAACCAGAATGTGGAGTCTGACTGGAGGACCCTGCGTGAGCTGATCTATAGTACAGCTTCAGAGACCCTGGGACCCATGTCCAGAAAGCACAAAGACTGGTTTGATGAAAACTGTGATGAAATCAAGCAGCTTCTGGATGAGAAACGCCGTCTGCATCAAGCCTACCTGAGCAACCCAAAGTCCACATCAAAAAAGGATGTGTATGATGCCATCCGCAGGACTGTTCAGCAAAAGTTACGTCAGATGCAGGATAAGTGGCTGAGTGACAAAGCTGATGAGATCCAGGGATATGCTGACAGGCACGATATGAAGAGGTTCTATGATGCCTTAAAAGAAGTCTACGGCCCCACATCCTCAGGATCATCCCCCCTCCTCAGTGCAGATGGGAATACCTTGATCACCGAGAAGGAGAAAATTCTCGAACGCTGGGCTGAGCACTTCAACAGTGTCTTAAATCGCCCTTCCTCCATAAATGATGAAGCCATAGACCGTCTCCCACAAGTCCCCATCAACGAAGCACTGGACGATCCGCCAACACCTCTTGAGACCCAGAAAGCAATTCGTCTGCTATCCAGTGGCAAAGCACCTGGCTCAGACTCCATACCAGCAGAGGTCTACAAGGATGGAGGCACTGTGCTGACTGAGAAGCTCCATCAGCTGTACTCACTCATGTGGAAAGAAGAGACGATCCCCCAGGATTTCAAAGATGCATCTATCATTCACTTGTACAAGCGAAAGGGGAACCGGCAAGCCTGTGATAACCATCGGGGCATTTCCTTGCTCTCCATCGCAGGCAAGATACTTGCCAGGATCCTACTAAACCGCCTCACAGCACACCTTGACCAAGGTCATTTGCCTGAGAGCCAATGTGGATTCCGGAAAGAGCGCGGAACCACCGACATGGTGTTTGCTGCAAGGCAGCTGCAAGAGAAATGTCAGGAGCAAAATGCTGATCTGTTCTCCACCTATGTCGACCTCACTAAGGCCTTCGACACCGTGAGTAGAGAGGGACTGTGGAAGATCATGGCCAAGTACGGATGCCCTCGGAAATTTATTTCCTTGGTCAGCCAATTTCATGAAGGCATGCAGGCTCGAGTCCAGGACAAAGGCGAAACATCTGCTCCTTTTGCTGTCACAAATGGTGTCAAGCAAGGCTGCGTCCTGGCTCCAACGCTGTTCAGCCTCATGTTCTCTGCAATGCTTACTGATGCCTTCAGAGATGGCGATGTTGGAATCGGCCTAAAGTACCGAACAGATGGCAAGTTGTTTAACCTCAGAAGGCTTCAAGCAAAAACGAAGGTCATGACAGACATCATCAGAGACTTTTTGTTTGCTGATGATTGTGCCCTCAACGCTGGATCTGAAGCTGACATGCAACTCAGCGTTGACAAGTTTGCCACTGCCAGCAGGAACTTCGGCCTTACCATCAGCACGAGGAAAACTGAAGTTCTCCATCAGCCAGCCCCAGGGAAACCCTACGTTGAGCCCAACATCACAGTCAACGGTCAGAGACTCAGTGCGGTGGAGCGGTTCACATACCTTGGCAGCACACTGTCACGAAATGCGACCATCGACGATGAAGTGAACGTCAGGATTGCAAGAGCAAGCGCAACTTTTGGTAGACTCAGTGCAAATGTCTGGAACAGAAGAGGCATTAGTCTTGAGACCAAGCTAAAGGTCTACAGAGCAGTAGTTCTCCCCACACTACTGTACGCCTGCGAAACTTGGACAGTGTACCAACGACATGCCAAGAAGCTGAACCACTTCCACACAACATGCCTCAGGAAGCTACTGAACATCAAGTGGCAAGACAAGACCCCAGACACAGAGGTGCTCGCAAAAGCCACCCTTCCCAGCATCTTCACCATCCTGATGCAGTCCCAGCTTCGCTGGGCTGGACACGTGGCGCGCATGCCAGACCATCGGCTGCCCAAAAGGCTCTTCTATGGCGAGCTGCAACAAGGGAAGAGATCACACGGAGGTCAGAAGAAGCGCTTCAGAGATACTCTGAAAGTCTCTCTGAAAGCATTTGATATCAACCCTGACTCCTGGGAGGAATCTGCAGTGGACCGTGACAAATGGCGTGCTGCTGTGCACAAAGGCGCCAAGTTGTGCGAGGCCAACAGGACTGCTGCAGCTGTTCAGAAGAGGCAGGCCAGAAAGTCACGGGCAAACAAGCTCCCTGACAATGGTATGCCTGTCTTTGTCTGCCCCAACTGTCAGCGAACATTTCGTGCGCAGATTGGACTATTCAGCCATCTGCGCATTCACAGATAGATTCATGAGCATCCTCCCCCCCACCCCACCACCACCCTCCCCCCATCCCCCAGCTGGATGACAACGATGGTCATCATCGATCTCGATGGACACACACCATATTTAGTAGTAGTAGTAGTAGTAGTAGTAGTAGTAGTATCCGTGACATTCGCTCGGCTGTACACTTATCGCTCTTTGTGATTTTTTCCCTCATTCATCACCATGTGTACGTGTGTGTGTGTGTGTGTGTGTGTGTGTGTGTGTGTGTGTGTGCTGTGTGTGTCTCCCTCACTTCCATAACATGATATCACACACGAAACGATCAACTGATTGACACTGGTTTTCTCATTTTTTATTGGAAGAATAAGACGATGGCAAATATAGCAAAGTAGAAGAAGAGGAAGAAGAGGGACAACAACAACAACAACAAAAACAATATGATGAAGAAGGAGAAGGTGATAGTGGTGGTAACAGTGGTAGCGGTAGTGGTGGAGGTTGTGTGGTGGTATCGGCTGTGGAGAAGGAGAAAAGGACGAAGGAGTAGAAAGAGGTAGTGGTTGTGGAGGAGGAGGAGGAGGACAACAACATCGACAACAACAGAACACATCAACAACACCAACAGAACAACAACACAAATACAAAGGGAAAAAACAACACAACATGACGCGACTCGATAAAACACAACACAACAGTCAAAACACAACAAACAAACAAAGAAACAAACAAAAAACCGACGCAACACAACAACCACAAAATAACACAACCACAATCACGACCACACACACACACACACACACACACACACACACACACACACACACACATCGACAAACAAAAAAGCAACAGGAGAAACACTCTCACATATTTTATATAAATATATGAAAATGTAAATATACATACATACGTACGTAATTTCATATCACACACACACACACACACACACACACACACAACACACACACACACACAAATATATCTCCATCTCCGCCCCATCATCACATCAGACTGCAGTACACGACACGAAAAGGAGGAATTTTGTTTAATGTCCCGTCACACATATCGATGATTGAAGGACGACACGAAAAGACAAACACGAAACACCACACAAACACACACACACACACACACACACACACACACACACACACAAAAGCAACAAGAGCATCATTCTGGCACATATCATATACATGGATATCTCCATCTCTGCGCCATCATATCACATGAGACTGCAGTGCAGACAACAAAAGCAACAAGGACATTATTCTGTCACATATCCTATACATGTATATCTTCATCTCCGAGCACCGCCCCACATCACTTCAGACTGCAGTACAGACAACAACAACAACAATAAAAACAGCAGCAGCAGCAGCAGCAACATCAACAACAACAAAAGCAACAAGGACATTATTCTGTCACATATCCTATACATGTACATTTCCATCTCCGAGCACCAACCCACATCATATCAGACTGCAGTACAGACAACAACAACAACAACAACAACAACAGCAAAGCAACAAGGACATTATTCTGTCACATATCCTATACATGTATATCTTCATCTCCGGGCACCACCCCACATCACATCAGACTGCAGTAAAGACAACAACAACAACAACAACAACAAAGCAACAAGGACATTAGTCTGTCACATAACGTATACATGTATGGAGCACCACCCCACATCACATCAGACTGCAGTAGGTCGCCACAGCCAGGGTTCCGAACGCCACCGCTTCCCCAAGCAGATTCTTGAGGGCAGGCAGCACCCTGTTGCCCACGATGTCCACCAGCTTCCGGAAGAACCCAACGCTCGTCCTCTCCGCGATGACGTCATGCTTGGTGGTCCGCAGCGCCACGTCATAGGTGACGTCATCCGCGCGCATGCGCTGCTCGACGATGACGCGCACGTGCTCGTTGACGTCATCGTAGAGCTGGCTGCTGAAGTGGTGGCCGGCGTTCTGGCTGACGAGGGTCTGTGGAGAGGACGGACCGTCAGTCACCCTCTTTTCTTGTCACACCTGTCGTCGTCGTCGTCGTCATCGTCGTCGTCGTCGTCTTATCATCTCAGTGCAGCTTCCATCCGTCGTCATGCCCCTTCTTTATCACCATCACCAC
>NC_134878.1:13423139-13505639 GCF_041734735.1 Babylonia areolata | reverse complement strand
CACACCCTAAACCAACCCACCACACCACACCACACCCCAAACCAACTCACCACACCATACCCTTAACCAACCCACCACACCACACCACACCCCAAACCAACTCACCACACCACACCCCAAACCAACTCACCACACCACACCCCAAACCAACTCACCACACCATACCCTAAACCAACCCACCACACCACACCACACCCCAAACCAACTCACCACACCACACCCTAAACCAACCCACCACACCACACCACACCCCAAACCAACTCACCACACCATACCCTTAACCAACCCACCACACCACACCACACCCCAAACCAACACACCACACTACAATCACGCCACAGCACAAAACAACACCACACCACACCACACCCCAAAACACCAAACCACATCACACCACACCCTAAACGAACTCACCACACCACACCACAACCGCATCACACCACAACCACACCACACCACGACACAGCTGTTACCTGCAGGGACTGTCCCGCCCTGTGTGTGTGGGCGAACTGACAGCGGTCTGTGCCCGAGCACATGCCCCTCTCCACGTGGAACTCCTCGCTGCCCAGCAGGGTGTTGCCCACAGAGCTCTTCCCGCTGCCTGTCTTCCCCAGCAACACCACCCTCAGCGTTTCTGTTGCCGGTAGCGTGGGGGCACAGGCGCACAAGCGCCCGCGCGCGTACGCAAACACACACACACACACACACACACACACACACACACACACACGCAAGCAAGCAAGCAAGCAAGCAACATAAACATGTGGTCTTCTGTAGATTTTTTTAAAACTGGCTTCATGATAAACTGTGATTTTTTTTTTTTTTTATATATGTTTAAAAAAATTTTTTTTATTGATGATTAATGCAATTTACCACTTGCGTCTCTCAGGAGAGTTCTGTACAATAATGATTACCGACATTAACTTTCTTGAAAGTGGGCAAAATTATTGATTCTTATCCAGTTATTTCGGTATACACCATTGTCAAATAATTCATTATATCAAGGATTACTTGATTAGAAGGATTTCTTAAACAGTTCATAACTAATTCCATGAGGACCAGATGCCTTACCATTTTTTTTTTTACGTTTTCTCAATGTTAGTACTAGTATCTCTTTCTTAGAGACTGGTCGATTCCTGTACTGATCGGTGTCATCAACTATAGCATCATATTCGCAAATGATGAAGATGATGTTGATGAGGAGGAGGAGTAGGAGCTGGAGGACGAGAAGGAGAAACCATGTTGCTCACAGAGCTCTTCACGTTCTTCCGGCCTTTCTTCCTCGACAACACCGCCATTAGTGTCTCTGATGGGAAATGGCTGGGTTGATGAGGAGGAGGGTGGTGGTGGTTGTAGTGGTGGTGGTGGTGGTGGTGAGGAGGAGGAGGAGGAGGAGGAAGAGGAGAAGGGTGGTACCTGTAGTGAGGGGGTATGAGGAGGAGGAGGAGTAGGGGAGAGGGATAGCCGGAGAAGAATGAGGAAGATGTTGGGTGTTGCCCACGGAGCTTTTCCGGCTCATCGCCTTCCCCAGCAGTATACCTTCTGGTGTCTGAGCGTTGACAAAACGATTTTATACATGAAGAGAAAATGAGAAGAAGATGAAATAGAACGTGAGAAGCAGGATAATGATAAGGATGAAGATTATGATGATGAGGAGGACACAAGCATCTTCTTGAAATCGCACACATAAGCAAGCGCGCTAGCACTCTCTCTCTCTCTCACACACACACACACACACACACACACCTGCACATACACCCCCCACCGCCGCGCGCGCGCGCACCCCCCCCCCCCTCCACACACACACACACACACATACTGACCATTACTGGCGTCTTCCTTAAAAAATTCTGTCCGCTCTCTGGCAGGCTGACATACAACCGCCATGGTGTACTGCAATCACACGATGTTTATGATTGATTTGAATAAACCATGCCAACGAGGAACCAATTAACTAATCAATATTAGACCAAAAGCTTGATACACAACATGCACATAACAAAAATAAGTGTAACCATGCCAACCACGAACCAATTAACTAATCAATATTAGACCAAAAGCTTGATATACAACATACACATAACAAAAATAAGTGTGTGTGTGTGTGTGTGTGTGTGTGTGTGTGTGTGTGTGCCGTGAGTGCGCGCGCGCGCATGTGCGCGTGTACCGTGCCGTGTGTGCGCCATGTGTGTGTTTGTCTCCTAAATTTTATATTTTCACACAACAGTTGGCGCCAGCCAAATAGCTACGGCAATCATCATCATCATCATCAACAACAACAACAACCACAACAAAAGCAGAACGAAAAGAAAGGAACTTCTGTCTCGGCCCAAACACGGACACTCACCACTTCAGCCGGAGACACACAGCGATATCAGCAACACGTCCACACACACGCGCGTGCGCACATACACAACTTCCTTCCTCTCCTGCGCTGCAACTGTGATGTTCAGTTGAGAATATTCCTACTGCTCTGAATCAACGGCCTTGCTCAAACAACAATACTTAAAGGGAACGAGCGATGACGTCGCGTTCCAAAAAAAAAAAAAAAAAAAAAAAAAAAAAAACCTGAGTGATGTCCGCCATGATGATAATACGATGATACGAGGTCGGCGTTTCCGGTCCTTTTGTTTCGTTTCTCGTGTCAGTCGAATTTATTATTTCAGCACGGAAGAACTCAGAGCGAAGGACAATATAACGTAAGTAGCGCAATAGCCGAGTGGTTAAAGCGTTGGACTGTCAATCTGAGGGTCCCGGGTTCGAATCACGGTGACGGCGCCTGGTGGGTAAAGGGTGGAGATTTTTACGATCTCCCAGGTCAACATATGTGCAGACCTGCTAGTGCCTGAACCCCCTTCGTGTGTATATGCAAGCAGAAGATCAAATACGCACGTTAAAGATCCATGTCAGCGTTCGATGGGTTATGGAAACAAGAACATACCCAGCATGCACACCCCCGAAAACGGAGTATGGCTGCCTACATGGCGGGGTAAAAACGGTCATACACGTAAAAGCCCACTCGTGTACATACGAGTGAACGTGGGAGTTGCAGCCCACGAACGCAGAAGAAGAAGAAGAAGAATAACGTAAGTCAGTTAGCTGGACACAGAGGTTAGATCGAGCGCGTTATTTGGTTTTGATCCATGCGATTCAAAGGAATGAGAATGTGTCGGATTCCATCGCGATCGTGTGTTCGGCGTGAGCGCTTACACATTTGAGCAGTGCAAGTGCTTCACTGGAATTCTAGAAGCGCACATGCAGTGCACCGATTGCTGGGTACAAGATCTACGATAACACAGTCAGGGCAAATGTAAGACTAAGAATCAGTCAGATTTCTCACTCCTGCCTCAGTCTTTTCCAAAATGCCACTTGTCCCTTCAGAAACTATTGTCTCTGAGACTCCACGTTTCATTGTGCGCTGCCTTTAAGACTTACATGATCACTGGTGGGGATTGTACTGGCTGACTTATTTTGATCTAAATCATGTAAAAAAATAAAAATAATAAATATTGGTTTTTCGTTGTTGTTTTTTTGTTTGTTTGTTTTTGTTTTGTTGTTGTTGTTGTTGTTGTTTTGTTTTTTTTATTTATTCAAGAGTAAGTCAATAAACGGCCATGACAGCTGGGAGGTAAATGCTGCATTGGAAAATAATTTTGCTCTTTGTTTTCATGTATTGTCACATGTACACATGTGAGCATGTTTGAGCATATCTATTACGGTGCCAGTCAGTCTGTATGAGTGTTTATGTGTGTGTGTGTGTGTGTGTGTGTGTGTGTGTGTGTTGCAACTGTCAGCTGTCACTGTTCCATGTCATCACAAACATGACTGATAATACCATGGACATTAGAATCATTCTGTCTGTAATTAAATCAATGATGATGGTGAGAATAGAAACTCATTAATCTTATGTTTAAGTGCGTGTGTGTGTGTGTGTGTGAGTGAGCGCGCGCATGCGCGCATGCAAGTTATGGACTCCTAAAGGCCAAATGATAAACCATTTTTGCCATGTACAGTAATGGATAAATCAGACAATAATGATGCCCACTGTCACTACATGGCTGGGTTGGCTGAGATCTGAACCCCTATAGTGAGGAACTACTATAAAGATTTAAAACTGAAGCAGCTGTAAAGTCTGGGGAAAAGGCCAGTCACATGAGAATCGTCTTACTGGATGATTCCCCAAAACTTGACAGAATGAGTTATGTTTGTAATCTTGCTGGCCTCATACTGTCACATGTCTGTTCATCTGCAGTGTGATTCATTTAAGATTGTATGTATTATTTTGCCCTTATGCAATTGATCTGTTTACTTTTGTCTGCTTGATCTAGCAATCTGACAGATTTTACCTCCCATATATATATATATATATATATATGATGGAGTCTCCCGTCGGACCGACGAATGAGTAGGCAGGCAGGCTTATATGTCGGTGTGTGTCCTCATATGGGAGAAGAGGCCGATTCTGGATGCACAGCACTTCTCACAGGTGTTGCAAGGGAAAAAGTCTCCAGAAGTTGAGCCCTGCTTCCTTCACTCACGCTTCTCCTTAATTAATGGCCAGCGTTCTCTTGTTTTCAAACGTTTTTATGCCACCAGAGCACAGCACCCTCCAGAGAGAGCGGTCAAGGACATCAGTTTCCCAGGAAGTGGTGTTTATGTCACAGGCTTTGGGGTTTGTCTTCAAGGTGTCCTTGAAGCGCTTGCAGGGTCCTTCAAGTTCGCGGTGGTCTTCCTTCAGCTGACCATACAAAAGCATCTTCGGGATCCCGCTGTCTGTCATGCGGATAACGTGTCCTGTCCAGCGTAGCTGGCACTGGATCAGCAGGCTTTCGATGTTGGGCAGGCCGCTCCTCTCTGGGACCTGGAGGTTGAAGACCCTGTCTTGCCACTTTATGCCGAGGATCTTTCGTAGGCATCTCTGGTGAAACTGCTCAAGTTGTTGAATGTGATGGCGATACGTCGTCCATGTTTCACAGCAGAACAAGGCGGTCAGCACAGCAGCTCTGTAGGTTTTGATTTTGGTACTGAGTCTGATGCCTTTGTTGTTCCACAGCCTCTTGTTGAGTCTGCCAAAGGCGGAGCTGGCCCTGCGATGCGCAGCGTTACTTCTGCATCAAGGGCTCCGTTACTGCATAGGGTGCTGCCTAGGTAGCAAGACTTGTCAACTGACTTGGTCTCTGCGTCATCGATCTTGATTGCATATATATATATATATATATATATATATATATTTTATATATATATATATATATATAAACACTTTGCATTTATGACACATTCTTATAACATATTTTCACAAGTGTATTTTAAAAAATGACCATTTTGACAATGTACTGAATCATCCACAATTATTCATTCATTGCAACTGATAACATAAAAAAGTAATCCAATTTTAGACTCTCTCAGTCTAGCTCTGTCAACATGTTAATGTATGTTACTATTAGCAGTGGTCTTGTTGCCTTTTAGTGGATCAAACATAAATTGTGCCATTACTTCACTCCTAATAAGAACATGTCTAAAGGCATGGTTCTTGTATTGTTTGTCGTCAGTTCATTACAAATTTGACCATACAACACTGGGCTAATTTCTTTCTTCTGTTAACTGTTCTCTCAAGTTTCTGTTTCCGTAAATGCCTGTTTATTTCTTCCCTCATCCCATCAATTTCTGAATGTTCTGGCAGTCAGTTCTTGCGTCCTCAAGAGCATAAGCTGCTGATACACTATCTTTTTTTTTTCCATTTCTGGTTCAATATCATGGGCCTCAGGCTCTTATTCCACTTCTTCGTTTCTGATTTCATGTTACTTGCATAAGAGTCCGACTAGCGGATGTGGTGTGTCATATATACACCAAACAAACTTCTATCTCCTTTCTTTATTCCTTTGAACTCTTCGAGGAGGTTTGGGCCACAAGAGCACTCCGCCTGCGGACTCGGCTCTGGGCTGCCCTCTCCAGATGGGCCCATGATCGACCCCCCTGCTGTCGTCAGTCGTCCTCTGTACAAATTTTGTGAATATTTTGATTTCATTTTACTCTTTGCCCTCAGGGCTGGATGTACAATGTATACATATATATAGCCTACCTACATGCTTGGTCCGTTACCATGAAGTGGAGTGCTTGCCTAGAGGTAAAGTGTTCGCCTAGGAAGCGAGAGAAATTTGAGCGCACTGGTTCGAATCACGGCACAGTCGCCAGTATTCCCCCCCCCCCCCCCCCCCCGCCCCTCCCTCCACTAGATCTTGAGTGGTGGTCTGGACGCTAGTCATTCGGATGAGACGGTAAACCGAAGTCCCGTGTGCAGCATGCACTTAGCGCACGTAAAAGTACCCACGGCAATAAAAGGGATGCCCCTGGCAAAATTCTGTAGAAAAATACACTTCAATAGGGAAAAAAAATGCATGCAGGAAAAAAAAATGGGGTGGGGGGTGGGGGTGGGGGGCTCTCAGTATATCGACGCGATCTCCCTAAGGAGAGCAGCCCGAATTTCACACAGAGGAATCTGTTGTGACAAAAATGAACAATACAATACAATCATTACAAAAAGTCGTTCTCGTTATTGTTCTCGTCTGCATGCATCTTCTCCATGTCTGCCTTGGTCTGCTCATTTTGTTCTTTTTTTTTCCTGAGGGTTCAAATTCCGTGCTTGTCTGGTGATGTTGTTTTGAGTTTTGTCCGTCAATACAGGATGTGGCGCAGATCCAGCTCCGTTTCTACTTTTTTTTTTCCCCAGTGTAGCATCCTATTCTTTTCCCTGCTGGGTTTTTTGGTGTGTTTTAGGGTGTGGTTTTTTTTTTAGCCCGGGGTCTAATCTGGATAGCCAAGATTTACCCCGGGGTAAAATTGGACTAGTCAGAACTGACTCCCAACACACCAGGCCCCCCTTAGTTTTATTTTATCTCCATCCCCGGTTGTTAAGGGGGTCATTTTGAGCAAGCTAAATACAATTTGCCCCAGTTAGAAATGCCCCCCCCCCCCCACTCTTCCCCTCCTCCCCCCCCCTCCTGCCGGCCTTTCGCGGCCACCTGTCCTTGACCCAGGCAGACACTAATCTCATTAGCGATCATCTACTGATGTCACGCTGCACGGTCACACGGTGTGTGTTCCGAAGCGCTGGGCTTAGTCAGATGCATTTTACCCCCATCCCCGGTTGTTAAAGGGGTCATTTTAAATTGGGGAAAGCTGAATAAATTTGTCCCAGTTAGAATTGACCCCCTTTCACCACCTATCCTTGACCCAGATCGACATAGACACCGACTACTAGTAATATCATAAGCGGTCGTCTGATGATGTCACGCTACACTGTCAGTGTGTGCGCTCCGAAGCGCTGGACAAGACCATTTTGATAGAGAGTCTGGGTTCAGTGGCTGACTGACAACATGGAGACACGAACAAATCTGCTAGCCGAGGTGAGTTTCGCAAATTAAAGTTGGTTCAAAAGTCTTACAAAACTAGCAAACTGGTGCGTAAACATAGAATGGAGGAAAACATAAACTGAGTGCGTGCGGGCCGGAACAGAATTGGCGGAGGAAGCGTTTTAGTTTCAGCCGTTCCAAGGAGGTGTCAAAGTGTGTGGACTGGTCCGTATGCGCTCAGTACACCACATCAGCTTAACCTCCCCCCCCCCCCCCCCCCCCACTCTCCCCAACATAAAACAAACAACAACGTACGGGGAAGCTGAGATATCTGACTTCGCATGAACCCAGCGCTCTGGTCAGGCTTTGGGTACCCGGGCGTAGAAATCTACCCTAGGGGCTGTGTAAAACAGCCGAAAATGAAACAAACACTGAATTAGATCCATACTTGCCGGAATAATTATATGTCATGCGTTCGTGTATTTCCTCGTAACATAATAGTGAAGATGACGGATGCATATGTAGAAGGCAAACAATACAACAGCAAGACAATACGTACATTATCGATGGGGTGAGGGGTATCGGATTGGGGGCTGGGGAGGGTATACGCGGTACTGATCGAAGTTAGCTTTAGTTTCAGAATATTGTTTCTCTTGTGGTGAAAACTGTGATGTTAACACTTGAAAAGAACTCAGTCCTAGCAGACAGCGAAAGGCATACCTCTATCGTACTGGCACTGAAGCCTGAAACACACACACACACACACACACACACTGACAGAGAGAGAGAGAGAGAGAGAGAGAGAGAGAGAGAGAGGTGGGGGGGGGGGGGGGGGGGGGGGGTCCAAACCAGAAAT
Organism: Babylonia areolata; assembly: GCF_041734735.1. Classification (NCBI taxonomy): domain Eukaryota; kingdom Metazoa; phylum Mollusca; class Gastropoda; order Neogastropoda; family Buccinidae; genus Babylonia; species Babylonia areolata. The sequence continues at coordinate 13,497,434 of NC_134878.1, read as the reverse complement.
CAGTTCTCAACCGTCGTACTGAAGAACAATTAGGTGTTTTATGTTTGGGTGACGAGCTCGATCCGGCCTTGGTGTGCTGTGGTCTCATTCGTTGAAATGGTAAGACTGACTGGGACCACACAGTCGGGGATCATCTACTTAATTAATTACGGATGCGTCTTCGGCAGGGATTATTGCTCAAATTTCACAGTTCAGTTATCTGTCAGTATTTATTTATTTATTTTTTATTTACTAAGACGTCTACAGCGCATATTCTTGACGCTCTACTATATGTGCTTTCAACTGGAGTAACAACAGCACAAGAACCATTCACTCAAACACTTTGCCGGGGCCCACAAACATACACATATTATTTGAAACACACTGAAGTAAGCGGAGAGGACAATTAATATAGAGATCATGCCATAAAAATGAATCCGGCAGATCAGTAATATATCATATAAAATCATATAATTATATCGTCCTGGTTGACGCAGGGATATATAAGCGGCGATTAGTCAGTATGTATAGACTATACATTTCGCCTAATTGTTAAGTCGGCCCGAACCTAAATGGGCCACCTTAGCAGCATCGTCATCACACAATCCTCATCGTGGAAACATAGAAAATGAAATGTCCCGAATTATGGGGCAAAAAAGTCGCAGACATCAGTGACTGGTTTTGGACTCAGCCACGGTGACACCAAGTTGACACGGCCAGCTTCAGTGTTCGTTATTTGCCGTGATTACTTTCTACTCGATGCAATATTTTTTTAGCCCCTCCCTACCCCACCCCCAATTCAGTGCATAACATCTCTGAAGGAACTTAAAACAAATAAAGCCTGACTACTATTCTTTTTCAACAACTACATTCACCTTTGTTCAGTTGCCAGCTTTGTTGACTTCATCTTCAGTAGGCTTACATCAATCATAAGCAAGAAAATGGCAGAACCATTGTAAACTGACAAAAATAAAATAAATCATACTAAAACATGATAAAACAGAGATAGTATTTATCATTTTGTTTTAATTCAACAGGATAATTTCCTTGACTGAGACAAATACAGTACTAGACAGGAAACAATCAATTAAAATTATTCATCACAGTCCTGTGTGTGCAATCAGTCACTGATCAGTTTAAAAAATTTCGGTGGCGGCCACCTTGGACTTTACTTGATAACGTCACGTCAGTTTACCACTTGGCCTACAAAGGATTGGGAATCAGCACCTCCAAATTATATAACATCGTCAAAAGAGCCAATTTGATTATGACTGACGCTGCAACTGAAACCGCGGCAACACTGTGATCCGAGTGGCTCCGTCACTGAGCTGGCAATCGCTCGGACTATTTACAACTCTGAGAGCCTGAATGAATGCATGCTTCTACATACGAAGATGATTCAGACATATCTCCCCATACGCCCCTACACACACCGCCCCCACCCCTGCCCCCTATGATTTAAGCTTGAAATTCGCGGGTTACGATTTAAGCTTGAAACGGAATACGATGTTTAGCATTTTGTCTTTATTTGGCGAGATATTGGTATTTAGGCGAAGTCCAAATCGCAGACGCGCTGGAAAACGTTTACTTCCGGTACATGTGAACAACGTTGAACAGAAAGGAGCTCACGTTGTGAAAATTGTGAGATTCGCTTTCATTTGTTAATTTATACTACTAATATTTTATCCGTTATATTCTTAGATGATTACTGCTAGAACAGTGCCGTTCTTATTTTAGTTGGAAATAACCTAAAAGTGTTACTCTTTGCGTACACATTGGTTGACTAACACCACAGAAACACACACACACACACACACACACACACACACACTATTGTGCACATAATGACACGCAGTCCCTTCTCCCCAAATTTAGTGTATGAAATTATTGGAACAAACTAACAAACAATATTAAACATGCATCTCGTATGAATACTTTTAAGAACCCCATAGATAAACATGAGTTATTCATATTGACAAAAACAAAATACGACTGATGAATAAAATGACTGAGCTAGTCAATGACCTGACCAACAACAAAAAGGAGTAACATCTGAAGGGGCATAAAAAGCCAAAAATGTCTAAGTTGTATGTGTAACAACGCCCCAAATCCTAATCCTGATCCAGATCCTGAAATGTATTTTTACTCATAATGTCATATTGTCACACAGTCCCCTTCCCCAATTGTGTGTTTCTATGTGCAAGGAATTTGCATTCTGAGTAGACATGGCCACAGAAAAATGGAATAGGGATACGCTATTTACTGCCTTTGACTTAAAGAAAATGGAAATTCTTTCATTAACAATCAAGTAATGTATGTATTGTATAGCTGACTATGGACTAGGCTCCTACAACGTAATCAATCAGATATTTTGGAAATTACTCAAATTACACCTACAAATAAGGCTGGTGCTGGGCATCGATCTTCAGTTAGTGTGCAGTGAGCAGCTCGACATCAGTCCCGAATATTTAACGGATGTAAATTGTAATGTTCAATTCTCGTTCAGTTAAAGTCTGTGCATACTTCAGTTCCGGCGTTTCAGGGAGATGAGGGCCTTTCTTGATTCTTAATTTAATTGAGTTTGCTTTTGCTGCTGCCCGGCATGAACTTTTCACTATAAATGCTAGATGAACTGGTACGTACAAAAAAGTCCAACCAAGAATCAAACTATTGATCCACAGATTAGCCACGCTGAACACCACCACCTGACTCCATATTTACCAAATCTCTCACTAAAATTACCTGCTCTCACTAATTTTTTTTTAATTACCGACAAACTCCCACCAAAATTGCCGGATGTAACGTTTACCAGCGTCATTCAATGACATTTTAGTTGGAATCTTAGAAAAGCACTGAGCTTCATATTTTGAGGATCGACGCCCAGCTACTTCGTATAAATAACTGGAAGAGAAGCAAGATATTATATGTAGTAACTATGTATGTTATATTCTTATTTATAGTGATTTATGTTTATCTTTTTTTTGTTGTTGTTTGTTTTGCTTATTTTATGTTCGTTATTTAAGTTTTATTAGAATTTAGCAGTCATATAATAATATTGGTTATCTTTGTTTCAGCAAAATGGCTTCAAAACCCAAAGAAAGAAAAGAGTCAAAACCGAAACAGAAGGGATCTTCAGTGACTGTGGAACAAATTCAGGAGGACAGATTAACACAGGTAATGTTTTATATATATATATATATATATATATATATATATATATATATATATATATATACTAAGTATGTATAGTGGGAGACTATAACTCATTAACTGTGTAAGTCTAGCTGTAGTAAAGTGATTTTTTGTTTTCTAATTTAAAAAGAGGAAGAAAAAATGAGCTGATCTTAAAAGAATAGTATTAACCCCTTGAACCTGATGCAAAAATACGCAGAAAATGTATTGAAATCAACACAGTAGACAAGTCAGAAAAACTGTAGAAAAGTTAGTTCTGTCTGCTTGTGGTTTATACATATGTTGGAACATGGAAACTATTTTAATGAAACAAATTTTGATGCCCTAGCAATTCAGTTTCAGTTTATCCAGTTTCAGTTTATCAAGAAGGCATTACTGCGTTCAGACAAATCCATATATGCTATGCTACTGCCCACATCTTCTTGGCTGACCAGCAGCATAACCCAGCACGCTAAGTCAGGCCTTGAGGGCATGCATATATATTTGTGTACCTATTACTAGTATCAGAGTTGATTTCATCCCCAGAATTTTGCTGGAGGACAACCCTTTTGTTGCCATGGGTTCTTTTTCAGTGCACCAAGTGCACACGGGACCTCTGTTTATTGTTTCATCCGACTGACTGGATGCTTGGTTTGATTTTCCAGTCAAACTTTAGAGAAAGTGCAAGAGCGGGATTTGAACCCAGACACTCATGGACACTATATCAGCAGATAAGTTTTCTAACCATTCTGCCACAAAATGCTTGGGCACAAGGTTAAATGAGCTAAAATACACATGAAGTTGACAAATTATTAATTATTATAATTATTATATTGAAGGTTCACTTGTAATTATTGTGTTTCATTTCAAGTTTCCTTGCTCTCTTTTATTCTTTTCCCTTTTACCATGAATACTGAAAGTTGGACAACATTCTTTTTATCATGACAAAAAGAATCCAGCAAAGATTGAATGAATATTATTATACTGAATGACTGTGACTGTGTGAGTCTTCTGTACTGTTTGTGTATTTTATACCGTAAATTAATTTCTTTTATTTTAGAGATGATAAAATATTCCGTATTTTTTATTCTGTACTTAAGCGTAGATTGAGTGCAAGAAAAGGGTGGAGCTTCGATAATTCAAGCGCATTTAAAAAAAAAGGTTTTATTATTTATTTATTTATTTATGAAATTATCTTATGTTTTTGATTGTTATAAACTTATAAGGGTTACATTGATCTGTCAGTTGCAATAGGTGGCAGTACTATCTGGAATTATTATGTAATTTTGTAAGTTTTTAATGTCGTCAATGAACTTGTTGGAAGAAATGACAGATAATTGAGAGCTTATGGCTTTATCATCTGTCCTTTGTTTCAGCTTGCCAATGAATATTGGTCGGACTTTGCTATCAAGCAAAATAAGCCATTCAATGCCCAGGTAAGATTCTTCAGTTGTCTTGTTGAAAGAACTTTATTATTTAAAGCTGTGGTGTCATTAAAGCCTTGGCTGTCAAATTTCATAAAATGCATATTATGGTAATGTTTTATATATTTACTTGTAAGTTGTATGTTTATGTATTCCCTGTTCAGTAAATCCTTGGCTGTAGTGTTACACTAAGTGTAAGATTACTTATTGTAAAACCAGTTAAGATCACTATATGATTTAACGCATTAGTGCCATTCCAGTGTTCATATTCACTTGTTCACAAAAAAATATGTGGTTGTGAATAGAAAGTGTCCTTAAAAAACTGGGACAAAAATGAGTGTGAACTTATTTTTTGCCTCCATTTACAGTTTTGTTCATATATTTTCTTAACCCATGCAGCCCATGCTGTTTTTCCAGAAACTGTACGCATCTTTTGATATCATATATATGGTATTGCTACACATCCTTTTAAAATATGGAACACCAAATATTATTCATTTTACCATTTCTTTTGAAACAAAATTGTAAACTGTAAAGCATTTATTGCATTTGGGTGATGTTGGAGTTTGGAGGGTTGGGGAGGAAAGTATACAGAAAAGCTAATTTTCTGAGAGAAAACAGGCAATACAGGAAAAGAAATGGCACCAATGCTGTAAGACAGGGTGAAGTGTTGAATTTGTTCATTTATGATATTTGCAATGATTTCTGGACAGCATAGACAATTTATCCCTGAATTACAGTAATGTCATGTACCTTTGTCTGTCTGTTGATGAAAAAAGAAAGGTTTTAAAATCTGTTTTGCTCACAAATCATTATTGTATTTTTATCACTTGTGTATTTTGGTCAAAAAAGTCTTTCAGAACAGGTGCAGGAGGTTTGAATTCTTCTTTTGGTTATATTTCTGCTTTAGTTAAATCATTTTATTGTCTTTTACTGGTTTTAGTCATAGTGTGTATCAGTGTTTCACTTTCACAGTTTCACTAAACTTTCAGTTTCAGAACAGTTGCACTTGTTAGATTTGAATTTTATGATGCTCTTTTGCAAGAAAACTATCTATCTTATATCTGTCTGTCTTTATATCTATCTGTCTATCTATCCATACATCTGTCTGTCTATCTGTTTATCTATCTATTGATCTATGTGTGTGTACATTTTGAGAATTCTTTGTGTGTGGAGAAAAACTGTCTATCTGTTTATCTATCTATTGATCTATGTGTGTGTGTACATTTTGAAAATTCTTTGTTTGTGGAGAAAACATTCATGTAATTAGCATATTTTCCCCTCAACAGATCATTGAAGACATATACCAGAGAGAAATGATTGGAACAGAGTGAGTAAATTTTGAATACTGTGTACAGAATTTGTGCCCCCTGTTCTAACTACAGCTGGCAGAGTATGCTAAGTATTTTGATGGTACGATTTGTTACAGCTTGTGCTGGTGATGTGACATATATATATATATATATATATATAGAGAGAGAGAGATATATATATATATATATATATATACAGTAGACATTGCACTTGGAATGAGCTCCCTCTTTTGGTTTGTCAGGTCTTTGCACTCAGCTAGCGCTTTCTAGTTTGGCCTTAAAACCTACCTCTTGCCAAAATAGCACTGTCCCCCATCCCCCTTCCTGCCCCTCCCCCTATCTCTTCCTTGTATACAGTGAACTTCTCCAGCTTTTTACAATTTACATGTATTCATATTAATCATAAGTTGTTTTTTTATGCATGAGTGTGAATGTAAATTCATTGGTAACTGCATCTTCTTTAGCATGTTGCTATTGCTATATGTCTGTGATTTGAAGAACTGTTTTTTTTATGCATTTAAATGTGTAGCTTTTTTATGGTAAATTTTTTTGTGTGCATTTTAATGTGTAGTTTTTTTATGGTGAAGAAAAAGATGAGATTAGTTTTGCAGAGAGTGTCAGTCATTATGTTCTGTGAGAATGTTGAATGATTAATTAAGAAAAATATATTTCCCTTGTGTTGCTGTGAATGTAATATTAACACATGGCGTTCAATCATTTCAGTTTCTCAACAAAAAGGCTGATGATGCTGGAGTTCAGGTAATGGGTTATCATTTCTTCTTTTTTTTTTCTTGTAGTTTTGGTGCCAGTAATCATTGGAAATAGAAAATATCTACATCAGTACGTGGTGATTTTTTTTTCTTTAGCTTACTCCAGCATATATGACCATATTTGCTGAATGATAGTCTGTATGTGAAAGCTCATCCAGGAAATAAAATCATAGTGAACTGGACAGAGAGAGAGAGAAGAGAAGAGAGAGAGAGAGAGGGGGGGGGGGGGAGGTCATAAGTTTGGTACAGTCCTTCAGTGTAGAAGTTATGTGGATGTGTGATATGCAGTTAGATTCTTTAAAAATTTGGGGACATGACATGAAACTTAATGCTGTCTTGATTGTGAAGAGTTTGTTCATGGGTGATTGTCACTTTGTGAAATTTCCTTGATTTGTATTTGAGAAAATCACAAGCAGAAGTTGCATAGAAATAATGCATTGAAAAAATTGTGTTTGCAGTCGGTACCTTGAAAACTACCTATGGCCACATTTCTCAGAGAGGGTAAGCTTTCTTGATTTGTGAATATGTGAACTGTTCCGTCGTTATAATTTTACATTACATTTCATGTTATTGATTATGAAACATGTTTCAAGTGTTGTAAGTGTTACATGTTTGACATTGGATTAATGATTAACTTCTTTTTCCATTTATGATGTATTTCTTAAGCATTTACTCATTTAAGATACAAAATAATTTCACTGTTTGATTTTTGAGAGTAAACTGATTTTTGAGATTTCATAAAATAACATTTCAACCTTACTATATTGGTTTATAACTGTTGTTTCATTGTTTTGTCAAGATTAATGGTGTGCATCATAAAATTCAACACACAGGAAATGACAAGACTGTGGATTCCAGGATGAAAATATATTTAAAGCCTCATTTAATTTTTAGGAGCAGGGTTTCTCCATTTAAAATTTTTTTATTAGCAATGGGTTTCCATTTTTGATTCCAAATGACTTTAGATACATTTGTTTATTCTGTTTGGGCTGGAGTCTATATCTGTTTCAGTGACGCAAAATGTTTTGTCCTTTTTCATTTTCATGAGGTGTGTGGGACATTGGTGAAGTAAACTGTGCATTTGATTTACAGGCCTCAGTGTCACACATCATGCAGATTGTTGCCATTGTGAATGAAAAGTTCAGAGAACGGGTACCTGCATGGGAGGTGAGTAAATGGATACTTCAAGAGAGGTGGTGTCAGTGGAATGAGAACTGCATCCACAGTATATGTGTTTAAGTTTAAAAGACTATGAAAATTAAACATAATGTGTGTAAAAGTGTCAGAATTTGAAGTTTTTTTTTTATCTCATTGTTTTAAAAACTAGATAGAAAGCATATTAAGATGACAATACATTTGTCTCAGTTTTCTTCTTCTTGATATTTTTAATAGACGTTTGGGATCCTAGATATAGAGTGCATACTTTTTTCTTTTTTTTCTTCTTTTTGAGTAAGACTTAAGGACTTATTAGTTATTGACGTCTATCATATCAAGTCATATGCCATTGCTGATGGTGGTTGCCAGGTATTCAGGCAGTCACCAGGCAACTTTGCTTCACTGTTTCACCGCATTCTACGCCTGCTGCTGGAGAAAGGGGGGCCCACGTTGAAGGAACAGACCCTTCTGCTCATCTTCCTCAAGCATCTGTTCAACAGCTTGGTGAGTACACATTTCCTGAGTCTGCCGTCTTTGTTGTTGAGTTACTGGTGGTGCAAACTGAACATTGTCTGTGTTAGTTGCTGGGAATGCATGCATTGTCAGAGTCGAAAGGGATGTGAGAACAATGAATTAATGTGCATTTATGGAAAAGCAGAATGTTTTGTGAATTATGAAGAGTTTTGTGTTTTGTAAAATTGACTCCTCAGTGTTGATGTTTCTGTTTGTTGAAAGATGAAAATGTTTAGTACAACGGTTGCTCATTTAGGTGGCTTTTTCTCTGATTGATGTAGTTTTGTTTGTGATTATATTATGACGTGAACAGAGGCCAATCATCTTTGAGCACAGTGGGTGCAAACGTAAACAATATCCTGATAACGCACATAAACGTATGGATACAAAAGTTGATGTGCATTATGCTCTGAGAATGCTTTGATTAGTTATTCCATAACTAATTGTCACAGAAGATGAGAATAATATTCATTGTTGAAAAAAAAAGAAAAAAAAAAGTACTAAATATCAGAATAATCACTGCACATATAAAAGAGAAACAATTAGACTTATAGTCTGTTCCACTAAATCTCACCAGCTGGTAACTGTACATGTATGCATGTGTATGCATGCATAACATATGTATGTATGTACATATGCATTAATTTATAGAAGAAAGTACAAATGGGTGTATATGAATGATATAGATGTAAATAGGTGACATGAATGGATTTATGTATATGAGACATTAGGTTTTGTAAATTGAAAAGGAATTAAAAGACAGCAACGGCAACTGTGTCTCAGGACTCTTTAAATCATTGTGGTTTTTGTTTTTTAGCAAGACAAATGTATGCATATGTTGTGTGTATATGTTATGTGTACTTGACTTACGCTTTTCTCACCACAGGAGGTTGATTTGATTCGAGGACACATACAAAGACTGACTTCCCTCTCCATATGGGTCAGCATGCTTCAAGTAAGTGGATAATTGTGGACTATAATCTTCATACAGTTGTGGACTTTTTGAGTTGGGGAAGGGGACGAGATGGAACAGTATTAATGTGCCCAATAAGAGAGCAAGTTTCCATGCGTTTTGTTACTGTTTTTCCCTCCACTAGACCTTAAGTGGTGGCCCGAGTGCTTGTCATTTGGATGAGATGATGAACTGAGGTTCCATGTACAGCATACACCTAGAACATGGCCTAGAGGTAACGCGTCCGCCTAGGAAGCGAGAGAATCTGAGCACGCTGGTTCGAATCACAGCTCAGCCGCCGATATTTTCTCCCACTCCACTAGACCTTGAGTGGTGGTCTGGGCGCTAGTCATTCGGATGAGATGATAAACCGAGGTCCCGTGTGCAGCATGCACTTAGCGCTCGTAAAAGAACCCACGGCAACAAAAGGGTTGTTCCTGGCAAAATTCTGTAGAAAAATCCACTTCGATAGGAAAAACAAATAAAACTGCACGCAGGAAAAAATACCAAAAAAAAATGGGTGGTGCTGTAGTGTAGCGATGCGCTCTCCCTGGGGAGAGCAGCCCGAATTTCACACAGAGAAATCTGTTGTGATAAAAAGAAATACAAATACAAATACAAAACATGTAAAAGAATACTCAGCAACATTTGGGTTGACCTGGCACAGTTCTGTAGAAAAAAATCCACTTTGATAGCACAACACCCACTGTCGCAGTCAGAAAACCTCAGATGTATTGGTACATGTATATTGATGAATAGCTCATGTGTTTATTTCAGATATTGTTGATTTAAATCATTTACATTTAGCAGTGCCTTGCATGGTTTTGCAGTAACAGGTAGTGATTGTAGATTGGAATTGTGTGGGGTTTTTTCTGTCTGTGCTTGTGGCTTAGACTCTCCTGGTCTGGCATATGTATGAGTGGGTTTTTTTTTGTATATCATAGTTTTTGTCATTAAGCCAGTGATACTCAGTTTTGGGGGGTATTTTTGTGTTCCAAACCCCACAGATTACAGTATCTTTTGACATGCATATTTGATGTCTCATGTATATTTATACACAAAGTGGATTCAGGCACTGGCAGTCTGCACATGTTGATCTGGGAGATTGGAAAAATATCCACCTTTTGTTAACCGTACCAGACACAGCCGGAATTTCAACTCAGGACCATCAGTAATCCAGTGTCCTAACCACTCATCCACCTCATCCATTGGAACTAAGGAGTAAACTGTAATAAAAAAAAAGAAAAAAAAAGAATAGCAGTTGGTTTGAGGGACCCGAGGAATCATTTTAACAAAACCTTTGTTACATGTGTGTGCATTTCTATAAATTTATTTCCTGTGGTGAGTTTGATACTGGGTATCTCTGTCTGTGTCTTAGCTTTGGTATGAAATCAATCCCTTGTTGGTGGTGACACTTTGTTGGCAGATAAAAATGGCAAATGAATTTTTCTCATTTGGTGTGAGAAAAGTTACTGGGTTGATGGAATTTGTCATATTAACCTGTTTCCGATGTACTACAATTGAGGCATGCCATCTTTTTATATATATATATTTTTTTTTCATTGATACTTATAAAGTGCCTGTCTTAGATCAGAGACCAGGATTTTAGCGCTTTACAGAGTTATTTGGACAAGAGGCTGCCTACCTGGTTAAAGCCAACTGACAGCTTCCTTTAGTTGCTCATCATTTGTTTCCCTTGTCATTCAGTCAGGCTTCAGTCACATGCGCAAACACACATAATGTGTATTATTTATATTTGTATATTTGTTTGCAGGGCAGACGGGAAGAGATGTTCAAGAAACACCCCAAGCTGAAGAAGTTCTACAACCTGGTGCTGAAAAACGACAACAAACTGCAGCCCAAGGAGAGGGCGCAGGTTCAGTTTGAACGCGAGTTCCTGTCCAAACTCTTCAACCATTACCTGTACATTCTGCAGTCCATTCCAGAAAAAGGTACTGATTTTAATGACACGATTGTGTCTGACAAACTTATGAAACCAAACTAGAGTGACCTAGAGTAACTGACTGACTCTCTTTTCTTTTTTTGTCAGATCTAAGTCACTTAAAACATTTTTTTTAAAATCTAATTACTGTAAACTACCTTTTTATTGAACAGTGATCTAGTAAACGTCCAACCCCAAGTGCATTGAGTTAAATACCTTCCCCCTACTTTGAAAAAAAAAAGAAGAAAGAAAATGATCATTTACTAAGAAAAATTCAGTTTGCTATTTGTGATGATGTTGCTTTACAAAGCAGTGCAGATTCTTAGGTTTAGAGATAAAGAACAGAACGCCTGCATGAGATATTGATGTGTCGTTGAAAAGCCCAAGTAAGAGCATGGTATTGTTCCATGACGCAGTGTCTTTTACAAGTTGCTGTTTCGTTCTCACTCCCAGCAGGCCACCCTGCTCAGGGGGTAAAGCACCGAGTAAATGCCCACAGCCGACTGTAGGATGAAGTTATGCAAAGTGGTAGTGGGTGCTTACAAGGTAGTTTATAGTATAACAATTTTGTTGTTCAAAGTCAGACACAACTGACTTGCATACAACAGCAACAAAACAATTGTTGCTCCAATTAGTGTCAAGTATCTTGCTCAAAGAAGGGTAAATTGATTACTCTTTCACTGTCAAGTTTCTGTGTGAAAAACACTCTTCAAATTGACAAATATTTTTAAAATGATGCTCACAGTCACAGGCTTCGATTCATGTCAAAGCAGCACAATGGACTTGTTCATTTCAAACTTGGTCAGGGGGCAAAGGTTAGTCATTGCTATATGAGCGTGAAACTGGCTGCATCAGTCAAGCTTTGTTACAGTGTGAAAAATGGTCTTGTCAGCATGACCCTTCGATGTTGACAAAAGTCGTCTATGGTGGTCAGAGTTTAACAGCAGTGATTAGAGCCCACCATATGAGGAGTTTGCACTATGTAAGCACTATATATTATATATTATTATCATTTTATTGAACTATTTGTGTTGGAATTTCTTCCTTTGCGTATTTTTCTGCCCACTCCCACTCTTTGATTACCTGATCATGATGCGGGTTCATTTTGAACAGTCTTGAGTTTCATTCCACTGTCAGCTCATTTACTGAGGGCATTGACGGGTGCAATATCTGAGTGGTTAAAGCGTTGGACTCCCAATCTAAGGATCATGGGTTCGGTAATGGCACCTGGTGGGTAAAGGATGGAGATTTTTCCGATTTCCCAGGTCAGCATATGTGCAGACCCTTCATGTGTGTACGCAAGAAGATCAGATACACATGTTAAAGATCCTGTAATCCATGCCAACATTCGGTGGGTTATGGAAACAAGAACATACCCAGCATGCACACCTCCGAAAACGGTGGGGTAAAAATGGTCATACATGTAAAACCCCACTCGTTTATATATGAGTGAACATGGGAGTCGCAGCCCACAAACAAAGAAGAAAAAGAACTAAGGGCATTGTTTATTTTGCAGGCGACTTCTCTGTGACCAAGGTGCACTACTGCGAGCGCTTCCTGGAGATGATGATTGACATCGAGGCCCAGCTGCCCCTGCGGCGCTTTGTGGACAGTCTGCTGGACGATCAGCACATCGTGGTGCACAGCAAGCTGTCCACGCTGTATCAGCGATCTGAGGGAAAGCTGTTTGTGCAGGTGAGAACAGGCATTGGTGGTGGTGGTGACGGGCGCAATAGCCGAGTGGTTAAAGCGTTGGACTGTCAATCTGAGGGTCCCGGGTTCGAATCACGGCGCCTGGTGGGTAAAGGGTGGAGATTTTTACGATCTCCCAGGTCAACATATGTGCAGACCTGCTAGTGCCTGAACCCCCTTTGTGTGTATATGCAAGCAGAAGATCAAATACACACGTTAAAGATCCTGTAATCCATGTCAGCGTTCGGTGGGTTATGGAAACAAGAACGTACCCAGCATGCACACCCCCGAAAACGGAGTATGGCTGCCTACATGGCGGGGTAAAAACGGTCATACACGTAAAAGCCCACTCGTGTGCATACAAGTGAACGTGGGAGTTGCAGCCCACGAACGCAGAAGAAGAAGAAGAAGGTAGTGGTGGTGTTCTTCTTTCTGTTCCATGACAAACATAATGGTGTTTGCTGTCCATGTTTTGTCAGGGAGCTGAGGGCAAGCTGTGCGAGTGAGAACAAGCATTGGTGGTGGTGTTCATACTATTACTTGACAAACATAGTGGCATTTGCTGTCCATGTTGTATTAGCGAACTCAGGGCAAGCAGTTTGTGCAGGTGAGGAGGAGCATTGGTGGTGGTGTTCATACTATTACTTGACAAACATAGTGGCATTTGCTGTCCATGTTGTATTAGCGAACTCAGGGCAAGCAGTTTGTGCAGGTGAGGAGGAGCATTGGTGGTGGTGTTCTTTCTGTTCCATGACAAACATAATGTTTTTTGCTGTTCATGTTGTGTCAGGGAGCTGAAGGCAGGCTGTTTGTGCAGGTGGGAACAAGCATTAGTGGTGTTCTTCTTTCTGTCACATGACAAACGTAATGCTGTTTGCTGTCCATGTTGTATCAGCATGCTGGAGGCAAGCTGTTTGTGCCAGTTCATCTATTTCTGAACACCAGACGGATATTTCTGAATAATGAGTGGTTCTGTTTGCAGAACATGACTGGACAACAGCTGTGACCAAAAATGAATACTTTAATGGTTCATTTATCTTCCTTGCTCTTCAGGTGCTTTTTTTTAGTTACATTTGGATATTCTTTATCTGTATTGTTTTACTGATGTGTCTCTTCTTTGTATATGTGTCAACAGTTGCTGGAAATGCTGGAGATGTATGCAGAGTTTGAGATTGATGAAATTCAAGGAGAAGCTCTCACTGTGCATGACCGCATTGACCTTCATTACAATCGTGTCACAGCACTGCAGGTACGTTTGTGTGTGTGTGTGTGTGTGTGTGTGTGTGTGTGCATGTTTATTGTTGTGAATGTGCGTGTGTTGTGTGTGTACATGTCTTTATGTTGCTGTGTTTTACACAAAGTTAAGAGTAAATGTCATAAAAATATGGACTTTTTCCCTTTTTTAAGATAAGATTGGGTTTGTCAGAATCATGACTTACAGTGAGGGTAAAATGCTTGCAGCTTCATCATTTTTTAAGCTATTCTATTGTACGTTTTTGAGAGATAAAGGAATATTATAGTAGTTTGGAAAACAGTGTATTTTGCTTCCACCATCACCCAACAGCAAACAGTCTAAAAAGTTTTGTTCCTTTTCTTTTTCTTCTGTGTTTGTGAGCTGCAACTCACAATGACATAGTCACTTGTATCATATGTACAAGGGCTTTTACCTGTTTGACCATTTTTATTCCACAATCCAGGCAGCCATGCGCTGTTCCTGGGGGTGTGCATGCTGGGTATGTTCTCGTTTCCTTTACCCACCAAATGCTGACATGGATAACACAATATTTTATGTGTGTATTTAAATGATCTTTTATATGGGTATACACATGAAGGGGTTTCAGACACTATCAGGTCTGCACATACCTTGACCTGGGAGAAAATCTCCAGGTATGTTGAGATCGGGTACCAAACTCTGGAAACTCCAGCAAGAATCCAGCACTCTAACTGTTCGGTCACCACACCCGTCAGACAGAAGTGTGCAGTGGGTTGATAGGAAAACTTGTGACTTGGTCTGACAGCTACACTGTAGCATTATGTGGTCTGAGAGCTGCACTGTAGCATTATGTGGTCTGAGAGCTGCACTGTAGCATTATGTGGTCTGAGAGCTGCACTGAAGCATTATGTGGTCTGAGAGCTGCACTAGGCATTATGTGGTCTGAGCGCTGCACTGTAGCATTATGTGGTCACTACATTTTTGCATTATGCACTGTAGCATTATGTGGTCGCTGCACTGTAGCATTATGTGGTCTGAGAGCTGCACTGTAGCATTATGTGGTCTGAGAGCTGCACTGTAGCATTATGTGGTCTGAGAGCTGCACTGTAGCATGTGGTCTGAGAGCTGCACTGTAGCATTATCATGTGGTCTGAGAGCTGCACTGTAGCATTATGTGGTCTGAGAGCTGCACTGTAGCATTATCATGTGGTCTGAGAGCTGCACTGTAGCATTATGTGGTCTGAGAGCTCACTAGCATTATGTGGTCTGAGAGCTGCACTGTAGCATTATGTGGTCTGAGAGCTGCACTGAAGCATTATGTGGTCTGAGAGCTCACTAGCATTATGTGGTCTGAGAGCTGCACTGTAGCATTATGTGGTCTGAGAGCTGCACTGTAGCATTATGTGGTCTGAGAGCTGCACTGTAGCATTATGTGGTCTGAGAGCTGCACTGTAGCATTATGTGGTCTGGGAGCTGCACTGTAGCATTATGTGGTCTGAGAGCTGCACTGTAGCATTATGTGGTCTGAGAGCTGCACTGTAGCATTATGTGGTCTTCTGCATGTAGCATTATGTGGTCTGAGAGCCGCACTGTAGCATTATGTGGTCTGAGAGCTGCACTAGCATTATGTGGTCTGAGAGCTGCACTGTAGCATTATGTGGTCTGGGAGCTGCACTGTAGCATTATGTGGTCTGAGAGCTGCACTGTAGCATTATGTGGTCTGGGAGCTGCACTGTAGCATTATGTGGTCTGGGAGCTGCACTTTGCATTATGTGGTCTGAGAGCTGCACTGTAGCATTATGTGGTCTGGGAGCTGCACTGTAGCATTATGTGGTCTGGGAGCTGCACTGTAGCTTTATCATGACACTGATGTTGAAAGATAAATGTGTTTACTCAGCTGACTGATATATGACTATGAGAACTGCACTTGTATGGTTTTCACTCAGCTGACTGATACATGACAAGGAGAACTGCAGTTGCATGGTGTTTACTCAGCTGACTGATATATGACCAGGAGAACTGCATTTGCGTGGTAAGACATGATGGTGACGGACTATTTTGTGCATGCCTCTGTGTGTGTGTGTATGTGTGTGTGTGTGTATGTGTGTGCAGAAAGTGGTGTTCAGAGAATACGAAGAGCTGCAGAAGTTCAGTTTGGCCAATGTGGCCAGCATTGACACCCGTGAGTCGCTCACCAAACACTTCAGTCCCCTCAGGTAAGGAGTCAGCGCATTGTAAGAACTTTTTCTTTTAGAAATTTTGATTGTAAAAAAAAAATGTTGCATCTTAAATTGTTTGTGGCATGTACATCCAGATGGTATATACTCATGTACATTTACTATTCTTAAATGTATGTGAATAATATGTGTGTGTGTTTGTGTGTATGTATGCATGTGTGGGGAGGAGGGGCCATTTATATATATTTGTTTGAATATATGCTTGTACACGTATGTTGTGTTTATGTGTGTCTACAGTTTGCTCGGTATATTTTGGTGTGTGTATGTAACTTTGATGTAATTTGCTATGTTTTATTATTAAGTGTTTTGGAAAGCACTTAGAGCAGTTTTCTGGGTACAGTGCTATATAAGTATTCATTGTATTCATTATTATCATTATTATTATTTACGTTATTATTACGTTATTATATCACAGTAGACGCAATGCTGTTAATGTATACTCATATTACGAAAAAACCTAAAGCATGTTTGTTTCCTTTAATGCGTATTAAATATGCAAGAAGCTTTTTTTTCTTTTGTTGATAGTTCTGCCTGACACATCACCAAGTCCAGCACAAATTTCTGACATGAAGTCCAAGGGGATATTGGAAATCAGACCACATGAATAATAACAGGGCTAGAAGAAACTCCTAGATAATTTTTGGTTGTCCAGGGATTTATCAGACAACAAATTTCACTTGTCCTTCCTGATTGCTGCTTGCCTTTCCTCAGTAAAGAGATGGTTAATAAAAAGTGACTGCCAGAAGTGCAACAGCAAGTCAGCAGACATAATACATTATATTAAGTAGTGTGTATTACAGGAAAATTATAACCAGGCTGGCAGTGGAGAGAAAAGGGGAGGAGGGAAGTGCGATATATCTGCATTGAAGCTGACAGTGCCCAGTCATCCTTTCACTGACACAGAAATTTTTTGCTCAACGGACAAGTGGGGAGAGTGTTTCTACTTGCCTGATTAAGGGTTTAGTCGATTCAGACAGTCAGATGGTTAAGTGAATATATTTAGACCTGTGAAAAATGAAAAGAACATCATCATCATCAGTCTTGTAATCCCGGAAGAGGTTGTGGAGGCGCCACTGATGACTCTCTGACAATCGTCCGCCATCTGACTTTGTCTCGGTTGCTTTCTGCGATTTGGGAACGTAAAAGAACACATGTAAATATACAAAAAAAATCTGATGTTGAAGAAAATGGAGGCTGGCAGTGAGTGGCATTAAAATGGTGTGCAGAGATGCCACCTGTTAAAATTTCACCGTATTTTGTTACACTCAATCGCAGTTTGTTCCGACATTACGCCAACGTCGAAATTGTTCTGACGAGTTCATTTTTGACTACATAGCATGGTCACATTCTTTCCTGTTGTAACACTACTCATATCCTCTAGACCTGTCGATCACAAGGCCAGGGCAGTCTCTACTAACCTTAGTCTCATGTGATGATGCTCAGCAAATCGCTTGCGTGTTTACATCGAAACAGCATTGAGTGGTTGAATCAGCTTAATCGTAGCTGTTACACTGTGTTGCAGGTAGGCCCAGTGTTTGTATACCTTGTAGATAAAATGTACATTTGCTGATGTGGCTCAGAGTCCCAAGTGTTCCTACCAAATTCAAAATGTTCCTACCATATTTCCTGATTGTTCCTACAAACGCTTAACAGGGGTTGGCATCTCTGGGAATGTGTAATCATGGTGTTCATCTGCTGACAGCTGTGAGGTGCTGCATGGCATTCTGGCCAAGCTGAACTACCTGCCGCAGCTGAGGGACGGACAGAAGAGTCCTCACAGCAAGGAGTTCCTCCTGGAGCTGGTGGTCAGTCCTGTGTTTCTGGCTGTCTGGGTTGTGCATACATGTTGTGTGTGTTTTTGACTGGCTGTCTGTCGTGGTTGTGTGCTTGTGTGTATGTGTGTGTGTGTTTCTGACTGTCTTGGTTGTGCACATGTGTTGTGTGTGTTTTTGGCTGTCTGTCTGTCGTGGTTGTGTGCTTGTGTGTGTGTGTGTGTGTGTGTGTGTGTGTGTGTGTGTGTGTGTGTGTGTTTCTGACTGTCTCGGTTGTGCATGTGTTGTGTGTGTTTCTCACTGTCTGGGTTGTGCACAGGTGTATGTTGTGTGTTGCCTGCTGGCTGTTGTGGTTGTGCACATGAGTTGTGTGTGTGGCTATCTGGCTGGCTGTTGTGGTTGTGCACATGAGTTGTGTGTGTGGCTATCTGGCTGGCTGTTGTGGTTGTGCATGAGTTGTGTGTGTGGCTATCTGGCTGGCTGTTGTGGTTGTGCGTGAGTTGTGTGTGTGGCTATCTGGCTGGCTGTTGTGGTTGTGCATGAGTTGTGTGTGTGGCTATCTGGCTGGCTGTTGTGGTTGTGCATGAGTTGTGTGTGTGGCTATCTGGCTGGCTGTTGTGGTTGTGCGTGAGTTGTGTGTGTGGCTATCTGGCTGGCTGTTGTGGTTGTGTGCTTGTATGTGTTACTAGCTGTCTGTTGTGGTAGCGTTTCTGGCTGGCTGTCAGTTTTGGTTGTGCACATGTTTGTGTTTCTGGCCATCACTGTTGTGTACATCACATGTGTTGTTTGTGTTTCTGGTTGGCTGTCATGTTTTTGTACATGTGTTTGTGTTTCTGTTATCACCGACACATTTTCACATTTTGTGATTGGGTAGAAATATCCTGTATAAATCTTAAAGTGTCAAACAGAAATTTTGTTGCCTTGTGACCAAATTTCTGTTTATTCATGCATTCTTGTGAAGGTGCATGCAAATCACAGTTGCACACAATTACACACATGCTCTCTCTCTCTCTCTCTCATAAGCATATACAGACGTTCTCTCAAGATTATTCTCCTCAAATCTTCTGTCTATACTAACGACTACAAAGAACTAAACATTCTTCCTTTCCATCTCAAATGTATCTTTAATAAAGGTGTTTTTATGTACAAAATTAAAAAGAAATTAGCACCATCCTACCTTCAGAGGAAATTTCCTGAAAAAAGTGTTCGTGGCAAAAATACCATTTCTATCCCTCGTCCGAGAACAAACCTTTTCATGACATCTCTCATGTATTCTGGTGGTAAACTATGGAATGAAATTCCCGACTATTTGAAAAATAAATCCACCTTGGTATCATTCAAAAAAGAGTACCAAAAATATCTCATGAATCAATTATAAATAATTCTTATATTCCGTATTTTGTTTGAGCTTCTTGAGAGAGCTTCTACACAATAACATTTTTTTCGTTGCCCTCTGACAATGTGAACAGGGAAAGGAGCTCAGAAGATTAGTGCATATCAGTCCGTGTATACATGCGTGCGTAAGCTGGTGCGTGCGTGCGTGTTTGTGTGTGTGTGTGTGTGTGTGTGTGTGTGAGTTATATTCCATGCTATTTTTTTTATATTTCGTGATTAACTCTTGTTGTTGTAGTTGTTGTTGTTGTTGTTGTTACCGTCTACACCGAGTGTCCGTACCGATTTTCTTTTTTCTTTCACTGTTTTTCTTTCTTTTTTTTTTCCTTTTTCATCTTTTGTGCATGTGAGTGGGTGTGTGTGTTTGTGTGTGAGGGAGGGCATGGTGTAAAGAAGCTTCCAGCTTATCCAGTTACCCTCAATAAAACATTTGTTCATTGTTCATTGTTCTCTCTCTCATGCACGCACGCATGCACGCATGCGCGCGCGCGCACACACACACACACACACACACACACACACACGCCTTCCTTCCGCATGCATGCCATCACTACAGCTGTGTTTTGTGACACTTAGCCTTGGTCAACATTTGACAGAGCTTCTGGTTGGTTAGTCTCATGATGATGGAAAGACGGAGAAACTGAAGTGTTTCTTAAGATGACCATGTTCCAACTTTGCCAGGTATGGAAACATGAGCGGAAACGTTCCCAGCTGGAAGTCATCAATGAAATGCCTCTCTACCCAACAGAGAAGATCATTTGGGATGAAAACATTGTTCCCTCAGAGTACTTTTCTGGAGAAGGTGAGTTCAGAGTGGACGCTTACCTGAAATGTTTGTATGTTTTATTGTACAACAAGTGTGTGTCTTCCTTGCCACAGTGTGAAATGAGTTCGGTATTTATATCAGTTGCATTTAATGTGTAACATTTTTGTGGACCGCCATAGGTTTTAAAAAAAAATATCTTGTCTTGTTCTTATGATTTTATATTGACCATTTGGAAATACTTTTTACCAGTTAATTTAAACAGGCAGAAATTTACTTTTTGCATTGTCATGTGGACTAAGTGTGAAGATCTTTGAAATAATTTTTCATGTGAACGACAAACACAATCTTGCTTGAGGGCACATACACACTTGTACACACACACACACACACACACACACACACACACACACACACATATTTCACACACACATTTCTTTCTCTTTCCTTTCTCTGTCTTACTCTAGCACTTAGATCTCCAGATGTATTCACATCATTAATTGCAAACTGATCAAATCTTTGTTTTGTTTGTTTGTTTGTTTGACAGGCTGTCTTGCACTGCCGAAACTCAACCTGCAGTGTCTGACGCTACACGACTACCTGTTGAGGAATTTTAACCTCTTCAGGCTGGAGTCCACATGTGGGTAACTCTCACTGCAGCAACAGTGACAGCAGTCATTTTGTTAAATGTCATCATTATTTTGCTAATGTCATACATTTGTTTTTCGGCATGATCAGTCTTTTTGTTAACACTTTTAGTCAATTGTTAGCATCATGGGTCATTTTCTTAGCTTTATTAGTGATTTTTGTTAGGATCATCAGTCATTTTTTTTGTAGCATTGTCAGTCATTTTGGTAGCATTATCAGTCATTTTGATAGCATTATCAGTCATCATCAGTCATTTTGTTGACATTATTGTTCATTTTGTTGGCAGCATCAATCATCATCAGTCATTTTGTTGGCAGTATCAATCATCATCAGTCATTTTGTTGGCAGTATCAATCATCATCAGTCATTTTGTTGGCATTATCAGTCATTTTGTTGGCAGTATCAGTCATTATCAGTCATTTTGTTAGCATTATCAGTCATCATCAGTCATTTTGTTAGCATTATCAGTCATCATCAGTCATTTTGTTAGCATTATCAGTCATCATCAGTCATTCTGTTAGCATTATCAGTCATCATCAGTCATTTTGTTGGCATTATCAGTCATTTTATTGGCAGTATCAGTCGTCATCAGTCATTTTGTTGGCAGTATCAATCATCATCAGTCACTTTGTTGGCAGTATCAGTCATCATCAGTCATTTTGTTAGCATTATCAGTCATTTTGTTGGCAGTATCAGTCATCATCAGTCATTTTGTTGGCAGTATCAGTCATCATCAGTCATTTTGTTAGCATTATCAGTCATTTTGTTGGCAGTAACAATCATCATCAGTCATTTTGTTGGCAGTATCAGTCATTTTGTTGGCAGTAACAATCATCATCAGTCATTTTGTTGGCAGTATCAGTCATCATCAGTCATTTTGTTAGCATTATCAGTCATTTTGTTGGCAGTATCAGTCATCATCAGTCATTTTGTTGGCAGTATCAGTCATCATCAGTCATTTTGTTAGCATTATCAGTCATTTTGTTGGCAGTATCAGTCATCATCAGTCATTTTGTTAGCATTATCAGTCATTTTGTTGGCAGTATCAGTCATCATCAGTCATTTTGTTAGCATTATCAGTCATCATCAGTCATCAGTCATTTTGTTGGCAGTATCAGTCATTATCAGTCTTTTTTTTATGCAGTGTCGGTCACATTAATAGCATCTTCAGTCATTTTGTCAGTATGTTCAGTTATATTGTTCGCATTGTTAGTCATTATCAGTCAATTTTGTCTGCATCAACAGTTATTTCTTAGATTCATCAGCCATCATCAGTGAATATGTTAGCATTATCCGTCATCATCGGTCAGTTTTGTTTGCAGCATCAGTTATTTTCTTAGTGTCATTTTTGCCCCCAGTCTTTGGGAATTCATTGTATGCAACAGTTGTTTTGACTTTTTTCTTTTTTTTTTTTTAAGTTGTAGCTGTTTATTATTCAGTTTCTGAATCATTTCCTCTGTTTAAAATAATAAAGTTCTGTCCAGCTACATCCAAGTTGAATTCTTCTCCATTTATTATTCAGTTTCTGAATCATTTCCTCTGTTAAAAATAATAAAGTTCTGTCCAACTACATCCAAGTTGAATTCTTCTCCATTGGCCCTACATGAAGTAGATTTTCAAACTCAGAATAAGGCCACACCAACACAAAATACAAACTGTTCACCTTTACTGAATTGTGGTTAATGCTGTGAGTGTGTTGGTGCATCAAATAGAATTATAAAAAGATATCTCAACAATGATGAAAGTTTGTCACATTCTGTGTTATTGACACACTCTCAAGTGGCATAGTTTTGACATTGGTTTTAAAATTTGAAACCACTGCATTCTTTATCTACATCAGATTTCAGGCATTTTGGAATGTGATTGTATATATTATTTTGTTTTTTCCAGATGAGATTCGACAGGATATTGAAGATGCTCTCACGCACATGAAACCCTGGTACGGAAAGAAATCTAGTCCTCTTATGTTTTTTTTGTTTTTTTGTTTCGCAGCACAGTATGAAATCAGATTTTAAAAGTTCTCTCAGTAGAATAATGTTTCATCATGATATCTAAAAGAGTTGTGAACAAGTTAAAGTATCTTCTTGTCATTGAAATAGTACTTTGCTGAACTGTGTATATCTGCGGTAGATATAAACTGAGATTAAATATCAGCTTTTACGAAATGAGAATGTGTTCTTTTCTTTTCTTTTCTTTTTTTTTATTAGAAAATAAATAAAAATTTAAGGTTCAATAGTTCTTGCTGTGTTAAAAACATTTTGCAGGTGATAGATTTCATGCCTGCTTAGGAGTGGGTATTAGAGTGGGTGTTTAAGAATAAAGATATATTCCTTTTCAAATTTAAGCAGTCTCTGTATGATTAAGGCACTCCGTTCCATATCTGTATTCTATTGATCCACAGCTATTTCCTCCTTGTGTGTTTGTGTGTGTTTGTTGAATGTGTGTGTGTGTGGGTTTGTTGAGTGTGTGTGTGTGTTTGTGTGTGTTGAGTGTGTGTGTGTTTGTGTGTGTGTGTTGTTTTTTTCGTGTGCTTTGTATCTGAGAGATATGTTATTATCAAGCTCTTTGAGAGGTTTGAAAGTGCTGTTTGAATGTATGTTTATTATGATGATGATTATTATTACTGTTATTTGACAGGAGAGCTGAAGATGGCCACTGCTTGTTTGGGGGATGGGCGCGAATGGCACAACCCATTGTCAGCTTCAACATTGTAGAAGTATGGCATGCTGCTTTTCATCTTTTTTCTCTTTGTTCTGAAATTAGTTTAGTAATGTAGACTGTCAGTGAATGTAATGCATTTTCATGAGAATGGTATCATTTTGCATTGGAGTGAGAAGCATTAGAGGAATGGATAAGAGCTACTGTGTAGAGTAACAGTGACTCCATTATTTTTTTTTTTTTTTTCGTCTGTCACGAGCACAACCAGCAACGTGACCCTTATTTAACTAAAATATGGAAAGCATTTGTGCTAAGGTCCCAAATTTTATCACAGCATTAAGAAAAAGCAAATTATGTGTTTGTGCATGTTTATGTGTGTGATTGTGTTATGATGGTTAGAGACTGATAATAGGGAATAGTTCATTGGAGATAAGATTCTTGGAATTGACAGGACAGCATCATTGCAGAGAACTGTGTTGAAGGGAATTAATCTATAGTGATTTAGATATGATTCTTGTATGGGATAGAGCAGCAACATTGTAAAGAACTGTTTTGAAGATGGTGAATGTGGTTTAGATGTGTTTCTTGTTCGGGGAAGGGTGGCATCATTACAAAGAGCTGTTTTCAAATTAAAGAGAGCGAATGTGGTTTAGGTATGATTCTTGGATGTGATAGGGTTGGCATCAGACAAAGAAACAAAGAAATGTTGAGAGGATAAAGAAACAAAATGAAACGAAAATGTTTTGTCTAACTTTGGCCACAGACCACAATTCAAAACCAGGGGACTGTGGGAGGGGCCTTATAATACTTGGTTTGCGTCACTCTGTACATGGACATGGCTTTCTTCTATTTCATTTTACTGACTTTAGAGAGAATAGAGAGTGACATGATGGATGTTTTGATCAGGTGGCCAAGCCGAGAGTGGGGGAAAACCACCCTGCCCAGGTGCGAGCTGATGTGGCCATCAACCTCAGCGTCCGACCAGAGGTCAAGTATGAGTGGGAAGGCGAGTTGAGAAATTTGAACACTTGTCATATATGTTACATTGTTTTACACCTTTCTTTGACTGTTGGGTTGGTCAACTAGGAAATGAGGAGACGCATTTTGAAATGTTGCACACCATGCAGAACATGCAGCGGTGTGTCGTATAAAAATTTTCATGGGCATTTTTCACAGCTGAAGATTGTTTACAATTTTGTGTTCAGAACAAAACTAAATATATTCTTTTCCTGTGATATTTGTTCCCTATCTCTTGTTGTATATTGTCTTCCTGTGATGTATGTTTTCTGTTTCTTGTTTTTTCTTTAATGTTATGTTATTGTTTGATATTGAAGTATAAATTTGCTGTCTTTGATACTGAATTTGAGAAAAAAAATTTTCCTTGTCAGTTTAAAAAAAATTTTTTTTTTTACAATTTTATTCAACAGATTTGTTTTCCGGAACCTCTTCATCATGTTTTTATGACTGACTTTTGTGTTGCAGGCCTGCGGAAACATGACGTGGCTTTCCTGCTGACGGTGCGGCCGGAGGTGCCGATTGGCTACCAGTTCCAGTACACAGAGGACTTTGTGTCACAAGTGGGGCTGGTGTATGTGCGTGGCTGTGAGATTGAAGGCATGCTGGACGATCAGGGAAAAGTCATTGAAGAAGGTGTGTGTGTGTGTGTATGTGTGCATGTGTTTGTGTGTTTGTGTGCGTAGGTATGTTGTGTTTGAGTGCGTGGGTATGTTGTGTTTGTGTATGGGTGTGGTATGTATGTGTGAATGTGTTTGTGTGTATGTTTATATGTGTATGTTTACATATATTATTGTTTAAATGTGTGTGTATGTGCATGTATGTATGTGAATGTGTGTGTGTGTGTGATCAGTCGTACAATTCTTCCTCTTTGAATGATATTAGTTCATTTGACATGTTTCTGATAACTGGTTTTTAAACTGTATTGCTGAGCATGTGCTTGTAGTTGTTTATGTATATGTATAATCATGCACACACTGATAATGTCAGCTCCTGCCAAGTAGGTTGGCTTGTATTATGCATACCTTTTGGGAAAAGGGCGAGAGTGAGGTCCTGATTTGATGATTCACACCGTATGCAGTCCATATCTGAGAGGGAGATGTGGGGGTGGGGGGGACAGGGGTGGGGGGTGTGGGGGTGGCAGGCGGGGGTGGGGGGATACAGAAAAAATGATGAACTGACAACTTTACAGAATGGACAGGAAAGCCATTTGCAGAGACCCAGGCTTTGACACACAACCGACAGACCAGGAGGAATCTGGTGAACTGATGATTCTTCACAGAGTTGAGGGAGAAGAAGAAGAAGAAGACCATGCACAGTTCGTCTCACTGACAGGCCATTTTCTGCACACTGTTTCAGGCCCGGACCCAAAGCCTGAGCTGCGAGGGGACAACCGTACGTACAGAGTGTGGCTGGATCCGAACCAGTACCAGATGGACATGACCAGCACTGTGCAAGGAGGAGAGGTACTTCACTTCACTGTTTTTATGACAGGCCAGTCAGTAACGTGTGGCTGGCAGACCTATGAAAACATTCTGCTGCCTTTCTTTTTAGCTTTATAAATTACGTAATAATTTTAAACGTTTAGGTTACGTTTTTTTGTGTGTAAGACATAATAGATTAAGATGTTTAAGTTTTAAAGGAGTTGTGTTTATTGCCCTGTTGTAATTGGGGTTTGTGTTTGATAAGAATAAAGATAGTATCCATGATGCAGGAACTCCAAGTCATGGAACATGTGCAGATTCCAGTCTTGGCTAAAAGTCAGCCATGGGTCAAAGAATGTACCAGTTCACTAAGTAGCAGTGAAAATAGGGATATGATTTTGACATTGTGTTTAGTCTTGGTCTTGCTGCTGGTGTACATTAATGCACTGCTATGGTTCCCTTTCCCAGAATGTGAACCTGGACCCTTGTTTACCATTGATGGTTTCCTTTCCCAGGACATGAACCTTGACCCATGTTTACCATTGATGGTTTCCTTTCCCAGGGTGTGAACCTTTACCCATGTTTACCATTGATGGTTTCCTTTCCCAGGGTGTGAACCTTTACCCATGTTTATCATTGATGGTTTCCTCTCCCAAGACATGAACCTTGACCCATGCTTACCATTGATGGTTTCCTCTCCCAAGACTTGAACCTGGGCCCGTGTTTACCATTGATGGTTTCCTTTTCCAAGAAATTAACCTGGACCTGTCTTTTTCCATAAATGGTTTCCTTTCCCAGGATTTGAATCCGGATCCTTGTTTACCATTGACGGTTTCCTTTTCCAGGGTGTGATCCTTGACCCATGTTTACCATTAATGGTTTCCTTTCCCAAGACATGAACCTTGACCCATGTTTACCATTGATGGTTTCCTTTACCAAGAAATTAAGCTTGACCTGTGTTTACCATTGATGGTTTCCTTTCCCAGGATGTGAACCTTGACTCGTATTTACCATTGATAGTTTCCTTTCCCATGACATAAACCTTTACCCATTTTTACAGTTTCCTTTCCCAGGATGTGAACCTTGACCGGGGTTTACCATTGATGGTTTCCTTTCCCAAGACATGAACCATGACCCATGTTTATCATTGATGGTTTCCTTTCCCAGGACGTGAACCTTGACCGGGGTTTACCATTGATGGTTTCCTTTCCCAAGACATGAACCATGACCCATGTTTATCATTGATGGTTTCCTTTTTCGAGAAATTAATCTTGATCCGTGTTTACCATTGATGGTTTCCTTTCCCAGGAAGTGAACCTTGACCCATATATACCATTGAGGGTTTCCTTTCCCAGGAAGTGAACCTTGACCCATATATACCATTGAGGGTTTCCTTTCCCAGAACATGAACTTGACCCATGTTTACTATTGATGGTTTCCTTTCCTAGGATGCGTACGAGACGTTCAACGTGATCCTGCGTCGCAAGCCGAAGGAGAACAATTTCAAGGCGGTGCTGGAGACGATTCGGGACCTGATGAACACCAACTGTGTGGTGCCCGCCTGGCTGCACGACCTGATCCTGGGCTACGGCAACCCTGATGCTGCTCACTACTCCAGGTAGGTTTCTCTATGGGTGGGTGTGTGTGTGTGTGTGTGTGTGTGTGTGTGTGCATATGCCTGCAGCAGGTGCTCTTGTCATGCTGGGATGGTCTGTAGTCTTGCTGGTAGGATTAGGCTTTCACTACCAGGCCTGCTGAGGAACATTAAGTTCTCTTTCTTGTTGTTGTTGTACTGTTGGATTCTCAAACATGATTTTTATTTTATGTAATCTCTTGATTACTTAAGTGCGTGAGCAACATTATGAAATGTGAATTTCTCTCTGGAGATTGTAAAGCTGATACTAATAAAGGTGATTGTAAGGAAGTCACATTACAGTCTGTGACACCAACGCACATGTGGTTTTAAGGATGGTGTATCCATCTGTCTGACATCTTAACACAGGTGGTTTTAAGGATGGTGTATCCACCTGTGAGACATCATAACACAGGTGGTTTTAAGGATGGTGTATCCACCTGTGAGACATCATAACACAGGTGGTTTTAAGGATGGTGTATCCACCTGTGAGACATAACACAGGTGGTTTTAAGGATGGTGTATCCACCTGTCTGACATAACACAGGTGGTTTTAAGGATGGTGTATCCACCTGTGAGACATCATAACACAGGTGGTTTTAAGGATGGTGTATCCACCTGTGAGACATCATAACACAGGTGGTTTTAAGGATGGTGTATCCACCAGTGTGACACCACAGCACAGGTGATTGTAAGGCATGTGACCGTGTGCAGGATGCAGAATGAAGTGATGCGACTGGACTGGAACGACACCTTTCTGAACATTGACCACCTCAAGGCCAGCTTTCCAGAGAGGGGGGAAGTGTCCGTGGTTGGAAAACACTCTTCTCAGCCCCCTTTCAGGTCAGATCTTGGGCATTTTTTCATTAAAAAACAAAAGAAGAAAATTTTAATCCATTTATTTTGTAAGTAAGAACTTGGCAAATAATAGCGTACAAGAATCAGTTAAGCATATTTTTTTTCATCTTCTACTCCTCCTTTTTCTGCATTCCATGGCTGCAACTTCCACATTCACTCATATGTACAACTGGGATTATATATGTTTGGCTGTTCTTAGCCTGCCATGTAGGCAACCATTCTTGCGTTTCAGGGGTGTGCTTGCTAGGTAGGGTCTTGTTTCCATAACCCACCAAATGCTCACACACACACACACACACACACACACACACACACACACACACATGCAATTTGCACACAATCCATTTGAGGGCACATGAAGGCAGATGCACACATAAGCAAGCAGTTGCATGCTTTTGTGCATGAATGATTCATGCGGATACACAAAGGTGGTCTTTTATTGTCTTCAGAGACGTAAATCAGTGTATGTTGGTAGGGGTGCCTATTGATTGCACAGATGCATATGCACACACATACACATTTATGCACGCACAGCAGTGGTATTTTATTTTATCACTTTTTAATGGAGACTTAACTATTAGTTGATCACCTGACAACAAAACTGAAATGGTTTGATAATTAGTTATATAGTGCAAGCACGTGTTCTGTTTGAGACCAAAAAAAAAAAAAAAAAAGAAAGAAAGAAAGAAAAAAAAGAAGCAATGTTAGCAACAGGCAGTATTGTGATGCAGGTTGAAGTTTGTGGACGAGATCCCTGAGGAGGGCAGCTCAGCAAAGAGACAGAACGGCAGTGACGAAGCAAAGACCAAAAAGTCTCTGGAGGTGGAGCCACACAGAATTCCCAACCGAGGACCCTACCCTTACAACCAGCCCAGGAAGTGAGTGTCGTTTGCTTTTGATGGGTATATTATATAATTTATATATGTGTGTGCATACGAGGAGGAGGCACCGTGGACATCTGATCAAATGTGCACCAGTGATCAGGGTTTGAGGCCTTGTTTCAGCAATGGTGTCCTTGGGGAATGCACTTGACTCTGCCCAGGTGTGAATGTGTACCTGACTGGCTGGGGAAGGTTGAAATAGCTGAAGCTTACCTGACTGGTTGGGGAAGGTTGAAATGGCTGAAGCTTACCTGACTGGCTGGGGAAGGTTGAAATGGCTGAAGCTTACTTAACTGGATGGGGAAGGTTGAAATGGCTGATGCTTACTTGACTGGCTGGGGAAGGTTGAAATGGCTGAAGCTTACCTGACTGGCTGGGGAAGGTTGAAATGGCTGATGCTTACTTAACTGGATGGGGAAGGTTGAAATGGCTGATGCTTACTTAACTGGATGGGGAAGGTTGAAATGGCTGATGCTTACTTAACTGGATGGGGAAGGTTGAAATGGCTGATGCTTACTTGACTGGATGGGGAAGGTTGAAATGGCTGATGCTTACTTAACTGGATTGGGAAGGTTGAAATGGCTGATGCTTACTTAACTGGCTGGGGAAGGTTGAAATGGCTGATGCTTACTTAACTGGATGGGGAAGGTTGAAATGGCTGATGCTTACTTGACTGGATGGGGAAGGTTGAAATGGCTGAAGCTTACCTGACTGGCTGGGGAAGGTTGAAATGGCTGAAGCTTACCTGACTGGCTGGGGAAGGTTGAAATGGCTGAAGCTTACCTGACTGGCTGGGGAAGGTTGAAATGGCTGAAGCTTACCTGACTGGCTGGGGAAGGTTGAAATGGCTGAAGCTTACCTGACTGGCTGGGGAAGGTTTTTGAAATGGCTGAAGCTTACCTGACTGGCTGGGGAAGGTTGAAATGGCTGAAATGTACCTGACTGGCTGGGGAAGGTTTTTGAAATGGCTGAAGCGTACCTGACTGGCTGGGGAAGGTTTTTGAAATGGCTGACTGGCTGAGGAGGGTTAAAACGGCTTAGCTGAGGACAGGGCCTTGCTTTCCATTGCCAAGCCCACACACACAGCCCCAGTGGCTGTAAAAGACTGCATGGCACTTTGAACCTTCACCTTTTTTGTGTGTGCATGCAAATGTGAATACTTCCATATGAGTCTAGGTACTGGTTTTTTTTTGGGGGGGTGAGGGGGGGAGGCTGGTTGGCGGTAGGGCTGGGGAGGAGAATGTGTCTTGGTGAAGGACAGAGGAGACTTACCACCATCTGTAGCTCATGATGATGATGTTTTTTTCTTTTTTTTCTTTTTTTTTTTTTAAACTTTCTTTTGATAGCAATCAAATATTGTGGCCTTTCGCAGCTTAAATTATGATCCATTTTTTACTCACAAAAAAAAACCCCACCTCTGTTTAATTCTTTTTTTTTTTCTTTTTTTCTTTTTTAAAGTCTGTTTCTTTCCCCTTTCTGTTCTTTTCCCCTTTTTGACAGCTGAATGTGGGTGAGAGGAGATCAGTGTTGCATGAACTTTGTGTAAATACTATTTTTTGTGTACTTTTAAGAGGTATGAATGATTTTGTTGAATAAATGTAATGCCATTCCAAGATGAAGAAATCAGATTAAAAATGGTGACTGTCCTCTTCTGACCTGTAATTTTAGTCCCATCTCATTGAGATGACAGCCCTTCACTGATGAGCATACTTGTTGGCAGCAGTCAAGGGGTTAATGAGTATCATTTTTTGTTTGTTTGTTTGAAGTTTCTTAAAAGAGGCATCACTGCATTTGGACAAATCCATATACGTTGCTGCACAACTGCAAAGCAGATGCCTGACCAGCAGCATAACCCAATGTGCTAGTCAGGCCTGAGAGCATGTATATGTATTTTTGTAACTGTCAGAGTGGATTTCTTATACACTTAACATTGTCACGGGTTCTTCAGAGCACCAGCCGCATGCTGCACATAGGATTTTGGTTTATTATCTAGTCTGAATGACTAGACACATATTTTTGTTTTCCAGTAAAACTTGGGGGAAAGGGCGAGACCAGGATTTGAATCTAGACCCTCACAGACACTGTATAGGCAGACGAGCATCTTGACCATTCCGCCACCTTCCTCCATTTTTTTCAGAAACATGATCCTCTTCACGCCAGCCTAGGTAGAGGCAGTCAAGGCGGGGATGCAGCCAGGGCTAACGATGGTGGCGGGGCCAGGATTTGAACCTAGACCCTTACGGACACTATTGACAGAGGAGCGTCTTAACGATTGTGTCACATTTCTCCAATTTTTTCAGAAGCATGATCCCCTCCATAGCAGCCCAGGTGGAGGCGATAAAGGCAGGGTGCAGCCAGGACTGACGATGGTCGTGGGGACAAGATTTGAACCCAGACCCTTACGGACACTGTATAGGCAGATGCGACTTAACCATCGTGTCACATTTCTCCATTTTTTTCTTCAGAAACACGATTCCCTTCACGCCAGCCCAGGTGGTAGCAATCAAGGGGGAGACCACCAACCCACACCCTTATGGACACTGAATTGGAAGATGAGTGTCTTATTTATAAAGTTAACCATTGTGTCACATTTCTCCTTTTTTTTCAGAAACACGATCCCCTTCACAGCAGCCCAGGTGGAGGCCATCAAGGCGGGGATGCAGCCGGGGCTGACGATGGTGGTGGGGCCGCCTGGCACGGGCAAGACGGACGTGGCTGTGCAGGTCATCTCCAACATCTACCACAACTTCCCCGACCAGCGCACCTTGATCGTCACTCACTCCAACCAGGTGAGAACCAGCTGGGAGGAACAGAAACCCTGGCAACCTCTCTGTTAGCCCTCTGTATTTGTTAGCATGGTGACGGGCGCAATAGCCGAGTAGTTAAAGCATTGGACTTTAAATGTGAGGGTCCTGGGTTCGAATCTCAGTAATGGCACCTGGTGGGTAAAGGGTGGAGATTTTTCAGATCTTCCATGTCAACATATGTGCAGACGTGCTAGTGCCTGAAACCCCTTCGTGTGTATACGCAAGCAGATGATCAAATACGCACGTTAAAGATCCTGTAATTCATGTCGGCGTTTGGTGGGTTATGGAAACAAGAACATACCCAGCATGTACACCCCCGAAAACGGAGTATGGTTGCCTACATGCAGGGTAAAAATTGTCATACATGCGTAAGTCCACTCATGTACATATATGTGTGAACAAGGGAGTTGCAGCCCACGAACAAAGAAGTAGTAGTAGTCAGCATGGTAATGATCACACAAGAGTGGGGGGTGTGGGGGGGAGGAAAAAAGAACAAAAATGTATGTCATTTTTAAACTATATTCATTTACAAACAGAACCAGAAACCACTGTTTGTTAGCCCTTTGTTGTTTGAATGGTAATGATCATGTATGAGTGCTAAAAAAAGGAAAAAAAAAAAAGAAAGAAAAAAAAGAATGTAAATGCATGTCATTTTGAAACTATATTCATTTAGAAACAGAACCACAAACCACTGTTTGTTAGCATGGTTATGAACACAATGGAATCCTTTAAAAAAAAAAACCATGCATCTCATTTAGAAACTTATAAGTGTTTTTGTTGTAGTTGTTTTATGATTCACAATTGCTCTTTGAAATAGTTTAACTTTTTATTTGGGGGGGGGGTGGGGAGGGGGAATGTTAATTGTTCTTAAATGTGTAAGACACTTTTATATGTGTCAGTGTAGTTTTATGTGATTTTTTTCAAAATACATGTCTCTTGAGTGTATGTTTTCTGTTTCTGTTGTGAGCAGTATACATGGGCACATGAAATAAATTTATGTCCTGTTTTATCCAAACTTCTGTCTTCCACCATAACCTTTTAATGTACTGAAGTTCTGACATGAAATGAAGCTGACATCCTGTTTTATCAGTAAATCTGAACTTTCTGTCTTTCATCACTACTTAATGTGTCTCTGCAGGCCTTGAACCAGCTGTTTGAGAAGATCATTGCACTGGATATTGACGAGCGTCACCTGCTACGTCTGGGTCATGGCGAGGAGGCCCTGGAGACCAACAAAGATTTCAGCAGGTGAGGGAGGGTCTGTGTCCCTGCTGGTGCTGTGCGCACCACTGTGTGTTTGGAATGCTTTTCAAACCATTGCTGGCTGAAGCATCGGCCATCCTGTGCTGGTTGAGTTTAATGAACCCCATACTACTCTTTAAAACAAAGGTTTGGACTCAGAATTAAAGAGGAAGTGTCTGGGTTTGTTTTTGGAATGCTCTTCAAAAGCATTGTTGGCTGAAGCATTGATCGTCCTGTACTGGTTGAGTTTAATTAACCCTATACTACTCTTTAAAACAAAGGTTTGGTATCGGAATTAAAGAGGAGATGTGTCGGTTTGTTCCAGTGCACCTTTTATTTACCTGTGTGCTACCGGAATTGGTAGCATAAGCAGCGTTGACTTGAAATTGTGCCCCTTGTCCATGCAGAGAGTTACCACTCTTTACTGTTTAAGGTTGGGACATTTTATTGCCTTTGATTCCTGGTCATATGGGGATTCGAGGCATCCAGGAATGCAGTAAAGCAGGAACTTTCTCATGCCATGATACCGTACCGGGATCCCATTTGAAACATCTCTGGCTATGAAAATGGAACTTGAAGAGTGATAAACAGGTTGTTTCAGAACTGTCCTGACCTCGAGGAATTCCTTTCTAAAGTTCCAGGAAAGATGAAAGAGGAGACCATCCTCTGCAGGCATCACACAGATCATTCTTATATGACTCTTATCTTAAAGTGGGTTGATGGTGACAGTTTTCCCTCTCCTGCACAGCTGGTTTAGACAGAAATGTACTGCTGCTCAGCTGGTTTGTACAGCAAGCTAGCTCTGCACCTCTGGCGATGAAAGGGTTAAGTGTATTTTTGTATACGTTTCCTTATTTTTGCCTTTTGGATGCTGTTGTGGACATTTGATGGACCTTGGACTGTGTGGTTCCATTTCAACACCAACAGCAGCAGCGTCAGCAGCAATACCAGCAACAGCACCATCAACAACAATGAAAGAAGAATGGTGTTTATGCTTGCGTGTGTGATAGTTCATGTGCATACAGTCTTTATTTGCGTTCTACTGCTAGCCTGTACGTGGGTGTGGTTTTGTTCATCACCTTGTGACTTTATGGTCTGTTCATATGAACTTTGTGTGTGTGTGTGTGTGTTCGTGTGTGTGTGTGTGTATCAGATACGGTCGAGTGAACTATGTGCTTGCTCAACGATTGGAGTTGCTGGATGAGGTGAAACGGCTTCAGGAGAGTCTGGGGGTCAGTGGAGACATGTCCTACACCTGTGAGACAGCAGGTTATTTCTTCCTCTATCAGGTATGTCCGTCTTTCCCCTTTGTCACTGTCTCCCAGACATTCCTTAGTTCAGCTTCATTGTATTGGTTTTTCTGAGTGTGTAGGTGTACTTCAAAAACAGGCAAGCATGTATACCATATGAAGAAAACTTTCTGAATTAAGATACAGTACTAGTAAGTACATGAAAATTTCATAAGTAAGACCCTACAGAAAAAAAAAAGGAATCCCTGTTATGAGGCTTTTTTTTGTTTGTTTGTTTGTTTGTTGTTAAAGCATGTAATGAATGGTATCTGTTGAAAACATAGCTAATGATATCACTAAAAGGTTGTCTCAGATGCAGAATCACTATTTAACTTTTGGATCTTGTGGACAATATCTTTGTTGCCAACCTCAGTTTTCTTTACTCATTCCAAGTGTACTCAGTTTGCGCTCTTTGTACCCAGTGTACTAGTTTACAGACAGTATAAAAAAAACCAAAAAACACAAATAATGATATAAAAACTTGCTTTTTTGGAAAGCTTAGGCCTCACAGTTAACACAGTACAATGGAAAAAAAAAGAATAACAAAAAAATCTGTTGCCAGAGGTAAACAGACCCCAAGCAGTGTAAAGAAATGAACAAGTTTGAGGTGGTCACATCACTTTAGTTTTGCTGCTGAGTAGTTCTAGCACACTGAGGTTGACAGTTCTGTGCAAATGATTTCAAGACCAGATCATGGATATGATAAATCCCTGTGAAAATTATCTGCAGTAATCTTTTTTTTCCCCCACACATGAAAAAAACTTATTTACAAAGATTTATTTCTCACAGGACGTCATTGTCACATATCTCAGAAACATGGTGTCAGTTCACTCAAAACCATTAGTTTCAACATAAAGGAGGTCAGCTAGTACAGGCAAATGATCAAACAGGACTGGCGTGTGCTAGGGCAAAACTGGAATGAGTGAAAGATAGAATTTATGCATCCTGTTTTGCAGGTACTTGCCAGATGGGAGGAGTTCCAGAGCAAAGTGAAAGCTTACAAAGACAAGGTATGTCTGTGGGTTTTTTTGTTTTTTTTAAGGGTGGGTGGGTGGGAGGGCTGTTGTCTCTTTTACAGTTTTTGTTGTTGTTGTTCTTGTTGTGTGTGTGTGTGTGTGTGTGTGTGTGTGTTTGAGGCTGTACATATAGCCTCCTTCATTTTTATGTTAACCCCTGTGACTGCTGCTGAGAACTGTGCTCATCAGTGAAGGACCGTTGCTTCATTGAGATAAGACAGTGCTCACACATCAAAATATAGGTCGTCATGTTTTGTTGTGGTTTTTTGTTGTGGTTTTTTGTTTTGTTTTTTTAAATTTAATTTTGGACTTCTTCCTCTCGATAATACATCACTTTTATCCAGAAAAATCGGTAACACCACTTACAATTTCCTTTCTTGCTCATTCCACATTGATCTCATTTCAGCAAAATTCAGCAGCAAAGGGGTTAATTACAAGATCTTTAGGTGAGCTGAATGCTGACCAGCACATTGGGTCAGTGCTCAGCTCAGGCATCTGCTCACTCCCCTGGTCCCCTTTTTTAACTTAAAAAAAAATTCATATTTAATACAGATGTAGTGTAGTTTATATGGATCAGTACTCACGCTTTGCCACCCATTGAAACAAAATGAGTGTTCAGATACGGTTGAGTGAGTGTGTGCTTGCTGCATGAAATGGCATTCTTTAAATCCTTTTCTTTTTTTTCCAAGTATGAGTGTGTCTTTTCTTGCTGAAAAGAATGAATGAAAACTTGTCTAAATCACATTGTAGTGAGTCGACAATAAACCACTGAGAAGAAGAAGGAGAAGAATCCATTTAATTAATGTCTGTGAATCGGCTAAATCTGATGATGCATGTGTGTTTTCCCATTCAGGAGGGGGGAGTGAAGCAGATCAAGCAGCTGTTCCCCTTCACCAAGTTCTTTGACAACGCCCCCCAGCCCTTGTTCAGGGGACTCGGCTTTGAACAGGACATGGACATTGCCGAGGGCTGCTTCAGGCACATCCGCAAGATCTTCACCCAGCTGGAGGTTTGCCACTGTTTCTTGTGACATTTTATATTGTATGGTGTTGTCTTGTATTCTGTGGTATTGCATTGTATGGTGTTGTGTTGTATGGTATTGTATTTTTTACTCTCTTGTCACAGCAGATTTCTCTGTAGTGAAATTCAGGCTGCTCTCTCTCTCTCTCCCCAGGGGAGTGTGTGTCACCACTGTGCAGTACGACCCGTTGTTTTTTGCTTTGTTTTGGTCAGTAAGCGAGTATTTGTTTTACAGTGAAGTGCGTTTAATTGCACATATTTAACCGGTTTTCCTACAGCATTTTGCCAGAGACAACCCCTTTGTTGCCGTTTTTTGTGAGCTAAGTGTACTTTGTGCACAGGACCTCAGTTCATTGCCTCATCCGAAAGACTTGCATCCAGACCACCACTCAAGGTCTAGTGTGGGGAGGGGGTGGGTAGTAAAAATCATGGTCTGAATCCCGGTCCAGTGTGGGACTCAAACGCATGGGCACTCATTTGCTAGTCAGACACATTGCCACAAGGCCTCCTGTTCGCTTTTTGTCCTTGTGTTAGAAATAGCTATTTGTGGAAGAATGTACAGAATTTTTGTTTTATTTTGTTTGTTTTTCATATCTGTTTCTTGTGATAAAGCATGTCTGAATTTTTTTTTTTTATATAAAGGTTTGGAATGTGTATGGGACTAAATCAGTTTCTAGTGAATGGACTATAAAACCAATGGGAGGGAAAATCTTCTGAAGTGGCATGTCTCAGAATTGTGTTTTGTTGTGATTGGTTACAAAAAAGAAAGAGAAAGATCAAGCAGCCATTAGAGTGTGATGTACGTGACTGGTTCTAAGCATTTAGATTGGTTTTTTAGTAATATGATATGGTTCTATGTATTGTGATATTAGTATCTTTATATGTTTTGTGATATGAGATGTCTGATTTGTATTTTCTGTGCTATGTTGTGTGTAATGTTTTCATGTGTGTACATATATAAATTATTATTAGTGTTTGATATCTGTGCAGGGTTATGTAAGAAAATTGTAATTTCAAGTTTTTACACATCAAATTTTGGATTGTGCTGTGCTGTTGAGCATGTTGGTTTTTTTACATGGAAAGGCGCCACAAAAAATATGTTGTTATTATTATTATCATGACCACTGTGGGGCGACAGGAGTTCCGGGCCTTTGAGTTGCTGAGGAGCGGCGCTGACCGGGCCAACTACCTGCTGGTGAAGGAGGCTAAGATCATTGCCATGACCTGTACCCACGCTGCCCTCAAACGCCGCGACCTCGTCAACGTGGGATTCCAGGTAAGGGGTTTGGGGGCGCAGTCTTGCCTTGATTGTATTACTTGTATTGTGTGGTATTGTGGGAAGTTACTTACAGCTTAGTATTTTTTAATTTTTTTATTATTGTGTTGTTTTACTGCAATGGGGATTCAGTTACAGCATAGTCTTTTCTGAAGGACTATGGCTCTCAAAGTTGGAGGTAAAATTGCACTGGCTTTTAGTGCTGCAGCCTGGAGGACTAGTGGCCTTTGAGGACTACCTCAGTGCCAACTTTCAATCTGTATGTGTATTTATTTTACTGTCAGAGTGGATTTTTCTATTTAAATTTGCCAGGGACAACCCTTTTGTTGCCATGAGTTTGTTTTTTTTTCATGCACTCAGCATGAGGGGGTTGGGGGGGAGTTTTATGTGTGTTTGTGTCCTCTCCAATCTAAGAACTGTTTTTGTTGTTTGCTTATGTATATATATTTTGTTTTCAACTAAAAATAAGAAATTGAAATATCATCCAGGGGCTCTGTGTGTGTGCAGTTTGACAATATCCTGATGGAGGAAGCCGCTCAGATTCTGGAGATTGAGACCTTCATTCCCCTCCTCCTGCAGGTCAGTATACTGGCTTCTTTACCACTCTGTGGTCACCAGACACCCTGCAGATGATGGGTGCAGTGACGGAAGGGTTAGAGCACTGGATTCTTGTTTGAGTTTCCTGAGTTCAATTCCCAGTTTCATTGCACCAGTGGGTTTGGGATGAAGATTGTCCCAATCTCAAAATATGCAGACCTGCTTGAGCCTTAACCCCTTTTGTTTGTATCCGCATGCAGAAGATCAAAAATGCACATCAGTGATCCTGTTATCCATGTCAGCATTTAGTGGATTATTGAAACGAGAACATACCCAGCATGCACACCTCCCAAAAGTGGAGTATGGCTGCCAGCATGGAGGCGTAAAAATGGTCATCCGTGTAAAAGTCCACACGTACATGCATGTGAACATGGGAGTTGCAGTCCATGAATGATGAAGAAGATGAAGAAGAAGAATAATTTATACAGAAAAATCCCCAGTTCTGTTGAGCTGATAGGTATGCAATTTCTAGTAGTTGACTAAGTGTTAAGCAAAAAACAACAAAGCAAAAAAAAACCAGCCAGTGACAGAAGAAATTGATTTTTTTTTTTTTTTTTTTTTTTTTTTGCTGCTGAATGATCATCCAAAATGCGTAATAGGAAAAAAAAAGAAAAAAAAAGAAAATTATTAAGTGGTGATACAGACTCATTTTCTGGTTGTAAGATCACCTTCCCGTAAAAGGAAAATGTCTAAAAAAGGAAATGTCAACAAAAATACAACAACAAAGAGAGAGAGAGAAAGAAAAGAATGACCAAAGTGGTGATACAGACTCATTTTCCGGTTGGAAAACGTTGTGACATCAAAAGTGCTGTTTTGCTGTTGGAAGGATCACCCAAAAGGCTAAAAGGAAATAGAAAAAAAAAGACCAAGTGGTGATGAGGATAGTATGGTTGGGGAAAAA
Source organism: Babylonia areolata (assembly GCF_041734735.1). NCBI lineage: Eukaryota > Metazoa > Mollusca > Gastropoda > Neogastropoda > Buccinidae > Babylonia > Babylonia areolata. The sequence goes on along the minus strand of NC_134878.1, from coordinate 13,457,882 downwards.
GTAGTGAGTGTGTTGAGGGATTCTGGGTGCACGGGTGTTAAATTAAAGAGTTTTTCGTGAAGAAGGAATAGCTGACAATGTGAAACCCGAAAAATGTGATGCAAAATCATTTTCCGGTTACCATAAAAAAAAGGGCAAAACTGTGGTGACTGTCCCAGAACCCCGAGGACGGCAACAACCGGCTGAAGCGCTGGATCATGATCGGGGACCACCACCAGTTGCCCCCCGTGATCAAGAACATGGCCTTCCAGAAGTTCTCCAATATGGAGCAGTCCCTCTTCACACGCTTTGTGCGGCTGGGCGTGCCCACCGTCGACCTGGACGCTCAGGGTCGGGCCCGGGCAAGGTGAGGCTTGGGGCTGTGGTCCTCTGTGTGTGTGTGCATGCATGTGTGCGTGTGTGTGTGTGTGTGTGTGTACTGCCCTTTATGCAGAGATGCCAGCTGTTAAGTTGTTGCCGTATTTTGTTACGCTCTATCACAGTTTGTGCAACCTTATGCCATTGCCAAATTGTTCCCACGAGTTCATTTCCGACTACATAGCATGGTTACATGCTTTCCTGTCTCAACATTACCCACACGCTCTTGACTTATCAATCACGAGGCCAGGGCAGTCACTACTAATCATGGTCTCACATGATGATGCTCAGCTAATCACGTGCATATTTTCATTGAAACAGCATTGGGTGGACCAGTCAGCTTAACCATTTGCCTGAACAAGAGAGAATGTGGCTGAATCAAATTGAGTCTCAGTCAAACAGCATCTGTGCCTGTTTGCTGATGCGGCTTGGAATCCAAGTGTTCCTACCAAATTCAGAATGTTCCTGCCAAATTTCCTGATTGTTCCTACAGATACTTGACGGGGATTGGCATTTCTGTTTATGCCTCTGGCATATTGGGCAGCAGTGAATAACCATCACTAGTCTGTTTTGGGTCAGTCTCTGAATGGTAACACCAGGTGTGCTTTAGGGTCTTGAGTTCTCCGACTGTTCTGCGTCAGGTTTCTTTGGGTTTCCTTTCTTGTGTCTACCTTGTGGTATCCAGTGAAGGGCTGTTGGGCTGATGTTGCCATGACCTCTTTGCATGATATGTTTGGAATGTTCAGTGTCATCAATGCTGTGCAAAGGTATTGAGACAGGTTGTCTTCTCTTGCATGTGAAGATGAGTGTGGGAGACTAGTGCCAGGTCATCTGTAAAGTCCCAATCTTCTGGCATTGAGAGGAGAGTTATCTGATCTGAGAGTTCATCTCTTGGTTGATCCTTGCATCATCCAGTGTATGGCATGTTGAAGAGCGGTGCCGATATTACGCATTCTTGCCTTGATCCTGTCTTTACCTCAAAACTGGGTTCGCTGTTTCCTACTTGGCATATGAAGTTGGTGTAAAAGCTCTTGATGAGAAGGATGATCTGCTGTGGGATCCTATAAGCATAGAGTAAATGCCATAGGCTTTCCCAATGGATACATCAGAGGCCTTCTCGAATTCTGCAGAGTTGATGTAGAGCTGTCTCTGCCACTGTGTACACTGCACAGTGATGTTGCACATGGCTCATTCTCTTCCTGTCTGGAAAACTGCCTGCTTGCTCCTAGCCTGCTTTCCTATATCATCTGAAATTTGTTGTATGATGATATTTGCAAGGATTTTGTTTGGAATTGATGAAAGGATGATTCCACTCGAGGTGTACATGTATGTATGTGTGTGTGTTTGTGTGTGTCTGTGTGCATGCATGTATGTGTTTGTGTGTGTGTGTGCATGCATGTGCGTGCGTGTGCGTGTGTATGTATGTGTGTGTGCATGTGTGTGTGTGTGTTTGTGCGTGCGTGTGTGTGTGCATGTGTGTGAGACTGTAGTGTGGACATGGACACTCAGGGCCAGGGCAGAGCAAGGAGAGACTTGAGGCTGTGGGGATCTTCAAGGCTGTGAGGTGGTAGTGGAATGAGGGGTTGTAGCTGTTCCGATGGAGTTGTTCTGCAGTGCATGGAGTCAGTTATGAAACAGTGTTGCAATGCTTTCACATTCGACACTTTGTCACATACTTGGTATCTGTTATATCACCATGTTTCCGTGTTGGGTACTTGTCTATGTTTTAATAATGCACCTCACCAAATTTCAGTGCTTGGAGTCAATTATGAAACAGTGTTGCAGTGCTTTCACATTTGGCACTCTGTCACATAATTGATATCTGTTATGTCACCTTGTTTCAGAATAAGGTACTTGTCTATGTTTTGAAAAATGCACCTCACCAAATTTCTCTAATCTGATATGATAAAGTTATTTTTATTTTACCCAATCGGTATTCAGCCCTGAAATGACCCCTTTTGTGGTCATCTATGATACTGAGTTTATTTCACAGATTGACATATGCTTACAGCTGGGCCAACAGGAAAGTGACAGCTGTATGATCAGTTGTCTCTCCATTGCAGTGGGAAGTCATTTCCAGCTTAGTCTTTTGTGAAGGACTGTCACTCTCAAACTAGGATGCAAGATTGCGCTGGCTCCTAGTGCTGCAGCCTTTGAGACTAGTTGGCCTTTGGGAAACATCCATCCTTCTTGTCCATGGGAGTGGGGATCTAACTTGGGCAAGACACTCTCCACTATAGTTAATTCTAGCCCAGATAGATGCGACAGCAGTTGCCTCCTCTGCTGTTCTGATGGTCATAGTCGGACACGACTATCATACATGAAAAAATAATAGCATTACTCACTATATGTGGCATTTGATTTTGATTTGATTTGAAACCATTTCTTCATGAGGGGAGAAGGTATACATTGTAGAAAAGACCCGGCAAGTGCACAGAGGCTCTGTGGTAGATTCAGTTAGGCAAGGGACTTTTGATCAATCGTTCACTGATCAGTGTTCAAGACCCTGTTCCGGCATGATGTTGTGTGTCTGGAAAAGGCTCTTTACCCTGATTTTCTTCACTCTACCAATGGTTGGGTTACATGAGCGAACTTAGCAGTGCATATTGTTAAGAGTGTTCCTAACTCAACAGTAAATTCAATTTATTTAGGAGTATTCTCGTGCAACCCGGCCCAGGTGTGAAACGGCACCTGACTGGTTGAGGAAGGTTAAGACAGCAGAAGGAGAGGATTGGGCCTGTGCTGAGCTTTAGTAGACACCGTGGACATGAATTCACTGATCTGATGGCTGTAAAAAGGCTGTGGGACCTTTAACTGTTAACTTTTACACACACACACACACACACATGAGCGCGCACTTACACGCACGCACACACACACACACACACACATACATGATTGCGCAGCCTCTTACCCCGCATGCTATACAACATTTAACCTATTTTTTTAACGGAATGTGTCTGCAGCATTGCCAGTCTGTACAACTGGCGCTACAAACGACTGGGCAGTCTGCCCCATGTGATCACACAGCCACAGTTCCGGATGGCCAACCCAGGCTTCATGTTTGACTTCCAGCTCATCAACGTCACCGACTTCAACGGTGTGGGGGAGTCGGAGCCCAACCCCTACTTCTATCAGGTACCTTGTGTGGGTTGTGTTGGTGTGTGTGTGTGGTGTGTGTGTGTATGTATGTGTTCGTGTTGTGTTTCTTTTGTATGTTTTGCATGTGTGTCTTTGTGGTTGTGTTTCTAAAAAGTTTTGTTTTTCTGTTCTTGTTGTTTTTAAAGTGGTATTTTACATTCTGAAAAGGAAGGGAAAGAGCCAGCCTTACATGCTGGATTGAATCTTGGACCAGACTTCTTCTCACCTTTTAATCAACAGCAAATAGTGTGTATCCATGCAACAGCAATGTTTTGTGCACATCAGATAAATATTTGTGTGAGTGATAAAAAGATTGTGGCTTTTAAAAAAGTAAAGTGGCCTGAATCATTTCTGGCCTAATGCAGTGATACAGTAAAAGTAGACAGGCATAACTCTGGAATAAGGAAAGAATGAAAGAAAAATTTTATGAATACATACATCTAGAAAGCTAAAGAACCTACGGATGGAAAAAGGAAGGAGCTATTTTGGAAAGAGTTAGGTTTAAGGCAAAACTATAAAAAGAGCTGAGCGCAGGTGTTTCACAGAGCAACAGAGGGAAATTGTTCCATGTGTAAGGTTCTGAGACGAAGAAAGAGCGGTGGCCGATTTATGGAGTATTTGGATCTGGGAACACAGAAGCAGAGTGGGACTGAGGCTTTGTCATAGATAGCGAGACAGGGTGTAGGAGTTGAAGGCAGTCATATAGATAGGATGGGGCAAATTTATTTATGCTATTGCTGTACTGATCATGAACATTATTGTTTCATGGTATATAGAGAGCAAGACAGGGTGTAGAAGTGAAGGTAGTAATACAGATAGGATGGAGCAAATTGATTTGTGTTAGAGAGTGCTGATGTTGAACTTTTATGGTTTTATGGTATAGTTAAATGACTGAACATCGTCTGCTATGATTAGACGTTTTGCTTGTGTCACAGTTAGCAGGTTTTATTTGTTGTTAATTGAACACGGAAACTGAACTGCTGACAGAACCTGGCAGAAGCAGAGTACGTGGTGGCACTGTTCATGTACATGAGGCTGATTGGCTACCCAGCCGAGAACATCTCCATCCTCACCACGTACAACGGCCAGAAACACCTGATCCGTGATGTCATTGCTCAGCGCTGCGCCAACAACCCGTTTATCGGAAAACCCCACAAGGTCAGGACATTTTGGACGTATTTCTGCATTGGGTTTTTTTGTTTTTGTTTTTCAGTTGTTTTTTTCAGGGGTAGGGTGAAGGAGATGGGAGTGTTTTGGGTTTTTCTTTTTGTTTTGTTTTGTATATATATTCCAATGTTTGTATTTTGGATGTTTGTGTCATCAGTCTTCTATTTTCTAAGTAATATTTTTCATTTTGTTTTGTTTTGTTTTATTTATTCATTCCAATGTTTGTAATTTGGATGTTTGTGTCATCAGTTCCAATGTTTGTAATTTGGATGTTTGTGTCATCAATCTTATATTTTCAAAGTAAATGAAACGTGCCAGTGTATACATCATGAAATGGAGTAAATGGCATAATCATGAAGGCATATATTTCTTTCTGATCAGAAGCGAAGTTTTATTAAAAACGATTGATAGGATTATACAGATATAAAATCTGGTCAGATGGAAGCATGTTTTGTATGTATGAAGAAAATAAAAAAGAATTACGACATAATGAAATAATGGTTAGATGTCACTGTTGTTGGCTGGTCAAGAGCAGGATGTGCAATAGTAGGTTTGACTGGGTGCTGAAAGGGTTAAGGTAAGGGTGTCATGTTGGGGTGCTGAAGGGTTAAAGAAATAGTGTCATTTTTGTCTGGGTGTTGAAGGGGTTAAAAAAAAATGTCATTTTTTTTCCGGTTGCTGAATAGGTTAAAGAAACAGTGTCATGTCTGTATCCTGAAAGGGTTGAAGAAATGGTGTTATGTTTGCCGGGGTGTTGAAAGGGTTAAAGAAATGGTGTCTGTATGGATACTGAAGGGGTTGAATAAATGGTGTCATGTTTGCCTGGATGCTGAAAGAACAACAAAAAAATGGTGTCTTGTTTGTCTTGGTGCTGAAAGGGTTAAAGAAACCGTGTCATGTATGTATGCTGAAAGGGCTAAAGAAATGGTGTCATGTTTGTCTTGGTAATGAAAGGGTTAAAGAACTGGTGGTGGCAATTTTGTCTGGGTGCTAAAAGGGATAAAGAAACGATATTTTGTCTGAATGTTTAAGGTTTCAGAATAGTGTTGTCCTTTTGGAGTGGGGTGGGGGTGGTATTGGTGTTGAAAGGGTTAGAGAAATGCTGTAATTTTTGTCTGGGTGCTGAGGGGTTAAAGAAACGGTGTCATTTTTTCAGGGTGATGAAAGGGATAACCCTATGCGACCTGATCATAAAAAAAAAGTACAAATAAAAAGCACTCCCAGTTTGAAGGTTTTGAGAGTAAAACTGCAAAATTTATGGTTGCTCCAATAAAATATCTATATCAATAAAACTACCTGATGAAAGTTTGCAGGGTAGGTGATGAATGAACAAGTTATGTTATATTAAGATTTCAGGCTCTTTTCTTTATCTTTGTCAATATTTTATGGACAATTTTTTTAATGAACACACTCACTTGATGTTGATGGCCTGTTTTTTTGGGTTTTTTTTAGTTTTTTTTTTTTAGCTCCATTTGATTTATTTCACCAATTTATAGGCACTGTGAGAATTCGTTGTTGAGTTGAGTGACGATTGATGAGGTTTTGTCTTCTTCAGAAGCTAATTCTGCCATTTCGTGGTCACAATCAGAATCTTTAAGGAAAATTTCATGGAGAACTTGCTTTATTGTGAATTGCACTCGTTTGATCATTTTGACTCGTAAAGCAATGGGGAAAAAAAATTGTAAAATTGTTTCAAAATTGACGTCAGAAGTCTGCAGGGGAAGAAGCGATAGAGGAAGCTCCCTTCCGTAATGAATATTCATGCTATTTGAAGCGACAGTATGTGCATGTCACTGACTGACAGTATGCTGGCTGCAGGCGCTGAAGGGGTAAGGGGGGTGCGCTGTCTCAGTTGACAATTTGTCTGTTGGAGGGTACAGCGAGTTAAGAAATGGTACTCACGTTTGTCTGGGTACCTGTCTGTGACAGGTGACAACAGTGGACAGGTACCAGGGTCAGCAGAACGATTACATCCTGCTCTCTCTGGTCAGGACCAAGACTGTCGGACATTTGCGGTAAGTTTTTTTTTTTTTTTTTTTTTTTTTTCCTCGTTGGGTCTTGGTGTCTTCTTGTTTTTTTTCTCCTGTCTTCCCACAGCAAACGGCTAATGTTATGTTGTTTTCTTTGGAGTCTTAACGTTTGAATTTAAGAGGTTATAAATGAACATGTGTGTGTGTGAGTGTGTGTGTGTGTAAGAAAGAGAGAGAGAGAGAGACTTAAATGAGTGAAAAAAAAAAGGATGATGAGATGAGTTTAAGAAAAAAAAAGTTTGGTCTAAAATCACCATCAGAAATGGTCCTCCAAAGTAAAATTGATGTCAAAACTTAGTAATTCACAGACACACAGACACACACACACACATATATATATATATATATTTTTTTTTTGTTGTTGTTGTTGTTTTTTGGTTGTAAATGGTCTGCAATTGGAATGGAAAATTGTCCTTTTTCAAAACTCATACCTTTGGTAACTTACTGTTGCAGTGATGTCAGACGTCTGGTGGTGGCAATGTCTCGTGCACGACTGGGTCTCTACATCTTTGCTCGGGTGTCCCTCTTCAGTAACTGCTTTGAGCTTACCCCAGCTTTCAACAGGGTAAGTCAGTGTTTGGGGTTGTGTGTGTGTGTGTTGTAGTTTTTTTTAATGCATAGACCAGTACTCTTCTTCTTCTTCTTTGTTTTTGGGCTGCAACTCACACGTTCACTCGCATGCACATGAGTGGGATTTTAAGTGATCATTTTACCTCGCCATGTAGGTAGCCATACACTGTTTTCAGGGTTGTACATGCTGGGTGTGTTCTTGTTTCCACAACCCACCAAAGGCTGACATGGATTACAGGATCTTTAATGTGCGTATTTGATCTTCTGCCTGTGTATACACACGAAGGGGGTTCAGGCACGAGCAGGTCTGCACATATGTTGACCTGGGAGATCAGAAGAATCTCCGTCCTTTACCCACCAGGCGCCGTTACCAAGATTTGAACCTGGGACCCTCAGATTGAAAGTCCAACGCTTTAACCACTCGGCCATTGCACCTGTCATTGACCAGTACATGTATAGCAAAATAAAATAAACAAAAAGCCAGAAAGCAGCACATTCAGCTTTAAATGCCAGACATAGAATAGTTTTCGGTGTTAGTCTTTATGATTAAATGATTGGCTCCACTTATATCTATTTGTGCACATTTACTAACCATACTTCAATTTTCATGTTGTACCAAAATAACTATTAAAAAAAAGAGTTAACTGAAATTTCTCAGAAGTCTGTTGTTGTTTTTCCTGTTACTGTTGTATTGTATTATTCTTATTTCACAACAGATTTCTTTGTGTGAAAGGGAGTGCACTTCACTACAGTGCACCACCACCTATCAAAGTGGGTTTCTCTGCAGAATTTTGCAAGGGACAACTCTTTTGTTGCCATGGGTTCTTTTTGTGTGTCAAATGGATGCTATGCATGGGACCTTGGGTAATTGTCTCATCCGAATGACTAGCGTCCAGACCACCACTCAAGGTCTATAGTGGAGGGGGAGAAAATACTGGTGAGTGTGGGATTTGATCCCAGCACTCAGATTTTATCGCTTCCAAGGCTGACGCTTTACCACTAGATAACCACTCACTGTTTTAGTTAAAGCTGAAAAATGACAGGGTATATGTATTAAAATAATAATGATGATAATTATGATTTAAACAGAGTAATACTGATGAAGATTATGTGTGTTGTGTTTCAGCTGACAGCCAGACCCACCAAGTTGCACCTGGTTCCTTCAGAGAGCTTCCCACCCATCAGAAAGGTTGGGTTTGGGGCTGTACTGGTCTCTCTCTCTCTCTTTCTCTGTATTGTTAGGTGTTGGACAGATCACTCTTACATGTCTTCTTTTTCTTCTGAGGTAGTGGGCTGCAGCTCCCAGTTTCACTTGAATCTGAATGGGCTTTTACCTGTGTGATTTTACAGTGCCGTCTAGACACCTGTATTACGTTTTCAAGGGTGTGGGTATGTGCTTTTTTTTTTTTTTTTTTTTTTTTTGGCCTTACCCCCCAGACTAGGGCAGCAAAATCCCACTGGGCATTGCCAATACCAGGATCGAATCCAGGACCCTCAGATTGAAAGTCCAACATTCTAACCACTCAGCTGTTGTGGGCTTGAGCTGCTGTGTGTGTGTGTGTGTAATCATGTTATCATTGATTTTGGTTAAGCTTGAGAAAAGTGTTTTGCATATGGGAATTTGAGCTTTAAGCCTTGGAAATGTTTTGTTGAGGAAGAAAAAGAGAATTTTGAAATATTCATTTGATGTTCAACTATGACCATCAGAACAGCAGAGGAGGAAGCTGCTGTCCTGTCTGGGCCAGAATTTGATTATATTGGAAAGTGTCTTGCCCAAGTTACATCCCCACTGTCTTGGTCAAGAAGCTTCAGGACAGTTGACGTTGGGATGATTCCCAAAGGCCAACAAGCCCGAAAGGCTGCAGCACTCAGAGCCAGTGCACTAGGAGCCAGCTCCTAGCTTTTGTCATAGTCCATCACAAAATGAACTGTGTTTTGTGGGTTATGTCTTAGTGGTTGTTTTTTTTTTGTGTGTGTGTGTGTATGTGTGTGTGTGTTTGTGTGTGTGTGTAGATATGACAGTTTTGTGTTGATGCGTTTGAGCATTTGTATGGTTTGACAGTCCTGATATGGCCCTGTGCGGTCGGCTGGACTATAAGCAACAAGAATAAGAATAAGAATAATAATCACTAATAATAATAAAAGACTAAACTGTGAATGAATTCCAATTGAAAAGAAACCATTAGTAGTTCAGCTGTCACAAAGCTATTGGCCCAGATGTTAGCTTATGTTAATGTCTCTGATATAAGCTGAGCATTGAGCCTGCTGGACATGCCACTACCAACCCAATTACTGACAGAAGAGATGGGATTTAAGTCTGCATGGGATGACCGAGTTGTGTTCTTCACAGGTACAAGATCCTCCACAGGAAGCCCCCATGGCCATTGAGGACATGCCCCAGATGGCGCAGTTTGTCTACGACTTCTACAATGCTCGCATCCACCAGCTGATGAGGATGAGAGGCTTCAGTCAGGTGAGAACCATGTTTAGTGAACTGTTTTACCTGTACAACCTCTGTCTTCTATTTTTACTGTTTGTGCCTTCTGATTCTGTTGTGAGACCAAGCTCTAAGCTCTGTACAAACATGGAGACATTTAGATTGTCCCAAGTTCTGTGGCCTTTCATACCCTGCTTTGTGCTGACCTAATTTTTGATTTCCATCCACCCTTTGCTTGGGGTGAGTCCTGTCAAATTATTTGGTGTCAGCAAATTCATGATGGACTGACGTTGGAGGAATGCGGTGGCAGCCAACATTCTGGAGGGAACATTCACTTATTCTGGTTCTGCAACTAAGCAATTATTGTCATGTCATCAGCAGGGTCTTAGATGGTGCATTAGATCAGAACAGGTGCTGCTGAACACTACCAAATGACTCAACAGTAGTGCAGGGTGTCCACTGGCATGTGGCTTCCTGCCAGAAAACTGCTCCAGTTGTTTTTCAGCTGCCACATTATACAATCATGCATGCATGTGTGTGTGTGTGTGCAGAAAACTCACCTGCGACAGCCTCCCAGACAGCACGTCAAGGCGGAACGAGCTGCATTGAAGGCAGAGACAACAGCCACATCTGAAGCCCAGCCAGCCACCACCAACACTGCCACTGAGTGAATGTCCAAACAGCAGTGCACTACGGCACCAGTGATAAGAGAAACAACATGCCATGAGAAAGAGACTCTAAAAAAAACGAGTGGAATGACCATGCTTGACAGCTGAAAGAATGGACTCGACAAGCAGCAGTGGTGTGAAAATGTTACACCATGAGAAAGCGACTGTGAAAACAAGTGGAATGACCATGCTTGACAGCAGAAAGAATGGACTAGAAAATCACTAGTGGTGTGAAAATGTTGCACTGTGAGAAAACGACTCTAAAAACAAGTGGAATGACCGTACTTGGCAGCAGAAAGAATGGGCTCAAAAAACACCAGTGGTGTGAAAATGTAGAGAGAATCAATAACCCAAGATCAGCAGGAAGCAAACTTGTGGCAGGAAGAATGCGGCCCCAGAACAGAAATAGAGATCCAGACAAAAGACACAGCAAAAATGTAACTATAGAAAAGGGGAGATTCACTGTGAAAAAGGTGCAGTTTGATGGGATCACTTACGGCCAACTGAGTTTTCACAATAGAGTGGTGGACAAGGCAAAGAAAAACTTGGTCAGACATGTATAACACAAGTGAGAGGGTGTGGAACACGATGAGATTAACGTCTGGGGAAAAGCAACAAAGAATACAATCACATGTTAACAATAGCTGCCGGGGGTGAGAGAGGTGTGAAAACCTGATCCAATAACTCAAAGAAGTGAAACGTTGTGACAAAAATACAGTCAGAGAAAATTTCAAAGGAGTCAGCACAGAGAGAGTGTGGTGCAAGATGCTAGCCTATGTATGGTGGGTTTTTCCCTCAATACCTTGTTTTTTTTTTCTAGTTTGTGAAAGTTTGTGACCATCCACTACATTGTACAATGTTGATGGGGCAACGGTGACTTCACATTAAGCTGGAGTTTTAGTTGTTTATCTGACTTTCATATTCGTTTGAAACTTCACATGGTCATTGCTGTCATGTACATATGAATAAGTACTGTTCACACTTATTTGCGATTGTGGATGGTCGAGAGGAAGGGAAGTTATAAAGTCATAAATATTTTTTGTGTGTCTGTGTACCGGAGCATATATTTTCTGATGCAAGAAAAAGGTGTGGACCAGTTATTACATGCATGCTTAATGGAGGATTTTTGTAAGCTGACCCAAAATACTTAGGACTCGGTGTACTCAGATCTGTGCACACATTCATAGGCTGGCATACTTATGTGCACATGCCCCAGTCTGTGCCAGAGTGTATGTGCACATTGCATTCACTTTGTGGGTGTTGAAATAATTTGTCCTTCATGACGATGGCAAGAACAATGAGGGTTTGTTTCCAAGCACAATTTTTATTGTATGTGTTCCCCATTTATCTTTAGGTCTTAAGACTGGGACTAATGACGATGATGGACTTTGGAATTCTTGTTCATGTTTTTGGTATAATATATGCTGTTGTGAATGAAATAGTGAGCCACTGGTGCAGTGCATAGATTGATGTGTACACTGTTTTGTTGACGATGTCTTTTTTTTTTTTTTTTAAAGTTCAAGCTGGGCAGCATTGTTTGTCTTGATGAGAGAAGTATATCATTTTTGACCTGGTTTAAATGGAATGAAAAAATGTGTGTGTGGGTATGTGAAAGGTGATGAAATGAAAAAGTGGACTTGTTAGCAGAACTGCAGTATCTTACGTTTTCTGCATATTTCTCTGGTCACGAGATTTTAAAGTGTGAAAACTGTCTTTATTGCATATATGGTTTATGGTGTTTTTTTTTTGTTAGAGCAGAAATTTGAACATGTTTTGGCTATACTGCCAGAGCATCATGACTGCTGTCAACACAGTTTAAATTTTATACGTGGGTAAATGATACCTGATTTAAGCTGAGTCTTGTTGCATCTGCTGTTGTTGCTACTTACCCTATGTCTCATAGTTGAGAGCGCTGGCTTTTTCTGAGGAGTGGAGGCCAGGCCAGGCCAGACCAGACCAGACCGAGGAAGAGATTTTTCAGTTGAGATATTAACTTGTTGAATGAGCTGCAATTGGTTTATATCAAGTTTGGAATGTTTTTTGTTTTTTTAGAGGCCTCGATATGGGGAGACTATACTCTTTGTTGTTGATGTTGCAAGTAATATGTAGGGAAAAAAGTAAAAGACCTCTTGGGAACTTGCAGTTTCCATTCAGGGGGCATAATGAAACAATGCCAAGTTTTCAGCAGACAGCGGTGTATGCAGCCGGTGTAATGAGCACCACCCATAACCAGAGGTGCTTTCTTGCAGGTGCTCTTCCATCTGTTACAAAACAGAATAACTGTCAGTTTTGGGTTGAAACATTGATTTTTCAAGCTGTTCATGGTGCATGTGTGTCTGGAACAGCTGTTAATATATGCAGTGAGAGGCCAGTTGCATAATTGAAGTCTCACAATTTAAAAAAAAAAAAAAGTAGTAAAAAGCACACCTGTTGTTACGAAGTCTGACTTCTTGTAAATTCTGTAATTCCTCTTTGGCATGAAATGGATCAGGTTTGCCAACAACATGCTTGGGACAGTGGCCTGTTTTGTCCTTTGCAGTGCATCAACTCTTGGTGTGGCTGGTCATCCTTTTTAAGTGCTCTCCTGTAGGATTTGTATTATCGAGTAGGTTGGACTAGAGCAGTGTGTAAATTGTTGATATCTATTTTTCATGCTGTGACCAGGGCTGGGTTGCATGAGATATCTTTGCAGCCTGAAGTTTGCTTCGCGTTAAGAACATCGTCTATGAAATTAGTGTAGTTGGAAATGTTCTTCCCCACTGAAAACAGTACGACTGCCTTCATGGCAGGGGAAAGTCATAGCCAACGAAAGAGAAAAAAAAAAAAGTTCTAAACGCTAAGCAAACTTTGTGATGGAAAGAACGCTTATGCAACCCAGCCCAGGTCTGTATTCTGCCATGTCCAGTTTTCATGCTGTGATTTGTTCTGCATGACACACATTCGTTAGGTCCCACTATTTGTTTCAGATTCTTGGCCACCGCCTTTTTCAGGGAGCAGTGAGAAAAGTAAACGGAATGGATATTGCCTTTATTGTAAATGAGAAGAAAAAAAAATTACTAGGGGGATGAACCACCATTTCACAAGTTCGGACTTTGTCCAGTAATGTTGGCAGTTTCTCCACCCTTTTTGTTTTGAAATAAAAACAATTATAAGACAAATCAAACCACGTTTACTTTTGAAAGATTTTATTTTCACTGACAAAAAATATTAAGATTCATATTGAAGGAGAAAAGAAAGTCCAACTTTGTGAATCGGCCATTCCTCCCCCCCACCCCTACTACATGTCAGTTTGAAACTATCAATTCCGTCACTGAAATACCCTCTTATGTCCACATTGCGTGTCTGGCTGTGCGAGTGGGGTCAACACTATGAATTGTCATTAAAGTGAACGACCCAGTGGCTCCCACCCTCCTCAGTGACCTTTCGTTTTTTTGTTTGTTTTTTTTACCTTCCTAACAAAACAGAATGGTATCACATGGGCCATGCATTCTCCATTTCACAACAAGAAAATACCTATGCTTTAAGGAAACTGCTGTTATGCATCAAATGGGAAGCAATCAACAGTTTAGGATCCATCGCTTCCCATGCTCTTGGTGTCTCCATTTTCTTTACACAGACAGACAGCAAATGACTACTACTGAATTTTCCAGTCTGAATGCTATGTGACCTCCCCTCACTAAAAGACCGCTGCTCCACAGCATACAGTGCAAGTCTCTTAAAGGTGTCATTCCAATTCGCCTGTTCCTATTTTGCCCAATCTCAGTTCACCTAACACTGAACTGATGATCCCCATATGCCTACTCTGTTTGCCTATGTATTCCAAAAGACATATCCTCTTTTAATTAAAAAAATCAAGTGACAAAAACTGCAAGTGCAAACACTTGACAGTACACATTGCACACACATTCTATTCAGTTTATTATGTGAATGTGCATAGCAGCATATGTCTAAAGCTAAATGCATATGGTGTGCCATCCAAAAACTGACAAACTCCCCGAATTCATGTAGTTAGCTTTTCCAAACGTTCATTTTTGTGCTGCTTTGTTCTTCTGGTGATCTAGTATGCAGTGTTGCAACCTAACTTACTTACTACTCATTCATGTATAGATTGTGCGTGTGCAAGAGTGTGCATGTACATGTGCATGTTTGAGAGAAAGGATGAATAGGCGAAACAGGAATGTTGGGTCGGTGGAACGGGACAAAAAGTTGAACTATCAAGAGGCCGCTGAGAGTAGTCGTACCATCAGGGAAGCCGATACAGGAGTAAGCGAAGCAGATTTGCTCCCTCTTACACCTTCCAGGGATCCCCTTTCTCTTCAAAGGAGTTAACTAAGGTTTCTGCTCCATGCCTGCCATACATGACACCAAACCACTACCCCCTCCTCCCCCTCCCCATAGCACCAGTGTTCTGACATGTATCCTGACTGGGGTCCTGGTTCCTTCACAATACAAAGCCACCGGACCTCCAGGACAGCACATGATGCCATTGTGCTGCCAGTCTTATAGTGTGCGTCCTGCAGACACTGTGTCAGGGTCACTGACCATACACACTGTAGTTATACTGTGAGCCAACTTCCATGGCCAAAGACACGAACCTGTACACTTTATACCCCTCAACAGCCACCATCGTAACAGACTTCTGTGTCGAGGTGAAATTGTGAAGGTGTAGAAATCTGTGCAACACATTGAGAGTTGTTTTCTGGCTGCTTCCTTTGTGTCCTGGGTCACAGCTGTTGGGATCCATTCCGTTCTGGTGAATCTCCTCTGGAGACTCTCGTAGTCTTCTTCAACTCTGCACAACAAAAACATTTTATTTAGTAAATAAACATACTTTTAAAATGTACCAAAAATAAAGCACATTTGTTGATATGATGATATGAGTACTTATATAGCACCTATCTTTGGTAGGAGACCAAGCTCTAAGTGCTTTACAAACTTGGGAGTCATTTGCACAGCAGGCTGCCTACCTGGGTAGAGCTGACTGACAGCTGCCATTTGGGCGCTGATCATTTGCTTCCTGTATCATTCAATCAGGTTTCAGTTACACCCATACACACTCAGACATGTAACATTTTATGTGCATGACCATTTTGTTCATCAACCCTGCTACTTTGGCAGCCATACTCCATTTTGGTGGTGTGCATATTGGATATGTTCTTGTTTCCATAACCCACTGAACGCTGACATGCATTACAGGATCTTTAACGTGCGTATTTGATATTCTGTATGCGTACACACACAATGGGGGTTCAGGCACTAAGAGGTCTGCACACAGGTTGACCTGGGAGATAGGAAAAATCTCAACCCTTTACCCACCAGATGGGCTGTATTCAAGAGACTATTGTGCCTGCGGGTAAATGTGTGCCTGCAGGTAAGCCTGAGGCAAGGCAAACTGCCCGAGGGTTAGCAATATCTGGTATCCGGTATTTACACAAGAGCCTACCCACGGTTCTACTGACGTGAAGGCAATTTACCCTTACTTTAATTATGCCAAGGGTAACAGCCCACGAAGCAGAGGTAAACATAGCGAATCCTCTTTTTTTTTGTGCGGTGGTTTTTGTTAAGGGAAAACAGGCGTTTGGCGGAGAGACCGTTTCTTAAATATGGCCTCTGGTAGTTTGATTTTATCTTTTGTTCGCTTGGCAGTCAAAATTGACGTATTGAGACTGGCAGACATATTCCATATGAATTACGTATGTAGCTGTTTAGTGAGTGCACTTGCAGACGATAAATTATGGAATTCCCGAAGTCTGCAGATCATTGAAATTCTTTCATTCCAGAGAATTATTTGAATCCGGACTCCCTTATTTCATTTTATTTTTGTAATTAGTTGAAAAGCAGGGAGGAGAATGTGTCAGAAAGCAAAAGTGGCCCATAGATTTGACAAGTTGCTGACTTTCACAAATGCTTTGCCACTGAAGTTTATTTTATTTATTTATTTTTTTTAATTGTAACACTGGTATGGTGCGAAAAATATAGCATGCACAGAAGGGAATACCCAGATTTTTAATCACAGACAGTGGGTCCTTCCTGAGTGCACTGCGCATGTCTTGAATACAAAGTTAACCTTCACGTTAAACTGCAACCATGGGTCCATACCATGTCAAATCTAACTTGCCTGAAGGTAAAATGAATTTTGTCTTGAATACGACCCCTAGCACCTTTACCGAGATTTGAACCTGGGACCCTCAGATTGAAAGTCCAGTACTTTAACCACTTGACGACTATTGTGCCTTTCAAAACAATATTCCAGAACATTTTCAAAACAATATCCAAATATACTGGTATAAACATTCCCTAAAGTTAGAATTCCTTGTTCAATGCTGTGGGAAACCAAACCAAAAGAGGCCTTGTAGGAAATGTTCCTTGGCAGTTTACTTTGACATAAATGACCAGTCTGCCGTATGGTGATGCTGCGAGAAACACAATGAAATGCCATGTGCAGACTGACCTGTCGAGAATGGTGGTCTTGCACAGGCAGCTTATGGTGTGGAGCTGGCCTTGATGACAGGTGACACTGTTCCTCATGGTTGACCCCATCACTGGTGTCCAGGTGGCTGCTCTCTCCATCTGACAGTGCCAGTTCAAAGGTCTGCGCTGCAGTACAACACTATACAAGATACAGAACCAAGCTCAGCGTGTCATAACTGGCGCCATGAGATCCATCCCAATCCTGAAGATGGAGGAGACCACTGGGCTACAGTCATTGGAGGACAGAAGGGACACAAAGATTCTCATCCAGGCAGCAAAATTCAAACGCCTTGAAAACCATCCAATGAACAACAGAATGAGCAGACCCACCAGCCAGCTGAAAAGAGGCAGCTTCATCCACCAGTCAAGACGCCTTGAAAGACAAACCCCAGTCTTGATGGAACACGAAGCAAAGCCTATTCCGGCAAATGTCACCCACCCATCTTGGAAGAGGCAGGTGTTCCCAACAGTCGTCACAAGCATTCCCGGAGTGGAGAAGAGAGGAACACAGTCAGACAAGGAAGGTCCCGGCCATGGAGTACATCTGCAACCAGTACCCCCAGGAAGACTGGACTCATGTCTTTACAGATGGTTCCACCACAGAAGCAACGAGGGATGGTGGAACTGGAATCTTCCTCCGATACAAAGACGAAGATAAAGAAACTGCAATCCCAACAGGAAAATACTCCACTTCCGAGTTGAGCGAGAAGCCCTCTGCGAGGTAGCCACAAGTCTCGCAGAACTCCACAAGAACAACAGGGCAGGTGGTGGTGTTCTCAGACGCTCTCTCCGTGCTCCAAGCCCTCAAGAACTCATGCTGCAAAGAACAGAACCATCTCACCTATGCCCTTGTTGCCCCGAGTGCCAGAGTGGAGAAAGTGGTGATACAATGGGTACCAGCACACTGTGGCATCGGAGGCAACGAAAAAGCGGACATTCTGGCAAAAGACAGTGCACAGAAGGAGCAGGCCAACAAAATGGTGTCATACGATAAAAATCAAGACAATCATCAAGGCACAGCAAGGAATAAAGTGGCGCCTCCAGCACCCCAAATATAACCCAGAAGACAGATACCATTTACTGGAACGACGGGAACAGGTCAAGATCTTCCGCCCGAGGACTGGACACAACCGCCTGCTCCACCACATGCACACAAAATTTGGCATTAGACAAGAGTGGAGAGTGCCCTTGTGGTGAGGGACCAATGACAACCGACCACATCCTTCAAGACTGTGCGATGCATGCAGCATCCAGGAGGAAGTACTGGCCAACACCGACAGCAGTGGAAGCCAAGCTGTACGGCACCCTGGAGGAGCTGCGATGGACGGCAGCCTTCATCAAGGACACCGGGCTGCTCATCTAATGGGAGGCGAACGAGGAAGAAGTAGTACAACACTATAAACTGCTGTTACCACTACTACTACTTCTTATCATCATCATGTCATGAAATTATCACCTGCATATATGGCATTATCTTGCAAAATGCAACTGAGTGAATTAACAATACACAGTTCAAGCACTAACACCTCACATTCATAAACAGCCATCCACACACTCGGCACAAAGCCTATATGGGAATGGCTGGCAAAATAATGTATGCGGTACAACCGCACCCCCTCACCTCTACCCCCTTCCACGCACACATATATGCATTCACACATTTTATTATCAGTTCAACTTCTTTCGTATCTGCCCACCTTCAAGTTGAAGATTCTGGCATTTACAAAGGTTCCGGTCTGCTGTTGTGTCTTGGGGTTTGTTTGGGTAGTCAGTGCCTAAGGGGACTGGACAAGGGGGCTGGGGCCACCCACCCCTTTTTCAGACTTCTAGACAGTGTTGGTAGGCTGTACTTTGTTGTGGGTGGGAAGGAATTTGGGAGTTGGGAGGGGTTGGGGGAGGAGGGGAAGGGGAGAGGGATGGGGAGGACAGAAGTAGGACTGAAAGCTCTCTGCTAAGGCTGATATTGCCTCAGGAGGAAGCTTGTTGTACTCCCTGGTTGTGCTGGGAAATAAGGAAAATTTCCTGTAGTTCCTGTACCAGGTTTCCGTGGTGTACTGTTGATCGTGGGAGTGCCTGGTGTTGTGCTTGGGCTTCTGAAAAGTTGGTGCTCGCGTGGCGTCGATGATTATGTCTCCATGGCGGAACTTGTGCATCAGTCGTTATCAAGTGGGATCTCTTTCGCCGTTCTTCTAATGGTGCCCAACTTAGCTGGTGCAGCATTTCTTCCACGCTGGACGTTTGACGGTAACGAGTTACCACTCAGCGGGCGGCCCTTCTTTGGACTTTCTCCAAGGTCTGTGTGTTGTTTACTTGGTACGGATCCCAGATCTGGCAGGCATATTCAAGCTGGGGTCATACTAGGGCCTTGAAAGCGCAGTCTTTGGTCGAGATGGCGCTGGTCTTCAGATTTCGGCGAAGAAAACCTAAGGTCTTGTTGGCTTTGCTTGCTACGTTGTTGTTGTTTTTTTCCAGCTGATGTGTTCAGTGGCAAAAAGATTTCAGTTCAGATAATAAACCCATTGCATGTCTCCGAATACCATACATAGCTGTTTCAGCCATGCCATGTGTCTGTGCTCCAAATCTCACTCATTGCAACTTGTCAACCGATTTTCAGAGGGAAGGGAAGTAACCACATGCAACCCAGAGAAGTAATTTTAAAATGTAGTTAATTCCCTTCGTTCCTGGTCCGATTTAACGTGTCCTTTGGCAATATTAACAATTTTGCCCGTCGACTCTTCTATGTTGAAGTCGGAATGGCTGTGTACCCGAATGGGTATACCCGTTTTGGCGTAACAAAGTATCCACGTATGGTTCGACATTCTTATATTCTACTTAACATTTTTGCCCGTCAGCAGTACAAAACATACGTGAAAAAATACAAAACGGGCAAAAATGTTAAGTAGATATATATAGAAATGTCTACTACAGCAGACGATTTTAAAGGAAACTTGGATCGATTAGAAAGGTGTCTAAAAAGGGATGCTTTTTGGGGCATTCTATGCACCTAGCAAGGGGCTTGGAAAGAATGGGGGATACGCAAAGTGAAGGCGAAAATGTCACGGACGGGTATTATCGATTTTGCCCGTTTGTCATATTCGTTCACAATACGTAATTCACTTTTACGCTGGTACAGTTATATAAAATGTAGACGGAAAGAAGTGCATTGTGCTTCCAGTCGCGCGAGTCCGCCGTTTAAGAGAACGACGCTGCCAGTATAACAGAATGATTGTACTGACCGATATGCACCTACTGTCGGCGGCTTCTATGCTGATAGTGGCGCACAGTGCCGTCGAGGTACCGGTACTGATTTTGTGACACATTGTATGCGTACAATGAGCCACCGTAGCGTCCTTCTTGGAAGTAGCGGAATAAATTTTGCATGTGCCTTCTTGCTGACACGTCTCTGCACAAACCCATGAGGTCGGCCCATTCCAGAAAAATGACCGGGTTGAGGCCATTTTCATACACAAACGCGCAAATTAGTCTTTCGAAGTGAACTATGTTTGTCGTCCAAAACAGTCTTCTAATTCTGTGTGGCCAAAGTGTGGCAGGGCCAATAATGTCGGTGATGTCGTGCCACAGTCTGCAAATATCTGCATTCCTGCGACGACGCCTTTGCTGAATGTCTGATGCACTGGCACACCCGCTGTTCGACATCATGCACTGAGACGGAATGAACGGCGAATGAGAAGAAATACAGTTTGGCAGTGGACGTCACAGGTTTGAAAGTGCACTGTCATGGAAGATCTTAATATTCACGCATATGTGCATGCGACGTGAAGCTCATAACATCCCACACATGAGAACCAAGTTACCTGTGAAGGTTACACATGCACGTGCCATGCAACGCCACCCTCCTGCCTTTCGAGAGAACGCATATGATGTGCCCCCACCCCAAAAACTAAAACTAAATACAATAAAAATTGTTTTCAGTTACACGTTTCCATTGGGAGGGCTGCATGTAGCACGCCCCAAAAATGCTGATTTCACGATTTATGTGATGCTGTATGTTACGCCAATTGTTCAGTGGACGGAGTTACCGTGACTGTTCCGGGTGAGAAAATAACGGGAAAATAGTTCATAATAGGATGGTACTCACAGTATGTACAATATATACAAGGGCCAGTGGCAGCCAGGACTTCAGTGCCGGTGGCTGGACGGGGCTGGCTTCCAGCCAGCTGGGCAGCGGAGGACTTTGCGAGGGAATTTTTTTGGGGACGTGGGGGGCAAAATTCATCCTCGCTGTCCACGTTGTCCGTTCCAAGTCGGGCATCCAGGCGTCTGATGACAGCTCTGGTCTCATCAGCCCGTTTCTGTATGTGTATACATGCAATCAGTACCAATGACCTGTTAATGTTCACTGATGGCAAGTGAGGAAGTCGAAATTGAAGATGTTGATCAACAAAGCAAACAGGCGAACATATACAGAAGCAAAAACACTACATGGAAGCTTTCAACATACGTACATTGTACACTTTAGTATCCACGATCATATCCAACAATAACAGCAACTGACCGTATCAGAACGTGGTTCCTGCACTGCCTCTTCTGCATGAGGTTGCGCTGCTGTGTTGCCGGCAACCTCATCACCGTCACAGTCGAGTGGGCTAAGTTCAAGCTCAAAGTTCTGCAACATGATGAGAAAATGTCAGCACACTGGTATTAACACACCAAAAACATGCTGAACGAGAAACATAACCCACGCGACACATGTGACAGACACAAACACACACACACACACATAGTAAACAAACAGGTCGTTACATGAAATCATCAGAACAGTAAACACACTGTCAAATTCATAACATTTAACGTACTATTTTGCAACATGTTATCCATTTGCTGCATGAACTATACAATAAACGTACTTGTTGGTGTCGATCTACACACATTGTCTCATTCCGTTAAGACGTGTACGTAAAAGACTAATTTAGGTCGAGCTGTTTCGGCACAACTGGTGCCGTGGAAGTACTTTCAGTCAGTGTGTCGGACAAAATTGGAAAACATGAATGATGCTTCCGCATCTTACCGGGTGGATGGGGCTGGGCACACTTGTCGGTGTGCATGGGCCGGGCTCTGCACAACACGTCCACTGTGGGGACAGTGTGGGCGGGGAAGGGCTTCCTTCAACCTGTTAGACACACATTGAAGTTCGTAAGCCAAATGGATATTGTATGGACGGTCGTACATGATATCGAAGTGTGCATTATGAACGTGCCACGTAACAAAAGCAGTACTGTTGGGTAACAAATTACTATTCTACCTACCGTCGACACGTTCAGCTGTGCAGACACATCACCAACCCTTACGAGGTCAGGCATCGAAGGACTAGAACGTTCCTGCGAAGATAACTGAATATTAATCAACGTTTTAGATGACATGTTCGAGCAGATTACACTCATATTACATGTTTGTGGATGCATGTTTACACGAGTCATTTGTAAAAACGGAATGAAGTGCAATTTCGGTCTGGGGTTACTTTGCGTTCCATCAAAGTTTCAATCTTTACGAAATAATGGCTGAAGTTTTTGTTCATTTCAATAATGTAAGAAAGACAAGAGAAGCAAGGCCTTCAAGACCCACTTGTGATACACTTAAAAAAAAATCCAAGCTTTTTATGTATTGGGTATAATGCATTTACTGTTATATTTTATATTTCTTTTATTCTCTAGACTTGGCGCTTGGATCTGATGTTCGACCCAACAAAAGATCTGTCATTATCATCATTTTTGGTTCAAACAGGAACTTCTTTTGTTAAGCCTGGAAGTTTTGTTTATTGCAAACGTTTTGGTGCAGACAGTAAAATAAGGCAAATTACTCTGTAGGGGACTTAGTTTGCTTTAAAGTGATCTTTCTCATCTTAAACATTACATTTTGAAATTATACTCAATATATAAAAAGCTTGGATTTTTTTCCAAAAGTGCATCACAAGTGAGTCTTGAAGGCCTTGCCTCTCTTGTTTCAAAATGTAATGTTTAACATGAGAAATATCAGTTTAAAGCAAATTAACTCCCCTAGCATTAATTGAGTAATTTCCCTTTTTTACTCTCTGCACCCAAACGTTTGCAAAATAAATAAAACTTCCATGATTATCCTAAAAAATTCCTTTTTGAACCAAAAATGATAATAATGACTGCTCTTGTTGTTCGTTCAGAATATCAGATGAAAGTGCCAAGTTTAGAGAATACCAAAAATATAATATATAACAGTAAATGCAGTTGGCATATCATTAGGCTTCATTCTTTATTTTTTTGTACCCATCCCAGAGGTGCAGTATTGTTTTAAACAAGATGACTGGAAAGAACTGAACTTTTCCTATTTTTATGCCAAATTTGGTGTCAACTGACAAAGTAGTTGCAGAGAAAATGTCAATGTTAAAGTTTACCACGGACACACAGACACACACACACACACACCTACATGTTCATGGTAAGTATACATTTTCGACCAACAGCACTATAACACTTACTTGAATGTGGCCGGACATTACATTGTCCTGTGGGCTTGCGTCCGGTGGCGTGCTGGGCAGTGGCCCCTCATCATCACTGTCCTCTGCAATGAGAGTGCTCCGTTCCAGATCCGGATCACTGGTCCAGGTTGGAAAGAGCGGGGTGTTGTAGGTGTACTGGGGAGCACGTGTAAGGGGGTATACTGTTTTTAACAGTTCGAAGAAGTTGGTGTACTTATCTTGCCGGTGCCAGTTGCGCCACATCACTTCGGCAAGATGGCCCTCGAAGTGAGCCAGGTGTGTCCCGTTCACTCAGCGGAAATGGGATTTAGCATGCTTCCAGGCACCTTCAATCTTATTTGTGTGCACGGTCTTCTCACTACCTGACGCGTCCACATACGTCTGCTTGAATGTGGTCTTGTGGCACACCGTGAAATGCTGGAATCCTAACTGGTTCAGGCCATCGTAGGCAGCCCATCCGTCCGAAAAGACCTCGGTGCCTGGCCTCACATGTCTCACTAGTAGTGTTTCCAGAGTCGCCTTATCCCTCTTTTCCACGGGGTAGAGAATTATTCTGTTTGAATGGCGTTCTACAATCCCGAAGATCCACACCCGCATTCCTTGGGTTTGCCCGCGATTGTACTTGCATCTTTGTCCAAAAACGCTCTCATCGATTTCCACTTGTCCACTAAATTTAATTGTGGGCAATGTGGAAGACAGCCACTCTTTAAACAGTTCACGGACAAAACACGCCCAGTCAACAGCACTTCTCTGATAACTGAAGCCGCATTGCTTGGAGTTCTGAAGAAGGGTGTGTCCATCTAGAAATTTTTTCAAAAACAGCATTACATCAGGGACGGTAAAATGTGACCTGTCAATGACCATTTCCGAATAGAAAATTCGTGGTTTCGGTTTTTGGGGCACCTCCATTGAAATCCATCTGTTCTTTTCCCCGCTCGCTTCTGAAAAGTGCAAGCTGACTGGCAGACGTCGCAGTTCACAGCTTCCATTAACAGCCCGTTTTGTTGCATCCATTGAATTAAAATTTTGGTATCACTATCCATGAGTCGAAAGAAGTTGAAGGGATTTTCAAAATCACGAAAAGTACAACCTAATATTTCATTTTTTTTTCAGCGCTCTCGCGAAACTGCCTCGAAAGCCTTTTCCGCTGGCCATGTTGTTGGCTGTGAGTGACCCCAATGACGGATGTACATCCTCCTTTTTATAAACTCACGAATGTACAGCATATTGTTATGAATGCTCGCTCATAGGCGCCGTACAAACGACATACAAGAAACGAAATCGCGTGCTTCGGAAAATAAACCCATGAACATGTATGTGAAGATTTTCACGAAAGCACATGTGAAATGACAAATAACTGAATAAAGTGAACAATATACTGCGATACAATGTTCGAGTGCCTCTGCATAATATTCATTCATCCCTTCCGAGTCGTCGTGAACCTCGCAGGCGAGTGCCTTTTCGTTTTTAACGTGTGAAAATTGCCAAAAGTGCGTGTGGGCTTTCTGCATTTGCGGACAATGTGTATCCGCGTTTGACAAGCCAACTT
Source organism: Babylonia areolata (assembly GCF_041734735.1). NCBI lineage: Eukaryota > Metazoa > Mollusca > Gastropoda > Neogastropoda > Buccinidae > Babylonia > Babylonia areolata. The sequence goes on along the minus strand of NC_134878.1, from coordinate 13,433,023 downwards.
CATTCCATTCTTGTGTCACCTTGCAAAAATGACTTTGTAATTCACTAATTGGAGGGTTTACCGTCTTGTGTGGTATGGCAACAGCAATCAAATCCGTCGTGATTGCGTGTGTCTGCCAACTTCATTCAGGCATTGTGTGTCCACAGCGGACAACTTCATTCCGTGATTGTGCATCGAGGACAACCTCTTTCTGTGACTAATGATGTTGCGTGTGCATCTCCACGTGTTCAGATGGGACGATTCAGGACAACCTTCCATGTACATTGATTGTGCATTGATTTTGCATCGATGAACAGTTCCTTCCGTGAATGTGTGTACGGCTGACAACTTCATTCCTGGAATTGGTTTGTATGAACTAGCACAACTTCATTCCGTCAGTGTGTTTCAGAATGACTACTTCAGTCAGGGATTGTGTGTATGTACTGGGACAACTTCATTCCGTCAAAGTGTGTTTCAGAATGACGACTTCATTCCAGAATTGTGTCTGATTCCTCTGAGAAGTTCATTCCGGTAAGTCAACGAGTCATTTTGGGTCAGTGTCACACTGCCAACTTCATTCCGTGTGTTTGTATGCCATTCTTTATTTTCTTCTTTACCCATGTGTACGCCTGACCATTCACAAGTAAGGCCAACGGGCAAAATCGATAATACCCGTCCGTGACATTTTCGCCTTCACTTTGCGTATCCCCCATTCTTTCCAAGCCCCTTGCTAGGTGCATGGAATGCCCCAAAAAGCATCCCTTTTTAGACACCTTTCTAATCATCCAAGTTTCCTTTAAAATCGTCTGCTGTAGTAGACATTTCTATATATATCTACTTAACATTTTTGCCCGTTTTGTATTTTTTCACGTATGTTTTGTACTGCTGACGGGCAAAAATGTTAAGTAGAATATAAGAATGTCGAACCAGGAAAGAGGACAACTTTTCCGTGTAACGGGTATACCCATTCGGGTACACAGCCATTCCGACTTCAACATAGAAGAGTCGACGGGCAAAATTGCTAGATGCAAGAAAGAACCTGAAGTTTACAAACCTGGTCTCTTGTCTACAGCGCTTCATGGACTTTGTCAACTGGTAGTAACTGAGCAATAGTTATCCATTTTCAGGCTGAATACACACTGAAAATCGGTTGTGCAGTATTTTTGTGCCCGGGTTTATGTTCTGCAATGCCCAGACTGATAACTACACAACTCATACACTTTGAATTTCACTTTGAATACACTTTGGTGTTCAGACCGATAACTACACAACTCATACACTTTGAATTTTCCACTCCTTGTTCACAAATGAACAGTTGACACGGTAGCCCGAATAACAAGACTGAAGAATATTGCGCGTAGAGTTTTCTTTTTCATCCAAAATGTTGAGAATTCTATCTTGGTCCACTGATTTTCCATTTTTGAATGACCGTTTGATTTTGTTTTTCCACTGCACCTTAAAACCTTGTACACTGTAACTCGGTGTCATCCAAACTGGCCTCTGCACTCTGAGCCAGTGTTAGTTCACAAAACTGAAAATCTCAAGGCGTGTTGCACGGGCAGCTCGAGATAAAATGGACGTTGTTTTTTTTCCAGTGTGTTCGCCGAGACTTCCACCAGTGGACAACGTCACATGAGACCTTGACCCCGACGGCTTTGTCTTGGGTCATTGAAATTCAATTCTCCAGGTGTGTCAAGCAAGATCATTTGTGTGTGTGTGTGTGTGTGTGTGTGTGTGATGTTCACACTGGAATTGCAATGGCAGATTATAGAACAACGTACACGCCTTGCCTGATTTCTTAATTAATATGTATATTTGTTTTCTGAGTGTAGATTGGACCTTGCGTTTTTAATGTACGACGAATACGATGTCATGCCTGGGTTTTTAAACGACCTCGTGCATTGTAGCCTATTAGCGAATGTCTTTTGCAATTGTTATAGAAACAAATTTAGACACCACTATGGTTAAGCAACGAGTGAAAAATTGGCGAATAAACAAAATCCTGTTTCGGAAAAAACAAACAAACAAAACAAACAACAACAAAAAACAACAACAACAACAACAACAAAAAAAACCAACACAAAAACCACAACAACCGCAAAGCATTCCAAATTCATTCTGCCTTTTGTTTTGAATCTACCAGGAACAGGATCAGGACCAATACGTCGCAAGGGCCAGTCATGGTCGCAACGGACTTTGGAGAGCGAACAACAAAAAATAAAATAGAATAAAAAAAAATAATGATAAAACTCAACTGATAATGATGTTAAACAGGAAATGGCAAGGAACTTATGATGGCCGCCTTGAATACTGCGGTCGTCACTGCATACACAACTTCTTCCTTCTGCGGATTCCATTCTGCTGCTGTTTATATATATATATATATATATATATATATATATATATATATATATATATATATATATATATATATATATATATAAAGGGGTGTGTGTGTGTGGGGGGGGGGGAGTTATTTGGTTGGTCTGTTTTCCAGAATTAAATTACAAAAGCCTTTGCTGTTATTGACAGTTCTTTTTCCTACTGTAACTGACGGCAGTCTAAACATGAACCAATGATTCTCTGCATCTTCTTTTATCAAACACCTTCCGTAGAGTTATGGATGAAAATGATGATGACACGTTTACCAATAATCATGTAATGTGTGTGTGTGTGTGTGTGTGTGTGTGTGTGTGACTGTGTGTGTGTGAGGGAGAAGAGAGAGAGAGAGAGGGGGGGGGGGGGGAGTATGCACGTGTTTATTCAATTCTGACATTATCATTATTATTATTGAAACTCATATAGCGCCCACCAAGCTCTCAGCGCTTCACAAGCATGGATTCATTGCATAATAGACTGTCAACCAGGCAGCTGTCTTTTGGCGTTCATCATTCGTTTCCAGTGTCATTCGGGCGCGCTTGCAGACACACACACACACACACACACACACACACACACACACACACACTGCAGTTAGCAGTCCTCAGTGTCATGTCACATTGCAGTCAGCGATCGACAAGTGCTAAGTTATCCTGCGGTCAATGGTGACAGCGGCCTTGCATTGTCTGCCAGGTCACAGTGGTTCATTGTAAAGCTCCGATCCTCGGAAAAGTAAAGCACCGTGTATTGGCTGGCCATCAATTTTCTGAACAAGATCCGAAACATGTAATTTGCCTGCACATGTGGTATGAGCGACAATGTGTACCCGAGGTGTCAGTACAGTCAGTGTTTGATTGCGCGCGCGCGCGCACACACACACACACATACACACACACATGATATATAGATACACACACACACACACATATATATAATATATATACATCTCTCTCTCTCTCTCTCTCTCTCTATATATATATATATATATATATATATATATCTAAAATCCAAACACGACCAAGTTCATTTTGAACATTGAATTTAATCTGAATTGGTCCCTTATATAAGAGACCAGAAGTAAAATGAACATAACAAATATCTACTAAAAAAGGGAAAAAAAAGAAAAGAACATGTACAACAATATCAAATGACTATAGCACAAATAATTATTTTCCATGCATATACAACAACAATCTCCCTGAAATGATTGCACCAGCTGGAACGACGAGCTCAACTATAATTTGTCGCTGTACATTATTACCACTCTCATTTTTCTGATAGCCGTAACATTGCTGTACATTATAACCAGTTTCGTTTTCTGATAGCATACAGAATTCCATTCTAATGTCTTGGAACTTTTGAATGAAGTCTGCCTTTGTACTGTTGATTAGAAAAGAAAAGAAGGTTGAAATCCGGAGATGGTTCAAGCTTTACAAGTTGAGTGAGTGGGGCTACAAGTGGGAAAATTGTGAAGTTTTCGATGACAATGATGGTACAGGGATGCACGGATACGAGGAAACATTGTCACGAGGGTGAGAAGAGGAATAATGAATCAACTGAATATGGGCAGGTGCTTGGCGAAAGGGAGGGAAGGCGTGGCAGGTGGGAAACGCTTGCTTTTGGGGGGTAGAATAAGAGGGGGAACAGGGGAGAAAGGGTAGGGAAGGAGGTGAGAGGAAGGGGAGGGGGCTGGGGCGAGAAGGGAGGGGGAAGTCTCGTAGTTCGCAAACAGACAATGGTTGTAGATTCCATACATTTTCTGTTTGGGTGCTGCGGAATGGTTTATTTTGGCAGACTGCTGCAGAAGGTTCTGGTTGTGGTTTTCGCTGTCGCTGTTAAAGTGGAGATAGAAGCAGAGCTTGGTGGTACAGTCAGCTCCAGAGATGTTCTGAAAAGTGTTCGCCATGAGTGCTGAAGGTCTTACTTGTGTATATAACAGTTGAAGGGGGCATGTCTTACATTTGACAAAAGGGGAAGTTGCTGGGTATCGTACTGTTTGGAGTGTTGATCTGGGCAGGAACCATACGTACATGTAAATTGTTGTCTTTCTGGGGGAAATCGGAAATGTAGGATATACCACTTTATCGTCAACTATAAAATAGTCATCACCCAGTTCTACCATTCACTTCAGCAAACTGTTAATCATTATTTCTTGCTCGTTAAAAGAACTGTTCTTTGAGAGGCGAGATACACATACAAGTAAGACCTGCCGCGCCCTTAACCAACACTTCAGAACACCTCTGGAGCATCCAGCAGTCCCACCAAACTCCTGTCTCTCTCCACTTCAACAGTGAACACCACAACATGACCAGAACTATCTGCAGGTGTCAGCATTCTGTCCAAACCACTCCACAGCACCCCACAGCAAACGCACGGGATCAACAACCAATGTTTTTTTTTTTTTTTTTTTTTTAGATCCGTGATTCCTACAGGTTTCCGAAATCCAGGGGCGACTCCACCCCCCTGACCCACCCCAACCATTCTTCCATCCTCCTCCTTACCACAAACAGTGTTTTTTGGTTCTTCTTCTTCGTTCGTGGGTTGCGACTCCCATGTTCACTCGAATATGATTATGTACGAGTGGGCGTTTACGTTTTCGGAGGTTTGTGTTTCTCACATGCTACCACTCCTTCATTTGTGCACCTCCCCCTCCCCAGCCTACCCATACTCACTGTAGGTATACTTACACGTTTCTCCCTCACCTTTTACCCGCTTTCCCTCTATCCCTGCACTCCATCTCCACTGTGAACTGTCACAAACATCTCCAGTCAGTTCCAACTTACAACCCTATTTGCCAGTCACACCACTGATGAATTAAGCTGGAGAAGTCGATACATTATTTTGTCTCTCCAACATTCTTCATTCCTCCACAAACAAGATTAGTGGTTCTCCCCCTCCTTCCCCCTCCCCCACCAACACACCTCCTTACAGAATCATACATTCACTTTGTACTGTAAACATGAACGCGTACAATACAAAGGGTTTTTACACAAACCGGCAATTATCCGTGTTTGCCAGCAATGTTGGTAAGAAAGAATAGCAAATTCATAAAATCTAAATCTAAACTAAACTGAATTCAATAATAATACGAATAATCTTCTTTTCTGTACACAAACACCTTCCAGCAATACCAGACAGCAGATTTTAATGTAATGGGCTTTCGCTTGCAGAGTACTATTTAGAAGACATTCAAGTGTTTTTAGCTGACAATGACGTTGGCGGTTTCTGACGCTGTACATTGTGAACAGTTTTGCTGAGGCTGGCTGACGGTAACTGGATGAAGCCACTGGCTGTGTGCATTATGAACACGCCTTCACACCATGGAAGCAACAACAACAACAACAACAACAAACAAACAGAGAGAGAGAGAGCAAATATTTTTACAGATAGTATAAAACTACATTTCCCAAGGAATCGAATAATACACTAGAAAGAAACTTTTATAAGTACTTCCCCTCACCTTGAAAACCTCGTGAGTGGACTCTCCCAGACATTAATCAGAATCACAGACCTGTTTTTAGTCTAATTTTCGAGGCTGTTATCTGATTAGTTATGGACCAAATATTGTTCTGATATGAAATGTATCAATTTGTTTTAGTGATGTGGCAGTTGTGTATATAGTTTTGACTGTTAGTTGATGAAGCCTTACCTGCACGAAAGTGTTACCATAAGTCGCTGGGAACCTTTGATGTTTTTGTTACTTCCCTTTTATGGATTACATTCAATGATGTTCTTAAATTGTACTTCTACGTATTTCAAATATTCATCTTTGATTCCACCGTCCATCTACCCTGTTTCCACCAACTCACCATTCACCCCACCCCCCCTCCTCTCCTGCCTTTTAAACGACAACATTCAAATGTGAAAATTGATCCTTAAAAAATATGTCTACAACCACGTGTATGTGTTGACGGGACATTTGACAAAATTCTTCTTCCACACCTTCACACACTACTCAGAGTGCGTTCATTCTGAACACAACCAGTTGCTATCGTACAGACATCAAAACCTTTCATACTGAACATTGCCAGTCATCTGCCATCGGTTAGGTTCACAAATGTCTTCAAAGCTGTGCTCTGCATGTGGACGCTTCGCGGCATTTGTCAAACATCATCTGGCAAGAAGTCTTTAAAAGCCTCGTTTATCATATCACACCTGGTAATTCTGCCCTTTAAATAACACTGAAAAGCCTTGTTAATCATATTACACCTATGAGTAGTTCTGCCCCATAAATAACACTGGAAGGCTATCAATCAATATATCGACATAAATCATAACACTTCAATAGACAGGTTAACAACGATCAGTTCAGTTCAGTTCAGTTACTCAAGGAGGCGTCACTGCGTTCGGGCAGACCCATATATACGCGCTGCACAACATCTGCTAAGCAGATGCCTGACCAGCAGCATAACCCAACGTAAAACAACAATAAAACAAATCATACAAAAGGTCAGCCCCTGTTCACACACACACACACACACACACACACACACACACACACAAACAAACAACAAAACAAAAACAAACAAAACAAACAAACAAACAAAAAAAAACAACAACAAAAACACACACACAGAAAGACAAACAGCGAAAAACCGGATGTGAACGCCTCGTAGCAAAACACCGCCTGCAGCCGTGTCTGATCACGAGCAGTGTCAGCACCTTTCAGCCTGTCACGTGGCAGGACTAGAGTATCTGCCCAGTGCACGTCTTTAACCAGCATCCAACTATGTGCCAGTAACATTGTCAGGACTGTTCACTACGCAGCTCATTTGCCTTCCAGCAGATGTCCTCAACTCTACATCGTAACCTTACACCAGAAACCGTTTCTGTTTCATTTCTATGACTTTCCATCGAGGACATCAGACGCATCCAACATTTTGTTTAAAAAAATCTTCATCTTAACAACAACAAAAAAGCAAATCATAAACAGAAACCAGACAAATTCAATATGGGGGTAAAGCCATCTACTATGGCACATCACAACATTATCTTACCAAAATGCAACAGGAAAAATACAAGAGTTCTGTCCTATTCTTTAGACTGCTTTTACATCTGAATGTAATGATCGAGGTACCGTTCTGGATGTGTACATTCAGCAAGTATTGAACAGATCCATAAAGAAACTGAAAGCGAGAGACACATTTCTGAGAAGAAGCTTTCTGTGTATCAAAGCCACTGCAAAATCATCAATCATGCAATTCTGAAAGCTAGTGGAAAGTGCTTAAATCGATTTCTGTCTCCAAAGTTACATCCCTCCTAGAGACTGAGATGAAAGCTTGTGAAAAGATGTACTAACAACTGTTGCAAAGTTTTCAGAGTGATGAAAGTTGATGGAAAAAAAGAAAAGTACCAACAACTGTTGCAAGGTGACATCAATCCCCGTGAATGAAGACAGTGAAATGGTCAACTTCAAACATTTGCAAATTTTACATCATCTTTCTCTGAGACAAACTGAAAGCTTTGGGACAAAGTGTTCTTATTAAAGTCTTAGTATGGACAGCCCCAAGATCATGCCACGTCTGAGCTTGCAATGAGTCAGCAAAACAATATCCCACCGTGTCTCTCTTACATCACACAACTAGCCCAGATCCTTTCTTCTCCTTTGTCACAAGTCCGTTTTTCTCTTGTTTCATGTGTGGAATTTTCAAACGATTACCGCTAAATAAGTACAACATTGTTTCTTTAGTGCTGAAGAGCGTGTCAAAACGCTAAAAAACACACGGAGTGTGAATCGCAATGACTACACGTTTCTACCCATGTGCTGTGGGCCATCCAACTCACTGCACAACCCCAACATCAACAGCTCTAGGTTATCAATGGTAAACAACAGCAGAGGCCTTCAGTTTCAATATTTACAAAGATTTCTTCAAGGAGGTAGTCAGTTGCTCTTCAGGTTGTTTTGTTTTGTCAAGCCAAACCTCACGCCATCCTTTCAGCATCAACACTTCCTCAGTCACTCCTTGTGCCGTTCACACCCTTGCCTTGGCCAGTGTGTGCCCTCATCCAACAAGGGCTCCCCACTCTTCCTGTACACAGCTGTGCTATTAAATACATAATAATTATTATCATAAATAGGTTTGTACAAAAACAAAGTATCTTCTGTCCAGTTTGTACATCCACGAGCCAATATACAACTATCTGAAAAGACATGCACACACACACACAAATAATAAACATACAAACAAATGTCTGGCATCAAAAGAGCTCCGTTGTATGAAAAATACAAAAGGGAGTAAAACATCCGTCTTGCCGAAACTTTTTTTTTTAAGGAAAAAAGAAGAGAGAGCGAAAGAAGAAGAAGAAGAAGAAGAAGAAGAAAATATGACGATTTGGAGCATTAATGGGACTCAGGCCTACCGCCTGTTCTTTTCTTAAGATCATTTTATCAGTAACCAAACCGAACAGCTGTTTTACAGTGCGAAGAATGTGTGTTTCAGAGACAGACAACCACGTGAAACGGGACTTTCACCACTGTCTCCATACAACTGTATTCTATGCGATCTCTGATGTAGGAAAGGAAGCTGGTCAGGCAAACTGAAGTAAAGTATAAAAAATGTGTATGTGAGGAGATATATCTATCTAGCTATATATATATATATATATATATATATATATATATATATATATATATATATATATATATATATGTATACATACATACATATATATATATAGATATACAGATATATATATATATATATATATATATATATATATATGAATAACGCCTCATTTTGCATCGCTGGAACTGATTGTCTTACACCTGTCTCATTCAAAAGCAGTTACAGAGGAGACACAGTAATGGTTAATTCATACTGAATGAACCTGTGTCTCACGTTTGGGGGATGTGAGTTAATTAACGTGTGAAACACTTTATTAAAGGATTACGGTGACACGCGGAGACAAAACACATACATGTCCTGACAAGCTGCTGAACATGGCGGGGTAAATACACAAAAGGGTCATACACGTTAAAATGTTACATGTCTGTCTGAGTGTGTATAGATGCGTGCCTGAAACCTGATTGAATGACAGAGGAAACTAATGATAAGCGCCCAGTGACAGCCGTCAGTCGGCTCTACCCAGGTAGGCAGTCTGTTGTGCAAATGAACCCGTGTTTGTAAAGCGCTCAGAGTTTGGTCTCCGACCAAGGATAGGCGTTATATAAGTATCCATATCATATCAATCAACCAGTTCTCAGTCTCTTTATCAGCTGTGACAGGTGTCCAGGTAAACTTTTTTTCTTTTTTTTTTCTGCGAACTGTCTTACAAGCTTTTTCACAGAAAATGAAGAATAATTATCTCTCCAACGTTTACTGAACCGTAGCATAGTTTCTGTCAAAAGACATCCTGTGAAAAAGACAAGAAGAAGAAGAAGAAAAAACAACAACAAAAACACGACTGACTTCTGTCTGTCCAAACATGGCTACTCAGCCAGCTGTCAGACCCAAGTCACGACAAGGTGTAAAATTTCACGCATTTCAATAATAACTGACTCATGGTAACAATCAAATCGGCTGGAC
>NC_134878.1:13408139-13413139 GCF_041734735.1 Babylonia areolata | reverse complement strand
TCACCACCCTCCACCAAACAAAGACACAGACAATGCTGTCTTCATCATCACCACCCTCCACCAAACAAAGACACAGACAATGATGTCTTCATCATCACCACCCTCCACCAAACAAAGACACAGACAATGCTATCTTCATCATCATCACCCTCCACCAAACAAAGACACAGACAATGCTGTCTTCATCATCATCATCACCCTCCACCAAACAAAGACACAGACAATGATGTCACTTCCACCCTCCACAAAAGAAGAAAACAGGCAACGCTGTCATGAATTTTCGCCATCCACTACATAAACATTACATGATAGATTCTTATAAATATTATTATTATTATTATTAGTAGTAGTAGTAGTAGTAGTAGTAGTAGTAGTGTTCTTATGTATTTATCTATTATTTTTTATTTATATATTTATTTTATTTTATTTTTGTTATTTTTTATTTTATTTATTTTTTTATGTTATTTTTCTTGTTTTTATTTTATTTTATTTATTTATTTTTTTATTTCATTTTATTTTATCTAATTATTTTTTTTTTCTTTTCTTTTATTTTTTTTCTCAAGGCCTGACTAAGCGCATTGGGTTACGCTGCTGGTCAGGCATCTGCTTGGCATGATGTCGTGTAGCGTATATGGATTTGACTGAACGCAGTGACGCCTCCTTGAGCTACTGATACTGATACTGATACTGATAGATACTGAGTTCAGTAAGCATGTCATTTTCACCATCCACCAAAGAAAGACACAGACGAGCCTGCATGCACATTACATGTTACATACTGGGTTCAGTAATCACTTTTTGTTGTTGGCTGTTTTGGTTTTTGTTTTTTTCGCCATACACTAAATAAAGACACAGACAATGCTACATACACAGGACACGCTACACACTGAGTTCAGTTTCAGTTTCAGTGGCTCAAGGAGGCGTCACTGCGTTCGGACAAATCCATATACGCTACACCACATCTGCCAAGCTGATGCCTGACCAGCAGCGTAACCCAACGCGCTTAGTCAGGCCTTGAGAAAAAGAAAAAAGAAAAACAAGGGTGAATAAATAATAGATAAATACATAAAAATAATTACTACTACCACTACTAGTAATATGTATAAGGCACAAAAACGTGATGAAGTCAACTATAAGCGTACATAAATAAATAAAGAAATAATAATTATAATTTAAAAAAGCAAAAACAAAAAAAACAAACAAACAAACAAAAAAAACACAAAAAAAAACACACACGCACACACGCGCGCACTGAGTTCAGAACACAGACATTGCTATCATGTTCACTCTCCACCAAGGAAGGACACAGACAATGCTATCATCTTCACTCTCCACCAAGGAAGGACACAGACAATGCTATCATGTTCACTCTCCACCAAGGAAGGACACAGACAATACTATCATGTTCACTCTCCACCAAGGAAGGACACAGACAATGCTATCATGTTCACTCTCCACCAAGGAAGGACACAGACAATGCTATCATCTTCACTCTCCACCAAGGAAGGACACAGACAATGCTATCATCTTCACTCTCCACCAAGGAAGGACACAGACAATGCTATCATGTTCACTCTCCACCAAGGAAGGACACAGACAATGCTATCATGTTCACTCTCCACCAAGGAAGGACACAGACAATGATACCATCTTCACTCTCCACCAAGGAAGGACACAGACAATGCTATCATCTTCACTCTCCACCAAGGAAGGACACAGACAATGCTATCATCTTCACTCTCCACCAAAGAAGGACACAGACAATGCTATCATCTTCACTCTCCACCATGGAAGGACACAGACAATGCTATCATCTTCACTCTCCACCAAGGAAGGACACAGACAATGCTATCATCTTCACTCTCCACCAAGGAAGGACACAGACAATGCTATCATCTTCTACGTACTGAGGGATGGGCTCTGTGGGTCCTGTGTGGTCCAGCTCCAGACCCAGGCGGCGAAGTCTGTCCACCACTGTCCCTCTACCCAGGAAATGACCTGTGTACACACACACACACACACACACACACACACACACACACACACACACACACATACACACACACGTTCGCGCACGCATGCACGCGCGCACACGCACGCACATACACACACGCACACACACACACACACGCGCGCACACACACACACACACACACACACAGACACACACATACACTTCAAATAATTGCACTTAACACTTATACATCCAGAGTAAGAGACAGACAGACAGAGACAGAGAGCCAGTCAGAGAGAGGCACAGAGAGACAGACAGACAGACAGACAGAGACAGAGAGCCAGTCAGAGAGAGGCACAGAGAGACAGACAGACAGACAGACAGAGACAGAGAGCCAGTCAGAGAGAGGCACAGAGAGACAGACAGACAGACAGACAGAGACAGAGAGCCAGTCAGAGAGAGGCACAGAGAGACAGACAGACAGACAGAAAGAGAACTGGCACGTGATACACACACACGCGCGCGCGCGCGTGCGCGCACACACACCCACACACACCTACACCCCCCCCCACCACCACACACAAACACCTACAACCCTCCTACACCCACACCCACACCCACGCTGGACACACTGACAACTGACCAGCCCCGAAGGCGAAGAAGAAGCTCTTGTTGGGGAACCTGGATAGCAGGGTGTTCACCCGCACACACACACACACACACACACACACACACACACACACACCCGCACGCGCTCACAACACACACACACACACACACACACCTACACCCCACTCCCAAACACCCCCACCCCCTCACCCATCCACACCCACACACTCACAACACTCCTACCCCGCCACCACCACCACCACACACACACACAGACCTACAACTCCCACCGATCTCCACCCACACCGGCACACCCCTACGTACACACACACACACACACACACACACACACACACATACACACACACACACACACACACACACACACACACACACACACGGAAAACAAATAAAATTACAGACAAAAAAGGGGGGGGGGGGGCGGTTGTCAGCGCTGTCACGTAGCGACGCACTCTCCCTGGAGGAGAGCAGCCCAAATTTCACACGAAGAAATCTGTTGTGACAAAAAAGAATAATACATAATACAAAGGCATCGAAACAAGCGATCCTGATTGAGCTCACTGTGTCATTCGAAAGCAGAATGGAGGAAGCCCATATCTACAAGACCGAGAAGTATGCTTGTCTAGCCAGCAGCCTGAGAGAATCTGGCTTCCAAGCCAAAGTCCTCGCCGTAGAGATTGGTGCAAGAGGGTTTGTGGGCGCATCTGCCTACAGCTTCATGAAACAGATGTCAGTTTCTGGCAGAGAGAGGACATGGGCTCTCAAGGCAATGGCAGAAGCAGTAGAAAAGAGGTCCAGCTGGATCTGGTCGAGGAGGAATGAAAGTAAACTTCATAAGGATTAAATTTCCCCTACTCAAACTAGGCGTACGATGGCTCAGTGGTTAAAACGTCTGCCAGAAAAGGTGACTCAGTTCTGAAGTGGCAACCACCCTGGAGGTGCGGGTTCGAACCTGCTGAGGACCAGGAGAAAAAAAAAAGGCGGCAATACAAAGGCATCCAGGAGTCATGACCTGGGTGCGGCACGGCCCCCTTGCAGTGTAAGGAGTTAAGGGCCGAAACACTTGACTGAGAGGGGCTTCTTCTCTGAAGACCTTGTACTGTCCAGCTCTCCCTAGAGTTTCTTATCACCAAATGATACAAAACACAAACTGACCAGCCCCGAAGGCGAAGAAGAAGCTCTTGTTGGGGAACCTGGTCAGCAGGGCGTTCACCCGCTGGGCCATGCGCTCGTTGCGCTTGTCGATCAGCTCCTGCTGGAAGTAGTCGTCGATGCGGCGGGCCGTCACTGCCTCTGCCGGGGGCATGCTGCTGTTCAGCAGGTAGGGCACCTGTCGTCAACAACAGCGACAACAACAACAATAACAATCATGCCAACAATCATCATTCTGTTACCTGTTAACAGCAACAACAATCATCATTATGTTACCCGTTAACAGCAACAACAATCATCATTATGTTACCCGTTGACAGCAACAACAATCATCATAATGTTACCCGTTGACAGCAACAACAATCATCATTATGTTACCCGTTAACAGCGACAACAATCATCATTATGTTACCCGTTGACAGCAACAACAATCATCATTATGTTACCCGTTAACAGCGACAACAATCATCATTATGTTACCCGTTGACAGCAACAACAATCATCATTCTGTTACCCGTTAACAGCGACAACAATCATCATTATGTTACCCGTTGACAGCAACAACAATCATCATAATGTTACCCGTTGACAGCGACAACAATCATCATTATGTTACCCGTTGACAGCGACAACAATCATCATTCTGTTACCCGTTGACAGCAACAACAATCATCATTATGTTACCCGTTGACAGCAACAACAATCATCATTCTGTTACTCGTTGACAGCAACAACAATCATCATAATATTACCCGTTAACAGCAACAACAATCATCATAATGTTACCCGTTGACAGCAACAACAATCATCATTATGTTACCCGTTGACAGCAACAACAATCATCATAATGTTACCCGTTGACAGCAACAACAATCATCATAATGTTACCCGTTGACAGCAACAACAATCATCATAATGTTTACCCGTTGGCAGCAACAACAATCATCATTATGTTCATAATGTTACCTGTTAACAGCGACAACAATCATCATAATGTTGCCTGTTAACAGCAACAACAATCATCATAATGTTACCCGTTGACAGCAACAACAATCATCATAATGTTACCCGTTGACAGCAACAACAATCATCATAATGTTACCCGTTGACAGCAACAACAATCATCATTATGTTACCCGTTAACAGCAACAACAATCATCATAATGTTACCCGTTGACAGCAACAACAATCATCATAATGTTACCCGTTAACAGCAACAACAATCATCATTATGTTACCCGTTGACAGCAACAACAATCATCAT
>NC_134878.1:13388139-13405639 GCF_041734735.1 Babylonia areolata | reverse complement strand
ACGATGACTGACGACACGACATACCTGACGCGTGTTGCTGGTGATCATGATGCTATTGAGGTCCCCGCAGTTGTAATTACGTATAAGGTCCACGGTGGTGAATGGGGATCTCTCTCTTCCAGCACGTGTCACCTCGTGTTGGACCAGGGTCTGATTCAGGGCGAACACCACCTGAGGGGGGAAAAAAAACAAACACACAACACATGTACAGTTAGTTTGTTTGCTTTGTGTTTCTTTTTATCACAACAGATTTCTCTGTGTGAACTTCGGGCTGCTCTCCCAAGGGAGAGCGAGTCGCCACACTACAGCGCCACCCAATTTTTTTTTTTTTTTTTTTTTTTTTTGCTGCATGCAGTTTTATTTGTTTTTTCCTATCGAAGTGGATTTTTTCTACACAATTTTGTCAGGAACAACCCTTTTGTTGCCGTGGGTTCTTTTACGTGCGCTAAGTGCATGCTGCACACGGGACCTCGGTTTATCGTCTCATCCGAATGACTAGCGTCCAGACCACCACTCAAGGTCTAGTGGAGGGGGTGAGAATATCGGCGGCTGAGCCGTGAATCGAACCAGCGCGTTCAGATTCTCTCGCTTCCTATGCGGACGCGTTACCTCTAGGCCATCACTAGTAGTTAGTAGTTGTTTTGTTTTGCTTTTTACTTCTTTGTTTTTTGTGCTTTTGTTTGTTTGGTTGTTGTTTTTTTTCAATTATTTTTCAGTTTCAGTTTCTCAAGGAGGCGTCACTGCGTTCGGACAATTCCATATACGCTACACCATATCTGCTAGGCAGGCAGATGCTTGACCAGCAGTCATAACCCAGCGCACTCAGTCAGGCCTTGTGTGCATGCTAGCTACCCATCCGTCAGAGTGGATTTCTTCTGCACGTCTTTTGCCAGAGGACAACACTCTCGTTGCCATGGTTTTCTTTTGTCAGTACGTCAAGTGCGTGCTGCACACGGGACCCCCGGGTTTATCGTCTCATTCGGAAGACTTAGACGACGGGCGCAATAGCCGAGTGGTTAAAGCGTTGGACTGTCAATCTGAGGGTCCCGGGTTCGAATCACGGTGACGGCGCCTGGTGGGTAAAGGGTGGATATTTTTACGATCTCCCAGGTCAACATATGTGCAGACCTGCTAGTGCCTGAACCCCCTTCGTGTGTATATGCAAGCAGAAGATCAAATACGCACGTTAAAGATCCTGTAATCCATGTCAGCGTTCGGTGGGTTATGGAAACAAGAACATACCCAGCATGCACACCCCCGAAAACGGAGTATGGCTGCCTACATGGCGGGGTAAAAAAACGGTCATACACGTAAAAGCCCACTCGTGTGCATACGAGTGAACGCAGAAGAAGAAGAAGAAGGAAGACTTAGACGCTCAGTTTGATTTTCCAGTCAAACTTGGGAGAAAGGGCGAGAGCGGGATTCGAACCCACACCCTCACGGACTCACTATATTGGCAACTGAGCGTCTTAACCATTCTGCCACCTTCCTTTAAAAAAACAAGACATAACAGAAATGAGTGAATGAATACCCACTGTTCTGCTTATATCATTTAAATGTAAACTGGGCACAGTAACAGTAATACTAAATGGAATCAATGTATGAACAGAATATTTTAAAATTATGTTATCACTGTAATTTAACTGTGCTTTCTAATATCGCACAGAACGACATTTGAATGAATAATTTACTGTTCTACTAATATGATTCTTGATGTGGAATGACTGGTGTTCAAAATAATATATTGCTGTAACTTACCAGTGTATAATATTATACTTTATCTGTAAACTTTTGTCTGAATGAAAAAAAAAGGTTGTAAAAAAAACAACAACAAAAAACCAACAAAAAACACCACAGAAATAAAGAAACAACCCCCGAATAATGTCCAACCATTCTACTTTCATTCGAAGTTGCTGAATCCCTGTTACACAGTCCACTAGGAGTGTTTGTTTCCATGAAACGATCTACAAACAGTTATTTCTGTAATTGTTGTTGTTGTTAATTACTGTTGAAACACTGATAACTACCGACTGGATGATTTCATTCTTCTTTTTTTTTCTTTTTTTCTTTTTGGATCTTTTTCCCTGTTTATCTCCCTTTATCCATCACCACCACCCCAACATCACACCCATCCCACCCTCCCCCCACTCCCCACACACACACATGGCAAGTCTAATATCACATAAAGTGATAAGACGTTATATTATTAAAAAAAAGAAAAAAGAAAAGAAAGAACATACAGGGAATAAGAGTTTGTTTCTTGAGTTGTTTTTTTTTTTTTTCTCACTTGTCAGGATCTGTGTGGCATTGGTCATTAAAGACAAAGCAGAAAGTACATGCGCATGAATGAATGAAAGAGCGAAAGAAAGAAATAAAGAAAGAAAGGAAGGAAAGGAGAGACAGCGAAGGGGGGAGAGAGGGAGAAGGAGAGGCAGGGGGTAATTAACAATGAACTAATGTTTTATTGAGGGTAAACTGGATAAGCTGAAAACTTCTTTACACCATGTAACTCACTCACAAACACACACACACACACACACACACACACGCCGCGCACATACGCACCAGCTTACGCACGCATGCATACACGGGGTAATATGCACTAATACTTCTGAGCTCTTTTCCCTGTTCACACATTGTCAGAGAGCAAATGAAAAATGTTATTGTGTAGAAGCTCTCACTAGAAGCTCAAACAAAACATGGCATACAAGAATTGTTTATAATTAAACAGAGAGAGAGAGAGATGGGAGGGGGAGGGAGAAATACCTAGAGAGAGACAGAAACAACAACATTAAGAATATTTCTTCTTCTTCTTCTTTTTCCTCTCCTTTTAATCAGAATAACTTCAATGATTCGTAAATCTTAAGACTAAACTCAACGACAGGGCTGTAATCTACGCTCGCTTCCTTTCACAAAAGATCCTGGAGCCAAAGACAGAAGCAAGAGCATAAAGAATACAATCCCCCCCCCCTTTTAATCGGAATAATTACAATGATTCGTAAACTAATGAATGAATGAATTTTCTTTAATGAGGGAAGTGGAATAAGCAAGGACATGCTTTTTTTTTTTTCATCCAGCCCTCAGGGCAAAGAAAATCAACAAGAAAACAAACAAACAAGCAAAAAAAATGATGATGATGATGATGATGATGATGATAATAATATAAAAATAAAAATAACCGATCAAAATAAGACTTAACGACAAGGCTGCAGTCTACGCTTCCTTTCATAAAAAAAAAAAAAATCCTGGAGCCAAACATGCCTTACGCACTCAAATCCCCCCCCCTCCCTCCCTCGCTCGCTCCCCCCCCACCCCCATCCCCCACCTTTTTTTTTCTTCTTCCTCATTCTTGTGCTTTTCCCTGCCTCGCTTTTGTTTTTCTTCCCTTTCTCATTTCCTTCTCTTTTCAACCCCCCCCCCCCCCCCCCCCCACACACACCCCTTCCTCCGCCCGTCCCTCCCCTCCCTTCCCACGACACCTCCTCTATTCTTCTTCCCAATCCCCATCCTCCGGATCACACAGTTGAAGAAACGACGATCAGTGAGGCCAAATGAAACGTCATGAACCGCTGACTGATGAGAGGTGAATGGCGGCAAGATACTGCTGTGACCGTCACTGTTGTCTGGGATTACATGTCACTGCCGCACGGTACTTTGTGTGTGTGTGTGTGTGTGTGTGTGTGTGTGTGTGTGTGTGTGTGTGTGTGTGTGTGTGTGTGTTGACTGAAGAAAGATGACGGACGACTTTGGGGTCACTTTGTGGAGATGAACCCAAATGAAAAGTCTGGGTCTCTCTCTCTCCCTCTCCTTCCCTCCTTCCTTCTTTCCTTCCTTCCCCTCCTTCCTCTCTGTCTCACCTATCAACCCCTGTCTGTCTCCCTCCCCCACCCCACTCTCTCTCTCTCTCTCATTTGTACCCATCTTAAATTTCTGTCTCGAGAAAAAAAGAAAGAAAAAGAAATGAATGGTGAGACACATTATCAGTTGTTTTTGTGTTCCGCCATCGATTGTTTTATTGTTTGGAGAACATTGACAAAAGATCATTCCTCTCTCTCTCTCTCTCTCTCTCTCTCTCTCTCTCTCTCTCTCTCTCGATCGATCGATCGATGTGAAGTTTAATTTAAAATGTTAAAATCAAATTGCGTGACAGAGCAATTATGTTTCGGTTCTGTTGAATCTGGTTTTTCCCTCATTTTTCAAATCGTTATCTTTATGTGTACGTGTTCTCATGTGGACAGGCTGGTGGCCTTCGCATTAAACTTCTTGCGTTCCTGCATTCTCTCTCTCTCTCTGTCACACACACACACACACACACACACACACACACACACACACACACACACACACACACACACACACACACTAACCATTCGATCGGGTTTTTAAAACGATACTAACCAGCGGCTTGTCTAACCCTTTCGGCAACTAGTGCCAAAGCAAATCCAAGTAATCATGCTTGAATTGTTCTGACTTACTCTTCAACGCGGGCTCATCCATTTGGACACGTATGTGCGCACGTGGTTTTTTGTTTTGTTTTTGTTTTGTTTGTATGTGTGTGTGTGTGTGTGTGTGTGTGTGTGTGTGTGTGTGTGTGTGTGTGTGTGTGTGTGTGTGTGTGTGTGTGTGTGTGTGTGTGTGTGTGCGGTTTTTTTTGTTTTGTTTTTTTCCCTTTCTTCTTCTTCTTCTGTTGTTGTTGTTGTTGTTGTTGTTGTTGTTGTTTCAATTTCTTATTCGTGTCTTTCTTTGTGATCGTACCCACACCAAGTGCAGAGCAGATTGACAACTTCTCTCTCCTTCTCTCTCTCTCCTCCCTCCCTCTCTTCTTCTCTCTCCCTCTCTCTCTCCCACTCCCTCCCTCCCTCTCTCACTCCCTCCCTCTCTCTCCATCTCCCCTATCTCTCTTTCCCCCCTCTCTCTCTACAATAGTTGTTACAAAAAAAGGGAGAGCGGTGGGGAGGGGTGAAGGAGGATTTGAACCATTCATAGAAAAAAAAAGGGAGACCATTCGTTTGAATTCTCTCAGACAGAGAGAGAGGAGAGAGAGAGACAGAGACAGAGAAAGACAGAAAGGAAAGAGAGAGACAGAGAGGAAAGAGATAGAGACACAGAGAGAGGAGAGAGATAAAGAGTAGAGAGACAGAGACAGAGAGGAGAGAGAGAGAACGAGAGAGAGACAGAGAGAGAGACAGAGAGGAGAGACAGAGAGAGAAAGAGAGACAGAGACAGAGGAGAGAGAGAGAGCAAGAGAGAGAGAGACAGACAGACAGAGACAGACAGACAGACAGAGAGACAGAGAGGACAGAGACAGACAGACAGACACAGAGAGAGAGGTGGGGATGGGGGTGGGGAGCTTGTATGCCGGATATGGTTGCGGTTTTGTCCCCTGTGGTCTCCTCAAATACATCGGCAGTGAAAGTGATCTGGAGATGCCACTTATGATTTGGTGGGCGCTCCATCTTGAGATGGAGAAGAAAAAACAAACACACACACACACACACACACACACACATCGATGACTTTCAAAAGCTGCCTGTGGAAGGTGATATTAAGAATAAAGAAGAAAAAGAGACAACGAAGTATCTTGTTAAAAAAAATGAAGTGTACTATAGTAACTGATAAATAATTGATAAATAATTAATCTTGACATCTTTAGCTAGGGGATCCCCAAAGGATGCATAGAGGGAGGGTGTGTGTGTGGGGGGGGGGGGGGGGGGGGGGGGGTAAAAATCTGTGTGTACATCATCTGAGTTATTTCAACCAGGCATTGTCAGGCGGGGAACGAACACAGGTTCAATGTTGCGTAATGGTAACCGTTACAACCCACCACCTGTGCGTATATCTGTGCCGCGTATTATAAGTACGCGCGCACGACGGAACATGCAGTGAAAAAAAAAAAAACAAAAAACAAACAAAAAAACAAAACAAAACAAGAGAGGCAAGGCCTTCAAGACTCACTTGTGATACACTTTAAAAAAAATTCGAAGCTTTTTATATATTGAGTATAATTTCAAAATGTAATGTTTAAGATGAGAAAGATCAGTTTAAAGCAAATTAAGTCCCCTAGCATTAATTACAGAGTAATTTCCCTTTTTTTACTATCTGCACCAAAACGTTTGCAAAATAAATAAAACTTCTATGCTGAGCAAAAGAAGTTCATGTTTGAACAGAAAATGATAATAATGACTGCTCTTGTTGTTGGGTCAGAATATCAGATCAAAGTACCAAGTTTAGAGAATACAAAAAATAATATAAATATAACAGTAAATGCAGTTTGCATATAATTTGGCTTCATTTTTTTGGGTGCCCATCCCAGAGGTGCAATATTGTTTTAAACAAGATGACTGGAAAGAACTGAATTTTTCCTATTTTTATGCCTAATTTGGTGTCAACTGACAAAGTATTTGCAGAGAAAATGTCAATGTTAAAGTTTACCACGGACACACACAGACACACACACACACAAACAACCGAACACCGGGTTAAAACATAGACTCACTTTGTTTACACAAGTGAGTCAAAAATGCTCCGTATAACCATGGACATGGTCGTGTAACAAGCAAACAAACAAACAAACAAACACACAAACAAACGATTTATTCAATATAAGGCCATCGACCCATTTGAAAGTGTTATGATAAGGTCACTAGTGTGCTTCCACGTGTCTTCGCACGGAACGGATTGACGCAGCCCGCGTGAGATCACTTTATTTCCAAAGAAAACAAATCATCCAGCACGACGTGTCTTGTCTCCGCCGAACAAAACGTGCCCGGGACGCGAGAGATTCAGGGGGCTCTAATCCCCCAGCGGAACTCGCAAATTTGACAGGCCGTGTCGCTCCTCAAGAGGGGGGATCAATCTAATCTTCCACTTACTTCTCGGACGACATTCCCACGTTGCCACACACACACACACACACACACACACACACAGAGACTCGGTCGGATTCGTTGGACAAGGGATGTGAGTGAGACACAGAGAGAGAGGGGTGGGGTGGGGTGGAAGAGAGAGATAGAGAGAGGAAGAGAGAGAGGGGGAGAGGGAGAGAGGGAGAGAGAGAGGAAGAGAGAGAGCGTGTGTGTGTGAGAGTGAGAGAGAGAGGGGAAGAGAGAGGGATAGAGAGAGAGAGGGGAGGGAGAGAGAGTGATAGAGAGGGGAAGAGAGAGAGACGAGAGAGAGTCAGACAGACATACAGAGAGACAGAAAGTAAAAAAAGATAGTGACAGAGACAGACAGACAGACAGACAGATAAACAGAAAGTGTGTATGTGAGAGAGAGAGAGCGAGAGAGAAGAGAGAACACTGACTTGCTTATTGCGCACCGGCCATAGGCCCTCATAGAAACAATGGGGAATGGAGTACTGGGGGCAGGGGAGTGAGGTGGACGTCGTCGAGAAATCTTTCAATCATAAATATGTCCAAAAATTTCACCTGTGAAACGTCCCCTTCCGTTAATTGCATGAAAGAGAATATTGAGAGAGACAGACAGACAGACAGACAGACAGAGAGAGGGGGGGAGAGAGACAGACAGACAGACAGAAAGAGGGAGAGAATACGAATACAAATACTTGATTCATTATAGGCCAGAGCCCCTCATGAAGGGGTGTATATACATACAAGCATATCACAGCCGAGAGACAGAGAGAGACAGAGACAGAGAGAGACTGAGAGACAGACAGAGAATATGAATACAAATACAAATACTTTATTCATAATACGTCATAGCCTCTCATGAAGGGGTGTACATACATACAAGCACATCACAACAGAGAGAGAGAGAGAGAGACAGAGACAGAGACAGAGGGAGGGAGAAAGAGAAAGACATAGACAGAAAGAGTGGGGGGGGGTGAGAATGAGATGGCTGACAAGAGAGAGAGAGAGAGAGAGAGAGAGAGGGAGGGAGGGAGAGAGAGGGAGGGGGGGAGAAGATGACGGTGGTGGTCCACCACAAAGGAAAACGCTTATCACAGAAAACTTCTCGGCACTGGAGAGAGAGCTGACATGGAAGAATTAACTCTTAGCTGTTTTTTGGAGGGCGGTTTCTGAGACCATAAATAAAAGAGAGGAAGGTACTTATCTCCCCTCTGTCTCTGTCTCTCTCTGTCTCTCTCTGTCTCTTGTTGCCCACGGTTCACCTTTACTGAAGTCTCACCCTGTCGGCTGCGAAAGCGCAGTCTTCGCTTCCGGTATGTTCCATCGTACATGATGATGATGGAGTCTCCCGTCGGACCGACGGATGAGCAGGCAGACAGGCTTATCTGTCGGTGTGTGTCCTCATATGGGAGAAGAGGCCGATTCTGGATGAGCAGCACTTCCCACAGGTTTTGCAAAGGAAAACGTTTCCAGAAGTTAAGCCCCGCTTCCTTCGCTCACGCTTCTCCTTAATCGCCAGCGTTCTCTTGTTTTCAAACGTCTTTATGCCACAGCATCCTCAAGCGAGAGCGGTCAAGGGCATCAGTTTCCCAGGAAGCGATGTCTAGGTCACAAGCTTTGAGCCTGGTTATCTGACCAGCCCAGGTAACTTTTTTTTTCGTGAAGAGGCGTTGTGCAGTCCCTTCCCCACTCTCTCGCCTACCGACGCTCACAGTCCCACAGGTGCGGATACTGCCACGTGTAGGACGGCCTCGGCAGGTGCAGGTTTCTTCTTCAGAGTTCCGTCTCCTAGGAGGACTTCCAGCCAAGCATAAGAGCTCCCCCTGCCCGATGGTCATCCTCTTCCGCCTTCACAGCCGGCGACTGTGGGATTCGAACCAGCGCGCTCAGGTTCTCTCGCTTCCTGGGCGGACGCGTTACCACCAGGCCAAGACCCCACAGAAGAGACGTGAGGTCAGACAGTAAACAAGGTGAAGGACACAATAACAAAACTCCCAAGAATTTTTTTTTTTTTTTTTTGTCTCCTTCCTTGCCAACTCGCAGCCCATCATCTGCCATTGATTGCAAAAGATCGAGGAGGAGGGAGGTGGAGGGGGGAGAGCGGGTGGTGGGGGAGATGATGGGGGCTGGGGAGAGTGTGTGTGTGGGGGGGGGGGAGGTGACCTGGGGGGGGGGGGTGGGGAGCGTGGGGGGCATTTTCGGCGGAGGGCTGAAGGGGAGGGGAGCAGGGGGGGGGGGATGGGCAGGGGAAATTACAATCACAGCCCAGTCGACTTCTCCTCAGTCACAGACTAGACGGCTGGAAAACCCCACGCAGCACACAGCTCATCTTTGCCTGGAGTCTCGGCCAGTCTCTCTGGGTCAACATCATCACACCAAGAAAAACAAAAGGCCGCCCGCTGGGTTCCCAATGCCCAGTCGATGAAACAAACACACTGTCGGTCCCCTCACTGTCTGTCTGTCTGTGTGTCTGTCTCCCCGTCTGCCAC
Source organism: Babylonia areolata (assembly GCF_041734735.1). NCBI lineage: Eukaryota > Metazoa > Mollusca > Gastropoda > Neogastropoda > Buccinidae > Babylonia > Babylonia areolata. Next base: position 13,396,281 of record NC_134878.1, on the reverse strand, counting down.
TGCCTTCAGTTCTCTTCCGCTCACTTCAGTCGTCGCTAGCTTGCCTCCCTTTTGCTGTCCGGACACAAGGGGAGTGCTCTTTGCCTTGGCCGGTTTGTCTTGTTTGTTGTTACGTCGTCAGAAATGATCCGTGCTTTTTTTCTTTTTAATTATCTTTTTTTTTCTTTTCTTTTTCTTTGTTGTGTCATGTTGTGTGTGTGTGTGTGTGTGTGTGTGTGTGTGTGTGTGAGGGAGAGTGTGTGTATGTATTTTTTTGTATCTCTTTTTATCACAAAAGATTTCTCTGTGTGAAATTCGGGCTGCTCTCCCCAGGGAGAGCGAGTCGCTACACTACAGCGCCACCCATTCTTTTGGTATTTTTTTCATGCGTGCAGTTTTATTAATTCCTATCGAAGTGGATTTTTCTACAGAATTTTGCCAGGAACAATCCTTTTGTTGCCGTGGGTTCTTTTACGTGCGCTAAGTGCATGCTGCACACGAGACCTCCGTTTATCGCCTCATCCGAATGACTAGCGTCCAGACCACCACTCAAGGTCTAGTGGAGGGGGAAAAAAATATCGGCGGCTGAGCCGTGATTCGAACCAGCGCGCTCAGATTCACTCGCTTCCTAGGAGGACGCGTTACCTCTAGGCCATCACTCCACTGTGTGTGTTTTGCTTGCTTATGGATAAATTTAGTGACTAATTTGTTTACATTTGCAGGTTTGAAGCTATTTAGAAACAAAACATAATAACAACGTACTTGTTGGTTTTCACTGAGAGGGTGGACTGAGGAGGGATTACGCTAGCATCTGTAGATTATTAATTTTCAGTCACACAGAAACTCTGTCAGTCCGTAATGTGTGACTCTTGCACACACACACACACACACACACACACACACACACACACAGAGAAATACAGCCAAGACTGGCGAAATTTGTTCATGAATGGTTCTCTTCTTAATATGCTCATGTTTATGTTTCATTGTGTCTTATAAACTTTAAGGTTTTACTACAATAAAAAGTATTCTATTCTATTCTACTCAAACACACACACACACACACACACACACACACACACACACACACGCACGCACTACATAATTGTGACCCCCCAACCCCGAACACACACATTCTCCCCGACACAATCACAAGTCATGGCTCAGTGAGTTCCCCTTGTTCACAAGAAGCGGAAACACGAAAACAAACGTATCACATCAGGAGCTTTGTAAATGTGCCATGGTTCAACCACAGGAATGCACATTTACCAAACAGACCCCTGTCACTCGCGATTCCAGAGGAATTCAGTTCCCGATGAAAACTTCAGTTATCGGAAGTTCCGCCCAGCTTCGCCGGGGTTATCAGTCCGGGCGTGACGGGTAGAATGGAAAGTTTTCCTGTCAAAGAACGTGTCTTAATCAACCGTTATCAGTTTCCGTTATAAAAGCGCGACGAATCTTCCTTGGATAAGACAGATATACCGCCCCCCCCCCCTCCTCCCCCTCCCCCCACAGAGTTTCTCAATGATCGAGGCGTCGTTGTGTTCGGACAATTCCATACACGCTACTCCCGATCAGCAGCATTACCCAACGCGCTTAGTCAGGACTCGAGTGCTTACATATATTATTTGTGTACCTACTATCAGAGTGAATTTTTTCTACAGAATTTTGCCAGAGGACAACACTCATCAGTGTTGCGACTGATGGGTTCTTGTTCAGCGGCGCGCCAAATGAGTGCTGCACACAGTACCTCGGTTTATCATCTCTTCTGAATGGCTAAAAGCTCCAGTTTGGTTCAGTTTCCTGTCAAACTTGGGAGCTTTAACTTACTCAGTACGGCCAGTCCTCTCTTCTCATCTACACAGACCCCTCAGATGTCCAGTGGGTGTCTGAATGACCCAACCTTTAGCTTCCGTCGTCAGAATTGTGGCATTCTTTGTCAGCATTCACGTCTTCAGTATAAGAGCCTTCCGCTTGCAATATTTTGATGGTGGTAATTGGGGTGAAACGCTGTTAACGTCGTCTCTTTCGCCGTTCGTATGGAGAGAGTTAAAGGGCGAGACCGGAATTCGAACTGAACCCAGACCCTCAAGAACAGTAGTAGTGGGTTTTTTTTTTCTTCTTCTTCTTTCTCAAGGCCTGACTAAGCGCATTGGGTTACGCTGCTGGTCAGGCACCTGCTTGGCAGATGTGGTGTAACGTATATGGATTTGTCCGAACGCAGTGACGCCTCCTTGAGCTACTGAAAACCGTGAAACTGAAACCTCGAGAACACTATTCTTGTAAAGTCTCTTAACCATCCTGCCACCTTCCTCACACAGAGAGAGAGAGGGAGACTCTTTAAAAACAACAACAACAACACCTCCATAGCTTTCAAGTGCAGAGTGAGAAGAACCACCTGCCGCAATATAGCTCCCCGCCACTGACCCCTTTCAAGATCTACTGCGCATGCGCCATGTTTTACGCTCTTCCGGCCCTCCAACAACAAAGAGCTCGGCAAAAGGGAAATAATCGCTCTAACCTCTCTCTCTCTCTCTCTCTCTCTCGCTCCATCTCGGCTTTTAATTTTTATTTTAGCGGCACGGGTTTAGTGGAGAAACTCAAGGAGATTGCCTTTACGGCTTCAACCTGCGGAGCGCCGTTACCCACTCAGCGGGGAGGGGAGGTTTTTGTTATTGCTCTCATTAGTGTTGCCTTTGTTCTTGGCTTTTAAAGTGTTCTGGGGTCGACAAGGAGTATAGTGGTAGAGATTTCCCATGACGGCGGGCGGCCGTTTGTGTGTGTGTATGTGTGTGTGTGTGTTGTGTTGTGTTGTGTTGTGTGTGTGTGTGTGTGTGTGTGTGCTAGTGAGTGTGTGTGTGTGTGTGTGTGTGTCTGTGCGTGCAGTCTACCCCTTCTCTTTCTCTCTGTCTCTCTCTCTCTCTATCTGTTTATTCTTTCTCTGTCTGTCTCTCCCTCCCTCTCTCTCTCTGTGTCAGTCTTTGTCTTTGTCTATCTGTCTGTCTCTCCTCTTCCCCCCCCCCCTTCTCTCTCCCCTCTCTTTCTAATCCTCCTTTCTCCTCTCCTCCTTTTTCCTTCTTACCTGCCCCTCCCCCCTCTCTCTCTCCTCTCCTCTCTCCCTCTCTCTTCTCTCCCTCTCTCCCATCTCTCTCTCTTCACCCACCTCTCTCTCTCTCCCCCTCCTCTCTCCTCTCTCTCCCCTCCTCCTCTCTTCTCTCTCTCCTCCTCCTCTCTCTCTCTGTCTCTCTCTCCTCTCTCCCATCTCTCTCTCTCTTCACCCCACCTCTCTCTCTCCCCTTCCTCTCCTCTCTCTCTCTCCCCCACCCCTCTCTCTCTCTCCTCCTCTCTTCTCTCTCTCCCTCCTCTCACTCTCTCCCCCCCTCTCTCTCTCTCTTCACCCCTCCCTCTCTTCCCCCCTCTTCCCCCTTCTATCTCTCTTCCCCCTCTCTCTCCCCCTTGCCCCCACCCCCCTCTCTCTCTCTCTCTCTCTCTGTCTCTCAATGGTGACACCCCCCCCCTCCTCCCACACAGCGTTCACCAGCAGGAGGCGGTAATTTGATCGATAAACCAAAGCGCCGAAGGAAGATCAAAGACACGCGCACGTCAAGAAGGTAGTGTGTGTGTGGGTGGGGGGGGGGGGGGTGGGGGAGGGGGGGGGGGGGGGGAGAGAGAGAGGGGTGGTGCGGGGGGAGGAAGAGCGGGCGTAGGAGGAGCACTATCTATCTCTCTCCTCACCAATGTACTCACCTGCTACTACTGCTGCTACTACTATTGCTACTAAGGTGAACGGAGAGATAGAGGGGAGGAGGGGTGGAAGAAGGAAGGGTGGGGAGGAAGACGAGGGCAGAGAGAGAAAGAAAAAAAGAGAGAGAGCGAAAGAGAGAGAGAGAGAGACTTCAGTCAGAGATGCAAAGAGAAAGGGAGAGAGAGAGAGCGAGAGAGAGAGAGAGTGTGTGTGTGTGTGTGTCAGTCAGAGATGCAAAGAGAGAGAGAGAGAGAGAGTCAGAGATAAAGAGAGAGAGTGAGAGAGGGAGAGACTGAGGGAGACAGAAACACAAAGAGGGAGAGAGAGAGAGAAAGAGAGAGAGAGAGAGAGAGAGAGAGATAGAGAGATAGACTGTCAGTCAGAGATACAAAGAGAAAGAGACACAGAGAGTCATAGATAAAGACAGAGAGAGAGGGGGAGAGACTGAGGGAGATAGAGACACAAAGAGAGAAAGAGAGGGGGAGACTGATAGAGAGAGAGAGAGAGGCGGGCAGAAACAGAGAGGAGAGAGGGAAAAAAAGGGGAGGGAGAGACACAGAGATAGACAAACAGACAGACATAAAATCAGACAAAGCAGTGAACGGACACCCCCCAAACCCCCCAACCCTCCAGCCCCCTCCCTTATCTTAGAACAGAAAAAAACAGGCAAAGTCTCTGTCTCTCTCTCTCTGTCACTGTCTCAGTCTCTCTGTCTGTCTCTCTCTGACTCTCTGTCTCTGTCCCTCTCTCTCTGTGTATCTGACTGTCTCAATCACTCCCTCAGTCTCTCCGTCTCTCTCTGTCTCTCTTTCGCTTCCCCCCCCCCCCCCCATTCCCCCCTCTCTCTCTCCCTGCCTCCCTCTCTCCCCCTCCCTCCCTGATTATCCCCCTCTCTCCCCCCTCCCACCCTCTTTCTCTACCCCTCTCCCACACCCACCCATCTCTCCCCCCCCCCCCCACTCTCTCTCTCCTCGTTAAAAAGCAGACAGCAGCAACAGAAGGAAACCCGTTTCGCCTGCAGACAGGTATGTCCTGGCACTCACTCACATCAAAGGGAATCTCTCACCTGCCCTGCCCGTGCCCCCCCCCCCCCCCCCCCCAAACCCTGCAACCCTTTCTTGCCGGTGCGTGAGGTGGGCTCTGGGGGTAGGGGTGTGGGTGTGGGTGTGGGTGGGCTATAGGGGCCAGAAGTACCCCTTGTGAACTCCCCTAGGGGCATCCACCCACATCCACCACCCCCCGCCCACCATCCTACCACCTACCTATTATCACCAGTGTAGGGCACTCCTGACCACTATACCCCCCCACCCTCCACGGATCCCATCCCCTTCTTAACACACATTATACACGCACCCACACGCGCACGCGCGCGCGCGCGCACACACACACACACACACACACACACACACGAAAACACTCACACACGAAAACACACACACACACACACGAAAACACGTACACGCAAGTGCACACACACACACACACACACACACACACACACACACACACACCTGCCGTCACCTTCTGTGTTGGATAAGGAGTTGTTTTCATTGTAATTTGTTGTCGTCGTTGTTGTTGTTGATGTTGCTGTCAGATTGAGCTTAGAGGTTTGTTGGATAGGGATTTTTTGTTGTTGTTCTTGTTCTTGTTCTTGTTGTTGTCGCTCTTGTTGTTGTTGTTGTTGCTGTCTTGTCAGCTTCTGCATAAAGATGTGTTGGATAGGGAGTTGTACAGAGAGAGAGAGAGAGAGAGAGAGAGAGAGAGGGAGAGAGAGCCAGCCCCTTCTGACAGTCTTCCGTCTTATTCCAGAAAGGCAACGGTGCTTTGTTTTATTAGCCTGCTTTGTTTGGTTATTGTTGTGTTCAGTTCAAACGCAACCTTCTGCACCCGTTTTCCAGTGGCGCTCATCCTTACCTTCCCCTGACACCATTCTTCCACCCCACCCCTCCCTCTCCTCCCACCCCACTACTGCCGGCGCTACACCCGGGATTTCTTTTTACGTCACCATCTTCTTCTCCTTCTTCGTTCGTGGGTTGCAACTCCTACGTTCACTCGTATGTACCACGAGTGGGCTTTTTACGTGTATGACCGTTTTTTACCCCTGCCATGTAGGCAGCCATACTCCGTTTTCGGGAGCGTGCATGCTGGGTAAGGTCTTGTTTCCATAACCCACCGAACGCTGACATGGATGATAGGATCTTTAACGTGCGTATTTGATCTTCTGCTTGCGTGTACACACGAAGGGGGGTTCAGGCACTGAGCAGGTCTGCACATAATTAAGTTGACCTGTGGAGATCGGGAAAATCTCCACACTTTACCCACCAGGCGCCGTTACCGAGATTCGCACCCGGGACCCTCAGATTGAATGTCCAACGCTTTAAGCACTTGGCTGTTGCGCCCGTCCTTTTTACGTCACCGTTCCCGTGTGGGTGAGTGAGTTTTCCCTACCCGGTGCTATCGATGTAATGTTGGGACCAACTACCATCCTACCACCCACCATCACCATTGTAGGGCACTCCTGACCACCCCCAAACCCCCGACTGTTAAAGAAGTTTGGCCACACCCCCCCCTCCCTCCGACACCCCACCCCCTTTCTTAGCAACAACACATACACGCACGCACACACACACACGCGCGCGCGCGCGCAACCACATACACGCAATCTCTCACACACACACACACACACACACACACACACACACACACAATCTTATTGCTGAAAGGCGACGGTGGTTTGTTTATTATCTTGCTTTGTTTGGTTGTTGTTGTTGTTGTTTTGTTCAAACCCCACCTTCTGCACCCGTTTTTTCAGTGACGCTCGGTCTTTACCCTCCTCTGACACTATTCTTCCACCCCCCTTGCCACCCTCCCCCCCCCCCCCCCCCACACACACATCTCTACAGCCGGCACCACACCCGGAATTTCTTTTTTTTTTACGTCACCGTTCCTGTGTGGTGAATTAGGAGTCCCCTACCCGGTGCTATCGATGTAATATTGTGGGGGGACCACCGCTGAGTCATTCGAGTCGTGGTGTGCTGTTCAGTGGAGCTTGTTCTAACTCGACACACACGTTAGGATATATAGCAGCACCACCACTACCATGCCACCTAAGTAAGCCCCCCCTACTGACTAATCTGCTTAATCGCGACATACACAGCATGGCTGAGGGAGAGCGTCCTCCTTCCCCCTCGTAGAGGAGACCACCACCACCACCACCACCACCACCACCACAACCGCTGTTGTCGTTCCCGACGACGTGGGTTTATTGACATGGGAGGGGAGGGGTGGGGGTGTTGGTGGAGGAGCGGGGGGAGGGGGGAGATACGAAATTCAGCACATGCAAAGAACAAAAACAGAAACTTTTTGAGGGTATTGTTGTGGGATCTTGGCACAATGGCACCGCAGATCAATTCTGTGATGAAATCTTAAGACCGATTTTTTTTTGTTTTTGTTTGTTTGTTTGTTTGTTGGGGGGGGGGGGTCGGGTAGGTGGGTATTCCAAACGACCCCAAGATGTTGTTGGATATCAAAGAGTATTCGAGATCAAGGGTCTCACCATGAGAGCATGACATAAAAAGGACGCTTTTTGGTTTGTTTGGGTTTTTTTTTTTTCGATAGATCTTTCTGATGATGGATGAGGAAGAAGATGATACTGCTGTTCTGGTGATCAAAGATCATGTTTTGAAGATCTTCATTTTTTTTTTCTTTTGCTGTTGTGGGCTGTAACTCCCACGTTCATTTGTATGTATGAATGATTTTTTTTTTTTTTTTTTTTTTACATGTGACCGTTTTTACCCCGCCATGTTGGCAACTATACTCAGTTGTTGTTGTTTTTTTTTGGGGGGGGGGACTGGGGGACTAGGGGGTTGGGGGGCATGATGGGCATAAGTATTCGCATTTCCATTTACCTACCGAACGCTGACAAAGATCACAGGGACTTTAAGGTGCGTATTGATCTTCTGCACGCGCATACGCACGAAGGGGGTTCAGACACTAGCAGATCTGCACATCTATTGACCTGAAAGATCGGACCCCCCTAACCCCCCACCTCTCTCAGCCAGGTGGTCTTTTCTCATTGAACACTGTGTTTGTGTTTCCAACAGTACCCACCGAACGCTGACATTATGATGATAATATTTTTATCATCTTCAACGTGCGGGTTCTATAATTATCTTCTGCAAGAGTATGCGCACGATGTGTGTGGTGTGGGGGGGAGACGGGGAGCATTATTATAATCCATCCTTAACTCATCAGGCTCTGTCGGGAATCGAACCCGGCACCACACAGAACCTTGGGGGGGAGGGGGGGGGGGGGGGGGGGGACTACAACGCTTTAACCTCTCGCCTTTGGCTCCCGTTCGATGTTGAAAAACAGCAGGAAGAAGAAGAAGAAGAAGAAGAAGAAGAAGAAGAAAGCAA
>NC_134878.1:13360639-13375639 GCF_041734735.1 Babylonia areolata | reverse complement strand
ACAAAACAAGACAGCAAACAAAAACTACGCACACACACACACACACACACACACACACACACACGGAGACACAGAGACAGAGACAGAGAGAGAGACAGAGAGAGTGAGTAGGAAAATTTGAAAATTTGTTTATGAATGCTGTTCCAATTAATGCGTTACTTAATTAATATATTATCTGTTCATTTATTTACCTATGTAATTGTGTCTTATAAGCCTTCAGATTTCATGACATTAAAATTCATTCTATTCTATTCGATTCGATTCTCTCTCTCTCTCTCTCTCTCTCTCTCTCTCTCTCTCTCTCTCTCACACACACACACACAATATCGATTTCACGTGAGCTTTGTACAGCTCGGAAACGCTTCTCTTTCCGAAAAAAAAAACCACACAAAAAAACACAAAACAAACAAACACAAAACAAACACATTGTTGGTAGCAGCAGATCAGCAAAGCACCCAGGACAAACACACAGCATCTATGAGGCCTGACAACTGTCGATGTTACCTGGCCCGACACAACAAAGTTTTGCTTCAGTCACCGAGTTACGAATGGGTGAAATAAACTGCCACTGCGTTTCAATTAAAACAAGCACCATCGACTAAACTAACTCATTCAAGAATCAACTGAATAATTCTACAAAATTCTTAACCTTTTTTTTTTTTTTTTTTTTTAAGAGAGAGAGAGTTTGATGAATAAATAGAATGTAAACGAAGCATCGAACCTTGACGAACCTAGACCAAAGTATGTAACAAATGTGTCATGAGATCAAAGAAGGGATTGTCTATAAGCTTCAAAGCTTGTTTTCGTCCCTAACCTACTACTGCTACTGCTACAACTGCTACAAAGTATCAGCCCTCTCTTACCCCCCTCACCTCCCCTCTGCACCCTGTTTCAGCGATAGTCCATTGATCACACTCACACTGAAGGGTGGGAGGTAGTAAGGGGATGGGGGACGGAGGGGAGGGGGCGGGGGGGCGGGGGGCGGGGGAGGGGGGGGCTAGAGGTGAGGTGTTCAGTGGGAAGGGCCGCGGAGGTGCGGGGGGCTTGGAGGATCGTTCTCGATCTCTGTCTCTCTCTGTCTCTCTGGCCCCAAAAGATGAAAGGAATCTGGTGCGGAGCAAGGAGAGTTCGGTTATCAGTTCCTGCACCGAGAGAGTTCCGTTCTGCTCCCCGCTACACTTACACCTACAGAGGTGAAAGCTCTTTGATTCCGATTCTCCAGTTAGGTGGTCCTGAAGGAAACACCCAACATATGGAAATTCTCTTCAGAGGTAGTAAGGAAGGTGGGGTTGGGTGGGGTGGGGGGGATGGAGGGGTGTTGGCGGAGAGTGGGCGGGGGGGGGGGGGTAGTGGAGGAGGAGCAGGGAGAGCTGGTGGAAGGGCGGGGTGGAGGGTTACATGTAATGCCCCCTCCCATCCGAGACAATAAATATGGGAAAGTAATTTCCAGACCCCCTAACCCCTGATCCCGACCCTCATTATTTTCTTTCTTTTTTTTCTCTCTCTCTTTTTTTTTTCCCTGAAGGAGAGCGCAGTCTCTGTGCAGTCAGATACCACCGATAGCCCCGTGATTTAAAAAAAAAAAATTTAAGTCCATGAAATGTGTCTGGTTTTCGAGTAGGCTTTTGCGTGTATGACCGTTTTTTACCCCCCGCCATGTAGGCAGCCATACTCCGTTTCGGGGGGGGGGGGGGTGTGCATGTTGGTTATGTTCTTCTTTCCATAACCCACAACGAAAGCTCACATGGAGTACAGGATCTTTAACGTGCGTATTTGATTTTCTGCGTGCGTATGTATAATATACACGAAGGGGGTTCAGGCCACAACAAGCAGGTCCCTCTTCAACTTCCGACCCTCCCACACCCCCAGGGAAAGGACAGAAAAGCGCCAGGTGAAATACTGTACTTGCAGCTGTCAACCTCACCCAGTGGGGCTGTCACGTTCAAAGAGAGGGGCCCTAAGTGGACCCCTAAGGGTCTCCCGCCAGCCACACCGACCGACACAGACCGTCGACACACGGAGTTTTCACTTTATAACCTTAAAGTTATTTTCCTGTGGCTGTTTTGTTTTCCTCCCAACGTGTGTGTGTGTGTGTGTGTGTGTGTGTGTGTGTGTGTGTGTGAGAGAGAGAGAGAGAGAGAGAGAGAGAGAGAGAGAGTACGTGTGAGTTTTTGTGTGTATGTACGTGTGTGCGTGTGTGTGTACGTGTGTGTGTGTGTGTGCGCGTGTGTGTGTGTGTTTGTGTGTGTGTGTGTCTACGTGTGTGTGTGTGTGTGTGTGTGTGTGTGTGTGTGTGTGTGTGCGTGTGTGTGCGCGTGTGCGTGTGTACGCGCCTGCGCGCGCGTGCGCAGGAGGTCGGGGGGGGGGGGGAGTTGACAGCAGACACGTCAGCCTGTCATATGAAAGTGGTCCCCAGAAGAGTTGAAGAGGAGGAGAGAATGTAAGTCTGTGTGTGTGTGTGTGATAATCGTCCAATATTGACACCGTTGATTGCTGTTGGCCTGTGAGAACACTCTACGGGCAGATTACAGGTTCTAGACATGGGTTATTAGAGAGGGTCTACACGCCCGCTTTCGTGGGAGACCTTTCGTCGCTTGCAGAGCGAGAAGTAGGTCATAACAACATGACGTCGGGAGCAGCCCACCACCGTAACTCGCTGAGTTTGACTGATTTTGTTCGGACAACTTTTCGGCAGTTTAGGAATGGATAAGTTCAAATTCGTAATGGCAGAGATGTGACAAGAAACACGCTCAAATGGCAGAGATGTGACAAGAAACACGCTCAAATGGCAGAGATGTGACAAGAAACACGCTCAAATGGCAGAGATGTGGACAAGGAACACGCTCAAAATGGCAGAGATGTGACAAGAAACACGCTCAAATGGCAGAGATGTGACAAGAAACACGCTCAAATGGCAGAGATGTGACAAGAAACACGCTCAAAATGGCAGAGATGTGACAAGAAACACGCTCAAATGGCAGAGATGTGACAAGGAACACGCTCAAATGGCAGAGATGTGACAAGAAACACGCTCAAATGGCAGAGATGTGACAAGAAACACGCTCAAATGGCAGAGATGTGACAAGAAACAAGAAACACGCTCAAATGGCAGAGATGTGACAAGAAACAAGAAATACGCTCAAATGGCAGAGATGTGACAAACACGCTCAAATGACAGAGATGTGACAAGAAACACGCTCAAAGTAAACAACAGAAGACTAAAGCAAGGACTGGGCGTGATTATAAAACCAACTATATTTTGTAAACTTGCAAAAAATAGTCGTCGAAGTTGTTCAAAATACGTTTGTTAGGACAGCGATTTTCACGACGAAATTTTAGCCTTTCGATCATCTAGAAAAAAACAAAAACAAACAACAACGAAAAAACAGGAAATGGGGATACGCATGCGCACGCGGCTCTCGCTAAAATAAAACAACAACTGGGGAATCTCCATGAAAATCAGACGAAAGTGGGTCTGCAAATCCTCCCAATTAGCGACGGGCGGGAGGTCAAATCAGCTCCATGAGAGCAAAGAGCATGATGCTCACACTGTCAAGGCCTGATCAGCGCCTGGTATACATACAACTGGGTTCCCGTGAAGGTCTGGCATCTTCTTCTTTTTTTTTTTTTTTTTTTTTCTTTTTTTCAAAGCAGGTGTGGTGTAGCGTATACGGATCAGTCCGGACGTTTTGACCACCTCCTCCTCCGAAACTGAAAACTGAAACAGATGACAGGCTGATGGAAAATTCTACTGTCCGATGCAGACATCCTTCTCGGGGGACAAGAGATTCGACCCCCTCCGCACAACCCCCCCCCCTCTCTCTCTCTCTCTCTCTCTCTCTCTTTCTATATAAAATAAAATAAAATGAGTCTGACTCCAGATCCTTCATGCTACGGCTGAGTGCAATGCGAGGATGCAGTCTGCCACGGTGTGAGTTCGTTTGTCCAACACCAAACACGTGGTATCACGTTGGTATGCAATGAATCCAGATTGTTTGCACAGTGGACAGCATGTTGCAAGTCACACGACAACAAAACCCTCTGAGAAGTGTGCTCACAGGTTTGCCTGACACAGTGACAGTGACACACTCCAAGTTGAAAAACTGCCTTCTGGCTCACCAAGCACAGCATCAGTGAACTGTCTTCAAAAAGTTCAAGGGGAGTAACTCTGTTCTCTTCCAAATACATTATCTGTTCTTTAAAGGTTTTCTAAAAACTTGAATTGTGCATTCTAACAGTATGAAGCTATACACATTTATAAAATATAGTAATAATTTCTGAATACTTTAATAGCTATTTCTATTTATTTATGTTAAATTCTTCATTACTAGTTTCTTATTTTTCTGGTATTTCTCTCTCCAGTAGTCTCTCAGAGTCATTCTACTACATTGACAAGCCTCCCCAACTTCCTTCTGGGTGAACGGTGTCGAAGAGCCTCTGTCATTCTGATTCCCTCCCATCTTTTAAATCTCGTCTCAAAACTCACCTTTTCCCTCAGCAATAAGTTCAATTGTGGCAGGTCCACTTCCTTTGCGTTAGCTGTGCTTGACTATGTATGTATACATATGTATGTGTACATAACTACATGCATGTATATGAATGTGTATTGTGTGTGCGTGTGCGTGTGTTTATGTAAGTTTGTGCCTGCCTATGTGTGCGTATGTGTTAGGGTAGCTGTTAGATACACATGTATGTTAAAATGTATGTATGCAGCGTGTGTGTGTGTGTGTGTGTGTGTGTGTGTGTGTGTGTGTGTGTGTGTGTGTAGTCACATTTTGGTGTGTGTATGTAACATAGATATGATGTATTATGTTAACAAAAGCGTTTTTGTAAAGCACCTAGAGCAGATTTCTGGATAGTGGGCTATATAAGTATCCATTATTATTATTATTAAATATATCAGCCCTTTAATGGAGTTTGGAACTGTGTAGGGATTATCAACTGTCGAAGTGAGGAGTGCATGTATGACAGCTGTGTCACTGTAGCTTGTCGCATCCGGGACCTGTTCAACAAGATGGCTGCTGTGGACTGTGGCGTGTCAAAACTTTGATGCCAACGATGATGATGATGACAAGATACCCGTCTATCTGTGTGTGTGTGTGTGTGTGTGTGTGTGGCGGAGGAAGGCAGGTTATCTGTCTGGAGTGCCGTAGGTTGCTTCAAAGAACTGTGGAGGCACTTCACTACACACTGCGGGGGAGTTTGGAAAACAGTCGCCGTCAGTGTTACTTGGTGGCTGGCTGGTGATAATTCACGTCAGTCTATGGAGACCGTTGTTTTGGTGATGGCGATATCGAGTGGCGTTTATCTTCTTTCTAAGTCTCTTGAGTGTGTCTGGGGAGACAGGATTATTAGTGGTATGGAGATCGTTCGGGGAAAAAAAATCCCTTCTGTTCTCTGTGGTATTCCGCTCTACTGTATTCACTGCGCTGCAGATCTTTGTCCAGTTCTTCCCATTGTCTGAGTCCTCGCTGAAATTACACATCTTTAACGAGCCCGCCCTCCCACGATCACCCCCACCCTCCACTCCCACCCCCCCCCCCCCTCCACACACACACACACCATCCCGCAATCACATCCCCGCCTCCAGACACAGTGGAATGTGGAACCGTGTGGAGGGATTCACATGTCGAATAAACTGTTAGTGTGTGAGACAGGACGCGTCAAGCATCGCCTCAGTGGTTAGTGACGCGCCGTGTCAAAACGTGGTGGTGGTGGTGGTGGTGGTGTAGCTTTGATGTCGATGACGATGACAGATACTGGTCTGCCTCTGTGTGTGTCTGGCGGGGAGAGAGGGTGTGGGGGGGTTGGGGGTGGAGGTGGTGGTTGCAGATGAACACAGGTTCAGTTCGGAGAGACTGCTTGAAAGAGCTGTGGGGGGGTGGGGGTGGGGGTGGGGTGCTTCTCTGCACGGCCTGAGGTGAGAAAACAAGACACTCTCAGTGTGACTGTGGGCGGTGATAATAACTCATGTCAAACTGTTGTTGCCGCTGTGTTGGTGAGGCCCCTTCAGGACTACTGACCGTTTATCATCTTCACTTCTGTGTGTGGTTTGGCCCACAAGGTAGATTCCTGGGTTTCCAGTGAAGAGATTACCACCCACCCACCACCCACCACCCCCGACCCCGCGCCGTACCAAACAAGGGGAGATACTTACTGCCTCCACAACGTAAACATCCGGTGTCTGAGCTTGTGTGTGACTACATCTCGCCGTGTTGTGTGTAGACAGTACAATACAATACAATCGATGTGATGCGATACGATACAGTCGATAGGATACGATACGATGTGATGCGATGCGTTGCAATGCAATACACTTCACTATAATACACAACAACACACAACAATACAATCCAATACAGCACAATACAACACACACACACACACACACACACACACACACACACACACACACACACATCATCATCATCATCATCATCATCGTCATCATTATCCAATCCCTCTTCTTCTTCATCATCATCATCTTCTCTCTTTCTGTGTCCTTTTTCTACCGGAGACTGCAGACATAATTGTTCCCCCATCAACACTGACCCCCAAGGCCGATAACAGTGCTCTGCCATCGCATGCTGGAAGGCTGGCAGATTGCGTCAAAAGACAGCTGGGACTTCTCCACCTCCTAAAGCTATGGTGATACAACAGCGACAAAAATGCGGAACTGTTTGTTTCACTGGGAAGCTGGAATCTTTACCGAGAAAGATTTTTTTAAACAGTAATTTGCAAGTGTGTGAGATGAAAATTTTGACGATATATTTTACGGGATTTTGACTGTTTTTTCCACACCTCTGGCTAGTCTCTGTTCTAGCAGTGTGTGTGTGTGTGTGTGTGTGTGTGTGTCTGTGTGTCTGTGTGTCTGTGTGTTCGTGTCTGTGTGTCTGTGTGCGTTGCAATTATGGCGATTTATTTCTTTTAATATGATTATATAGTCAACTATGTTGAATGGTCTCGCTCATGAAATTTCTTTCAATTGGATAACTATGTGTTCATCATTTTTAAGGAGTCGGACTGATGTACTTGCACTTGAAAATGCTGTGAGGGGTGAGAGTGAGAGTTGAGATAAATGGCGAGGAAAGGGGTTCGTGTGGGATGGTTGAAAGAGTGGGGGAGTGGGAGTGGGGCGGTACTTTGGTGGGGGGGGGGGGGGGGGGGGGGGGGGGGTGAGGGGCAAGGCAAATGGCGATCGGGTGGTGTGGGAGGAGAAGTCTGGAGAGTTTCAGTGTCAGAAAGAAAGAAAAAAACGATCTGTGATTTTCTGTATTATACGTACTATTTCTTCGGATTTGAGTGTGCTGTTTGTACGCTTACAATTTTATGAATGTAAAACGGTCTTTTTAATGTTTGCACAATCTCATGCTACCTTGTCGCCCACGAGCTAATTTTTTCGTTGTTGTAGGACGTGAAACTGATTTGGTTGATTGATTGACTGATTGATTGATTGGCTGTGTTGTTTTCAGACCCGGCACAGTTGCTAAGATGACTGCTTCCTCTCCGAAACATTTCACCAAGGCAGATCTAAAAACGGTTCAAATCTGCGATACTAGTGGTTGAAGAGACTCGACATACATAAAGAAAATTAGAATGTCCTTTTCTTTGTTTTGCTGCCAGTATTCTCACAGAAGAGTTTTGTTGTTTTCACAGGAAAGCTGACAGGCTGTCGATGATGTTGAGTCCTGTCGCGCTAGACACGGCCAGACCAAGACCTGATTCTAAGCCTCCCTTGTTGAACGTGGTGGCCACTAACACACAGAAAACTCGTTCTCTGTCATTAATAAACTATGACCATACAAGCACACAGACATACAAGTTATGTGCAATTATCGTTAGTATAAACAAGCTTGGGGCTATTCTCTCCCTAACCTTTCTGTTTCCTGCTACAACTACTCCCGCCTCTTGACTAACTAACTAACTTGGGACAATCCCGATTATTAACCAAAAGAATATAATGAAAGGAGAATGACTGTGTTCTTTGGCTATCGGAGAGACCCACCCTACCCTACCCCTAGGCGAAGCATTCCTACGGCAGGTCATCGGAACCCAGAGAAGAACACCAGCCCGCATTGTCTGTGGCTAAATTAATTAATTAATTAATTAATCAGGACTCGTTAGTTAGTTCAGCAGCCCTCCTTGACTGGAGCGACCAGGACAGTCTGTGGCTCGTTAGTGGGCAGACTTTTGTCTCCCTTCTTTCTTGGACAAAGCAAGGGGAACAACACCCTTATTAGTGTTCGCTCTTCTGTCTTCCCGAACCGCGTGGCACGACTGTGGCGGGGTTAATGGGCCACTGAGGGGGTGGTATAACAAACCACGTTCCCCTGTCGTGGCACAGTGCTTGATGTATTCTTTTGTACTTTAGTATTATTATTATTATTATTGTTGTTGTTGTTGTTGTTGTTGTGGTCGTCGTCATCATCATCATCATCGTCGTCGTCGTCGTCCTCCTCGTCATCATCATCATCAACATTTTCAAACACTGTCGTTACCCTTGTTCTTGTTGTTATGATGATGATTATCATTATTATCATCATTATTACTACTGCTACACTAGTACTACTGGTACTGGTACCAGAACTACCAGTGCTACTACTACTACTACTTTTGTTGTTATTGTCATTATTATTGTTGTTATTATTATTATTAATATTATTGTTATTATTATTTTGTTGTTGTTGTTGTATCGACTTCAGTTTTCTTAGTTCTATGACAGTTATTCCTCAGACGTCGGAAGTTTGTGTGTGTGAGAGAGAGAAAGAGAGAGAGAGAGAGACAGAGACAGAGACAGAGACAGAGAGACAGGGTGTGTGTATTGGAACCTACGTGCGTGCGTATGCGCGCCGGCACATGTATGCGAACAGGTATGTTATGGGTTGTTGTTTTTTTCCGTTTTTTCGACGTGCATCAGTGCACACGTGGTCTTGTCTACACGTGTGTCTGTATCTGTGTCTTTGTGTCAGTGTTTTGTTTGTTCAAGGAAGCGTCCCAAATCAAGCTCCGTGAAAGAAGACGACACGCGGTGGAAAAAACGTCTGTGTGGTACTAATTACTAAATACCTGTGGTTTGTTTGGTGAGGGATTCGCTCTTCAGTCAGTGCTGTCTCCGCGTTCTCTCTCTCCCCCCCTCTCTCTCTCTGACTCCCACCACCCTCTTATATCTCAGAACAGAAGGAACATGTAGCGTGCGCCGTCTAAGAGACGTACAGGTGCTTAAAAAAATTTTTTTAAAATCCTCTCACTTGCACAGTCAATACCGAAGTTATTCCTGTCCATTCTGCAACTCTCTCTCTCTCTCTCACACACACACTCTCTCTCTCTCACACTCTCTCTCACACACACTCTCTCTCTCTCTCTCTCTCTCTCTCTCTCACACACTCTCTCTCTCTTTATTCACACACACACTCTCTCTCCCCATCCCTCTAACCCCCTCTCTCTCTTTCTCCCCATCCTCCTCCTCCCCTCCCTTCTCTCTCTCTTTCGCTCTGACCCTCCGTCCCTCACCACCCCCCACCCCCACCCCCACCTCCAGCACACCGTCTCTCTCTCAACCCACCACTCCCACACCCACTCCAACGCCCCCCAGAGCTGCCAGAACAGCGAGAACAATACAATGAACCAGGCCAGGAAGTACTAACTGATCGATTCACACCCCCCCTGCCTCCCTCCCTAGTCCCCCTCACCCCCCCTGCCCCACTTCTCCCTCCCCCCCCCCCCCCCACTCCACTCCACTGGTTAGCAGTAAGTATTTTCTTTCAGCTCCGTTTCACAAAATCGCAATTATTGATGATTCGCAATTACTACACTCCCTGCAGCCACACCCCCCGTCCCCCCCAACGGCTTTTTTGCGAGTGTACAGAACGGCCACAACGAATCCAACCGCCTTGTCACGCTCCGCGGAACCTGTGAGTAGTCTCTCCCGGCACGGCGGAGGTAGAGGGCGCTGGGCTGTCTGACGAGTAATCACGTGACAATGGAGAGGTTTGCCCCCCCCCTCCCCCCCCCCCCCCCGCCACCCCCCCCCCCCCCCCGGAAGTACGTTTCCTCCCCGGTCCTCGCTCCTCCTCTCTCTGTACACTCTGTGACACATGGCTGACTTACCTCTCCTTCATTAGATGGACTGTTCTGGTTCGGTTGCTGTGTGAGTGCTGTGCTGTGGGAGACATTGTGAAACGGACCTGAGGAAAGTCCTCTTCTCGTTTGTTATTTTTTTGGGGAAAAAGAAAGTTTTGAAAGTCTTGGTTGAAGGGTTTGGGTTGCTTTTATGAGTATGTCTGGGAAGTTGAAGTAGATGTGCGTCAGTGTGTGCGTGTGTGCGTGTGTCTGTTTGTGTGTGTGTGTATGTGTGTGTCACCAGTGTGTGTGTGTGTGTGTGTGTGTGTGTGTGTGTTCGTGTGTGTGTTCGTGTGTGTGTGTGTGTGTGTTCGTGTGTGTGTGTGTGTGTGTGTGTGTGTGTGTGTGTGTGTGTGTGTGTGTGTGTGTGTGCGTGCGCGCGCGCGCGCGCGTTTATGTATTTACGCGTGCGCGTCTGTGTATGAGTATGTGCTAGTATGCGTGCGCGAGAGTCGAAGTGTGTGTGAAGATGTGTCTGTATCAGCGAATCTGTACGTGTGAGCTTTTCTCTGTACTGAACTTACTTTTAATGACTTAATGAACGTCGTGTGCGTACGACAGAGATAGAGAAAGGGGGCGGGAGGAATGGAAAGAGAGAGAGAGAGAGAGAGAGAGAGAGAGAGAGAGAGGACGAATACAGACAGTTGACAGATAGTTGGGAGAAACCCCAATGAAATCAGAAAAAAAAGAAACCCTCATCATTTAAAACTGCAAAGATGCCGATGAAAGCTCCCCCGAAACGACGTTTATACATTGATCCAACCCCCGCAGCCCTCAGTCCCAGTATTCAAACCCTTTACACCCCCGAAAACGGAGTATGGCTGCCTACATGCACGGTAAAAAAAAACGAGTCATACACGTAAAAGCCCACTCGTGTACACACGAGTGAACGTGGGAGTTGCAGCCCACGAACGAAGAGAAAGAAGGAGGAGAAGAAGAAGAAGAAGAAGAAGAAGAAGAAACCCTTTACAAAACAAGCTAAAAGCTTCTCCCAACATTGACACGACCACATCTCGTGGTCACGACAGTTAGAAGAAAGAAAACCCAACCTAAAAAAACAAAACAAACAAACAAACAAAAAACAACCAGAAGAGATGTGGAAGACAAAACGAACATCCCTCTTTTTCGTTCGTGGGCTGCAACTCCCACGTTCACTTGTATGTACACGGGTGGGCTTTTACGAAAATGACCTTTTTTTTTTTTACCCCGCCATGTAGGGAGTCATACTCCGTTTTCGGGGGTGTGCATGGTGGTTATGTTCTTGTTTCCATAACCCCCCCCCGTACGCTGATATGGATTACAGGACCTTTAACGTGCGTGTTTGATCTTCTGCTTGCCGCATACACACGAAGGGGGTTCAGGCACTACCTACCCACTACCGAGATTCGAAATCCGGGACCCTCAGATTGAAAGTCTAATGCTTTAACCACTCGGCTATTTGCGCCCGTCAAACGAACATCCACAACCCAGGCAGTTAACCTTTCCAACAGACGCAACACTCGCACACAGAAACATGCACGTGAAAGTTGGCCATGGCCAGACAACCCTCCTAATCACGGGGCATAACAAACACTCACTGTAGAGTGGAAAGATACAGGGGGGCGGGAGGAAGGGGAGAGGGGGGGTGCCCTATCGATACGGTTGATGTTGCCAGACTGGAAATGAGACCACTGTCTTTTACACAGGGTCATTGAACCAGTGCCATATTCTGGCTGTCATGCTGGGTCTTTTACCTCCTGGGAGTGAGAACAGGAGGGGTGGGGGGAGGGGAGGGGGGGGGATTGGGGGTATAATCTTCATGGAACTTTTGTCCGCTCAAATTTAAAGTAGCACGGAAAAGTCTGACTTCGATCAACAGCAGAGATAATTATATCACTAGGACCGTGATGAGAGAGAACCCCCTCTTCCTTGTCCTCGCCATAAGTAGTGGAGAGATGGAGAGGAGGGAGGGAGGGTGGGAGGGTATGGGAGGGACAGGATTCTACTCGTCTCCACAGACACAGTGTTTCATGATCAAACGCTGGTTGTCCCAAAACTATGGCTTTGGAAAACGTTTTAGACGGTGTCTGTGAAAGTACATAGTCCCTCATTTCACCCTAAAGGAAAAGTGAGGCAGACAGAGAGAGCGGGGGGTGGGGGAGAGAGAGAGAGGGGAAGAGGGAGAGAGAGAGAGAGGAAGAGTGAGAGAGAGAGGAAGAGGGAGAGATAGAATGGGAGAGGGAGAGAGAGAAGAGGGAGAGAGAGAGAGAGAGAGAGAGAGACGGAGAGACAGAAAAACAGACAAGAGACAGACTAGACAAGGCAGACAGAGACAGAGTGACCCTCCTCCACCAGACCTGAACATTCACCCTACTTTGTCAAATACAAAATGCTAAGGCATCGCTGAAAGATCTCCAGGAGGAAAAACAAAAATCCCTGTAATTGAGTCCTTACAAAAATCCCCAGAGAAGTCAGATTCATAGACAGCAGACAAGCTAAAAGCTTCTCCAGTCATAACACGATCAGATCTCCCTCCCACCAACCCACTATCCCTCTCTCCCTCCCCCTCTCCCTCTCCCTCCCTCCCACTCCTCCTCCCCCAACATCTCGCTCTCACACCATATCGCACGTTATCATGACAGCGCCGAGGGAAAACCTGAAAAAAAAGAAAAAAAAAGAGAAAAACCGTCCGAAGAGCAGTGGAAGAAAACCAACATGAACACCAGCAGTCTTTTATCTCTCCAACAGACACATCACACTGACTCGCACTCTGAAACATGCACGTGAAAATAAGGTGACCCTCCCAATTAGAGGGTTAGAACAACTATGCGCAGTTTGGAAGGGTGAGAGAGGGGTGTTAGGGGGGAGGGGTCAGCAATAACAACTTCTGAAGCGTTGAAACAGTGTAGAGGCAGATGCTGTGTGCGATGCTGTTGATACGTTGGTGTTGGTTGTTGTTGTTGCTGTTGCTGTTGTTGTTGCTGTTGTTGCAAATGGCTCAAAATGAGACTGGTGTTGACGGCATGGGTATTGGATCTTCTTCTTCTTCTTCTTCTTCTTCTTCTTCTTCTTCTTCTCCTCCTCCTCCTCCTCCTCCTCCTCCTCCTTCTTCTTCTTCTTCTTCGTTTGTGGGCTGCAACTCCCACGTTCACTCATATGTACACGAGTGGGCTTTCACATGTATGACCCGTTTTTACCCCGCCATGTAGGCAGCCATACTCCGTTTTCGGAGGTAGTGTTGGATCATTCGGGCTGATACTAAACGGGTGAACATTATCCACCCCTCCCCTCCCCCACCCAGCATACACACACACTACACGTTTTTCGTTGAAAAGGGTTCATTATCTGTAAAGGCCGCATTATCAAATTGAAGAAAAATATCGAAGCACAGCATTTACCTTCCCCCCACTCCCCTCCCTCCTTACTTTGAGAGAGAGAGAGAGAGAGAGAGAGAGAGAGAGAGAGGAGAGAGGAGAGAGAGAGAGAGAGAGAGAGAGAGAGAGAGAGAGAGAGAGACAGAGAGATTCTCCAACCCAAAACTGAACGTTCCTTCCCAATTTTGTCGAATCCAACTATTAGATGCATAGACATGACAGAACGCTTTTCAGAATGACAAGAGACACGGCAGAACACCTTGCAGAATTAACGCCTTTCACGAAACAACAGACGGACAGAGATGGAGGGAGCAAGTCAGAACCCAAGAATGATGGCGGACAAGCTAAAAGCTTCTCCCGTCATAACAAGATCCTATCTCCAGCCCCTCACCCCACCCCCACCCCCACCCCCAACACACACCACACACACACACACACACACACACACACACACACACACACACACCACACACACACACACACACCACACACACACACACACACACACACACACACACACACACACACATCTCCCGCCATATCACACGACAGCGAGAGAAGACGGGAAGTAAAGACTCCGACCTACAACAGAGTCTGTCAGAACAGTCGGAAACGAAGAGAATTCACGAACTCCTTCTACGTTCGTGGGCTGCAACTCCCACGTTCACTTATATGTACGAGAGTGGGCTTTTACGTTTATGACCGTTTTTACCCCCGCCATATAGGCAGCCATACTCCGTTTTCGGGGGTGTGCATGCTGGGTGTGTTCCTGTTTCATAAACCCACCGAACGCTGACATGGATCACAGGATCTTTAACGTGCAGTATTTGATCTTCTGCTTGTGTGTACACACGAAAGGGGGTTCAGGTATTAAGCAGGCCTGCACATATGTTAACCTGGGAGATCGGGGAAAAAAAAAAAATCTCCACCCTTTACCCTCCACCAGGCGCCGCTACCGAGATTCGAACCCGGGACCTTCAGATTGAAAGTCCAACGCTTTAATTAACCAGCTCGGCTATATCGCCCGTCGGTATCACCTTTCCAACAGACGTAAGTAACACTCCCCACCTGTCCCACAAACGCGCAGCACGTGAAGATAGGGGTGACCCAGCCACAACCATCACCACCACCACCACGGCACTACCACCACCCTACGATCAGCGTAAACGGGCCTGGCGAATCGACATCGTTTCGAGTTCAGAAGAGCAAGGGGAAAGAAGGCCATCCATCAAGACTTTGGACGCAGAGAAGGGCAAGGAAAAACATACCAGTGGGCGGGGAAGGGATGGGGGGGGGGGGGCATAGGGGGGAGGGGGGTGCCCTATCGATATTGCCAGGCTAAAAAAAAAAAAATGAAATGAAATGATTTTTTTTTTTTAAATGAGTGTTTACACCGGGGGCACTGGACCGCTGCCACGTGCTGGTTTCTGTATCAAGGCTTCTTCTTCTCCTTCCTCTTCTGCGTTCGTGGGCTTCAACTCCCACGTTCACTCGTATATACGCGAGTGGGCTTTTTTACGTGTATGAC
>NC_134878.1:13345639-13355639 GCF_041734735.1 Babylonia areolata | reverse complement strand
GACAGGGACAGAGAGACAAAGAGACAGACAAAGACAGAGAGAGAGAGAGAGAGAGAGAGACACAGAGAGAGAGAGAGAGTGAGTTTGGGAAGATGAAGGATAGCGGGTGCTAACTGGCACTGACACCTAATACGTCCGTGTCTGGCCCACAGGTCCATTGGTCAATGCCCCCCTCCCCCTCCCCCACCCCCCCTAAACATCCATTTCCCATTATGGGCACTTCCGGCCAGCCACCAATGGTTAAGGATTGTCTGCCGTTTTGGGTTGATGTTTTCGTTCTTTCTGTTGTTTTTTTTCTTCTGGGTGTATCCCCCCCCCCCCCCCCCGCCCCCGCCCACCCCCCTTCCGCGACAGCCCCCCCGCCCCCCCACCCCTCCCCGCCCACTTTCTTTTATTTTCCTCTGCATTGTCATGGCTTTGTTGTTCTGATTATTGGGAAGTGCCCCTTCTTCCAGGTTTTTTTTTTTTTTTTTCTTCTTATTTCTTTCCTATCCTCGTGTGTATGTGGGGTGGGGGTGGGTGGTGGTGGAGGGCGTGTGTGTGTGTGTGTGTGTGTGTGTGTGTGTGTGTGTGTGTGTGTGTGTGTGTGTGTGTGTGTGTGTGTGTGTGTGTTGTTTTCTGCGAGAACGAGGAGGGTTTTCAGATTGGGTTAAGAAGGAGTGTGTGTGTGTGAATGTGTGATTGTGTGTGTGTGTGTTGTGTTGTGTTGTGTTTGCGCGCGCGGGCGCGTGTGTGTATGTGTGTGTGTGTGTTGTGTTGTGTTGTGTTTGCGCGCGCGCGTTTGTGTGTGTGTGTTGTGTCGTGTTGTGTTTGCGCGCACGCGTGTGTGTGTGTGATTGTGTGTGTGTTGTGTGTGTGTGTGTGTGTGTGTTCGTGCGCGTGTGTTTGTATGTGTGTGCGTGTTTATGTGTGTGTGTGTGTGTGTGTGTGTGTGTGTGCGCGCGCGCGCGTATGTGCGTGTGTGTGTGTGTGTGTGAACGTGTCATAGAAAGTGGACGCCATGACGATGACTCAGGTGGTGGTGGACCGAGAAACGACTAACACTAAACATGATATTTTATTTACCCTTCCCCCTATTTCGGGACCCTGATGAATGAGTTCAAGTGGCGCGTAAAACTAGACAGAGAATCAAAATGATGACCGACACTCCATTGAAATGAGCTCCTAGTATACGTGTGCTTTGATTTATACGGTACCCAGCCCGTTTAAAGGACTGGGTGATGCTATCAACGGAAAGGACTGATGCTGACTGCGGCTGTTTAGTTTACGTACGTATGCATGAAACTCCAAGTGTAGAATTCTTGTCTGTGTTGTCTAGAGTGAGATAGCACAGGACGGGTCCAGAATAGTGTAGCATAGCATAGCATAGCATAGCATAGCATAGCATAACACAGCATTGTAACACATAATATGATAAATAATTCGAATCTCACACTTTGTGGAGAAAGTACTAATGTGAATGCTTTAGTCAGCACGCCACTCTAAGATCGTAATTATGTGTGGAGAGCTCCCGACAGAGAACGGGAATGGAAGAACGCTTGAATGGTGTGGCGAAGAAGCGTTTGTTGTGAGACGCAGCGGCGGCCATTTTGTGCCAGGAACAATCAGGGGCAGAGAATACCACGGCGCAAGGGGACACCACCTGTGTATCTAGTTGACTCTTCATTCACCCCGCCATTCTACCAAGGATGCAGAAGGGGGTGGGGTCGGTAAGGGGCGGGGGGGTTTGGAGGAGTGTGTGTGTGTGTGTGTGTGTGTGTGTGTGTGTGTGTGTGTGTGTGTGTGTGTGTGTGTGGAGAGAGAGAGAGAGAGAGAGAGAGAGAGAGAGAGACAGAGAACTCTGACTTTTTTTCATAACCTTGTTATGGCAGACACACTATTGCTTTTAACCTTCTCTGACCGACCTTTCAATCATCCTATGATTCTGTCTGACAGTCGTTCGTTCTTGCCGGCACGGATATGGAAACTTATCTTCATCACTGTTATCATCATCATCATCATCATCGTCGTCGTCGTCGTCGTCGTCCTCGTCGTCGTCGTCATCCTCCTCCTCCTCATCATCATCATCACCGTCGTCGTTATGATGGTAACAGGGTGATGGCTAGTGGTGTTATTGTTATCGTTGTTGTTACTGCTGTTGCTGTTGCTGCTGATGCACTTGCGTCTGCTCCCCTAAATAGGTCTTTTGATGTATCTGCGGAACGCGTGCGAACTACACGGCGTCTGAATTTGGTATTGTTGTAAATGTATACAAAAAAAAACAACACAACAAAACACACACACACACACACACACACACACACACACACACACAAACAAACAAACAAAACACCACGCAACAAAACAGAGCCGAATATAATACAAAATGTATGTGGCACAGTCTTGTTATTGGTATATGTATGTAGATATACATACATAAATATTATACATGAGTGTGTGTGTGTGTGTGTGTGTGTGTGTGTGTGTGTGTGTGTGTGTGTGTGTGTGTGTGTGTGTGTGTGTGTGTGTGTGTGTGTGTGTGTGTGTGTGTGTGTGTGTGTGTGTGTTTATACTTTATTGGCACAGGTTGGGGGGAAAAGTTAGTTAATTATTTTTGTGGCATAATTTATCATTGGCATTAGTTTGGGGGGGGGGGGATCAGTTCGTGAATACTTTTTGTGATATGATTTATTTTTGGCGAAGTTTTGGGATTTGTTAGTTAATACTTTAGTGGCATAGTAGTTCATTATCGCCATAGTTTGGGGGAATCTGTCAATTGACATTTTAGTGGCATACTTTTTATCATGGGCATAGTTTTGGGATTTGTTAGCAATCTACATTGTGTTTCTGAGTGTGAGTTGAATGCGAAAAGCAGGTTTGCAGTGAATGGACTTACAAACGGCTTCAGTGTTTTCTTTTTTTTTCTATATATTTTTCTTCTTCTTTTTTTTTCTTTTCAATATCTCGCTGATCAGTACTGAGGGACTATGTCCTAATGCATCAGTTAGCTCACTAAGTAGGTAGGTAGCTAATTACCCAACGTAATGTATAGCTAGGTAACTAATTAACTAAGCCGCCGTCTGACTGCCTGACTAGCCAGCTATAAGAAGCTAACCAACTGACTAATAGGCGAACTCGATTGCCAAGCCTGAGCAGCGATTTCGGTGTTGCTGTGGGAGAAAGATCTTCTAACTCAATTACCACGGGGACTAGAGAGAGAGAGAGAGGGAGGAGGGGCGAGAGAGAGGGAGGAAGGGAGAGGGAGAGAGAGTGGGAGAGGGGGAGAGAGAGGGGGAGAGAAATAGAGGGAGAGAGAGAATGAAACAGAGAGAGAGTGAGAGAGAGAATGAAACAGAGAGAGAGAGGGGGAAGGTATGGAGAGACAAAGATAGAGAGAGTGAGAGAGATAGAGAGAAAGAGAGACAGAATGAATTAATGAATTTTCTTTAAGAGGGAGAGACAGACAGATATATAGATAGATAGAGAATGAAACACAGAGAGAGAGAGAGAGTGAGAGAGAGAGAATGAAACAAACAGAGAGAGAGAAAAAAAGAGAGAGAGAGACAGAGAATGTAAAGGATTGGGGTTTTTTGTTGTTGTTTGTGTGTGTGTGTGTGTGTGTGTGTGTGTGTGTGTGTGTGTGTGTGTGTGTGTGTGTGTTGCAGTGTGTTTTGTTCACCAGAGTAGTCACTAATTTCAAGAATCATTATCTTAATCCAGTTTCGGGGTGAGGTAAGGGGTTGGAGGAAGGGAGTGAGGGGTGGGGGGGGGGGGGGCGTGGGAAGAGAGACAGAGAGACAGAGAGTGGTGGGGGAGAGAGAAGGTATGGAGAGACAAAGACAGAGAGAGATAGAGACAGAGAGAGAGGGAGAGAATGAATTAATGTATTTTCTTTAAGAGAGAGAAAGAAAGAGAGAGAGAGAGAGAGAGAGAGAGAGAGAGAGAGAGAGAGAGAGCGAACAGAGACAGAGAGACCTGTAAGTCTCCAAGAAATCCCCCCCTGACAGAACGTTTACTAACACCTGCAAATAAAAAGGGGAGGGGAAAGGCAAACAACTGATTACCGCAATTCGCCTTATCTCCCTTTACCCCCACCGTCTTTTCACCGGACGCGCGCTGTCGATCAAGCAACGATAGCTCAGAAGTTTTGCCGTCGGGTTCATAATAAAGGGAGTTAACAAGAGGGGGCTCCTTTTTTGCTCTTGCTACGAGAGGAGATAAAAAGTTGTGGGGGTCGGAGGTAACGGAGAAAACACTGACTGGCTGACCAGTACTTTATTATTATTATTATTTTCTCCTGTTATTTCTGCGCTTTCTGTGCATGAAGTTTGCAGTTTGCTGGCGGATAAGTCTGAACAGGGTGCCTGCTGGCACACACACACACACACACACACACACACACACACACACACACGAACACACATGCGCGCGCGCACGCACAGACACGCACACACACATACACACACACACACACACACACACACACACACAGGCGCGCGCGCACACACACACACACACACACACACACACACACACATACACGCGCGCGCGCGCGAAACAAAGGGGGGGGGGGTAAACACAGACATATACAATGGGACATGCAGACACATATACATACAGAGACCGAGACAGAAAGACATAGTGTTTATGAGAGAGAGAGAGAGAGAGAGAGAGAGAGAGAGACAGACAGACAGACAGACAGACAGACAGACAGACACAGAACTCTGAATGGTTTAATTGTAGAGGCCTCTGGCCAATTACAATGGGGTGAAAAAAAAATGCACAAAATGATAGATAGTATCATGTTCGCTTCATGTTGTCAATACAGCTTTGTCGTAAGTCTAGTGCTTTATACACAAACATTGATAGTCTTTTAAGTCAGATATTCATTCTTGTTTCACTTTAGAAGAGTAAACCTGAATAAATGACAGGTTGATGATAGAACTTATTAGGAATCAATTCATCTCTCGTATTTTGTACAAGTTTAGTTTCGATAGGTAGTGCATTCCATATTTGTGCAATTCTATTAGCTGATGAATTTTTCCTTAGGTTATTATTACAGTGCTCTTTACAAATTTTCATCATTGAATTTCTTGTACTCTCATAATCTGACTTTCTAAAAATATTGCATTCACACTGACTTCATTTTTGCAATTCAACATTTTGTATGTTTCTATTAAATCCCCTCTTAGCCTTCTACCCTTTAATGAATGCACATTTAAGCATATAAGTCTCTGTTGATAGCTCATAGATTTACATTCTTTTAATACATTGTCTCTTGAGGTATGGGTGAGGTAAGGGGGTGGAGGAAGGGGTAAGCGGGGCGTGGGAAAAGAGAGAGATGAGAGAGAGAGAGAGGGAGGGAGAGAAGGTATCTTTTGATTTGCCCCAAGACAGACAAAAAGACAGAGACAAAGACAGACAGAAAGACAGAAACAAAGACAGACAGACAGGCAGACAGACATGGAAAGACAGCCCCCTCCAGACGCCGGGCCACAATTAACCCTATGTAAACCACTCGGCTGCCGAGGTGCGCAATTAACCCTATGTAAACCAAACCCACAGGCACCTGCCCGCCCCTGTACCCTTGTTGCTAACGATGATGGTGTTGTGACAGTGTGTGTGTGTGTGTGTGTGTGTGTGTGTGTGTGTGTGTGTGTGTGTGTGTGTGTGTGTGTGTGTCTGTGTCTGTGTGTGTCTCTGCGTGTGTGCAAGCGTGCGTGTATGTGTGTGTGTGTGTGTGTGTGCATGTGTTGTGTGTGTGTGTGTGTGTGCGCGCGCGCGCGCGTGTGTGTGTATGTGTGTCTGTCTGTCTGTCTGTGTCTGTGTGTGTGGCTGTGTGTGTGTGTGTGTCTGTGTGTGTGTGTGTGTCTGTCTGTCTGTGTTGAAACGGAGAGGTGTGTCAGATTCGTTGAGCTGTGTTTAGAGGTGTGTGTGTGTGTGTGTGTGTGTGTGTGTGTGTGTGTGTGTGTGTGTGTGTGTGCGCGCGCGCGCGCGCGTGTGTGCGCGCGTGTGTGTGTGTGCGTGTGTCTGTCTGTGTCTGTCTGTCTGTCTGTGCCTGAGTCTGTGTGTCTGTGTGCCCGTGTGCACACCTGTGCCTGCGCCAATGCGTGCAGCGCATGCATGCGTGCGTGCGAGCGTGCGTGTGTGACTGAAAGAGAGTGTGGTGGGCCTATGTATGTATGTATGTGTGTGTGTGTGTGTGTGTGTGTGTGTGTGTGTGTGTGTGTGTTTGCAAGTATAGGTATGTGGGGTTGGGGGGGGGGGGGGGGAGGAAGGAATTTTCAGGAAGTATAAAAAGGAATGGGATCGGGCCAGTGCAGGAAAGAAAAGAAAAAAAAGAAAAGAAAACAAACAAACAAAAAACCCGACAGATTATCTGCCAGCGTGTCGATCCACGAGTGCCAGACTGCGAGTTCTGAATACATCAGGGGGCGGGGAGTCACACAAAGTGGCGGCATCGCCAACAGTTACTGTGAGAAAAAGAAAAGAATTATAAAGAGAGAGACAGAGACAGAGAGAGAGGAAGAGATAGAGAGAGAGTGTGTGTGTATGTTTGTGAGTGAGAAAGAGAGAGAGGGGAAAAGAGAGAAAGAGTGATAGCAAGAGAATCAGTCATGGACAGACAGAGAGAGAGAGGGTGGGAGAGAGAGAGAGAGAGGAGACAGGGAGAGAGAAAAAGAAAGAGAGAAAGGGGGTCGAGAGAGTGAGAGAGAATGAAAAAGAGAGAGTGTTTGTGTCAGTGTGTGAAAGAAACAGACAGGGGGAAAGCGAGAGGGGGAGATGGAGAGAGACACAGAGAGAGAGAGAGAGAGAGAGAGAGTGTGTGTGTGTGTGAGAGAGAGAGAGAGAGAGAGAGAGAGAGAAAGAGAGAGTGAGGAAAAGAGAGAGAAAGAGTGACAGCAAGAGAATTAGTCATGGAGAGAGAGAGGGGGAGACAGAGAGAGAGGGAGACAGAGACAGAGACGGGTAGAGAGGGAGAGAGACAGACAGGCAGAGAGGGAGAGAGACAGGCAGACAGAGAGAGCGAGGCAGAGAGAGATAGACAGACACTGAGAGAGGGGGGAGAGAGAGAGGAGAGGTAAGCAACAGAGAGAGAAATAGGAAGCGAAAGAGGAAGACTCTCTCTCTCTCTCTCTCTCTCTCTGTGTGTGTGTGTGTGTGTGTGTGTGTGTGTGTGTGTGTGTGTGTGTGTGTGTGTACGTGTAATTTCCATATCCCTGAATTCGTCTGGGGAGGCGGTACTATGACCACGTGGTCTGCATTCCGCTAATTACACACACACACACACACACACACACACACACACACACACACACAGAGAGAGAGAGAGAGAGAGAGAGAGACAGAGACAGAGACAGAGAGACAGAGACAGAGAGAGAAAGAGAGAGAAGGTGAAAAAAAAGGTCCAATTTTCTTTGTCCGAATGAGTATCGTCGCCGGCATAACACGTGTTTAAATTCGTGTAAAACGGGGTTGACAGGTGTTTTGTTGTTGTTTGAGTTGTTGTTGTTGTTGTTGTTGTTATTGTTGTTGTTGTTGTTTTGTTTTTTTCCACCCATAAGGTCTGACACTAAAAGAAATCATCTAACAATCTCAGCACATACACAACATTCGGCGCAACACAAGAAAAAGACGTGTCATAGCCCTGACTAAGTTCTTGTTAGCACCAAGTCTGGATTTGAATGTTAAAAAGATAAATAAATAAAATCCACCTAAAATTACGAAAGCACCATTAAAAGAAAAAGATAATGTATCTCATAGGTTTTCTTTTAAAAAAATTTAAAAAAACCAACATTTTAAAAGACTCAATGTTTTTGATAAATTTAATTACACTCACCCTTTGAAGTCGAACATTTCTTTCACCATTTATCGGAACTATTTTGCGTTTCGGGCTTGGTTGCTTACCATAGTTTTGATTGGTTGAAAACGATCAAAGGTGTAGACGTCACCAAAATAACCATTAATTTTGACTTTCAAAAAAAAACCTACCAGTATTCCCTTCCACTCTTGATGGTATCTTCATGTCAGATAGATAACTGTGCAGAAGTCATTACAACACAAATTGTGTTTTAAAACGTGCCCATTCTAATCATTTCCAAAATGCATGCACAGCCGCATACACACACGAACGCACGCGCGCGTACACATAAATACATGTGTGCACGTACGCATGCACATATCGCTCGCCCGCGCTCGCTCGCGATATGATATTATATACTATGGATATTTACATAGCGTCTATCCTCGGTCAAACACCAAGCTCTACGCGCTATACAAACACGGAGTCATTTGCACAACAGAGCTGTCTACCCAGGTATAGCCGACTGACAGTTACCACTGGGCGCTCATCATTCGTTTCCTGCGTCATTCAATCAGGTTTCAGTCACAAACACACCTATATACACTCATACAGACATGTAACATTTTACGTATGTGACCGTTTTGTCTATTTACCCCGCCATGTAGGCAGCCATACTCCGTTTCCGGGGGTATGCATGCTGGGTATGTTTTTGTTTCCATAACCCACCGAACGCTGACACGGATTTCAGGATCCTTAACGTGCGTATATAATCTTCTGCATGCGTACACACGAGAAGGGGGTTCAGGCACTAGCAGGTCTGCACATATGTTGGCCTGGGATATCAGAAGTACAAAAAAAAAAAAATTCTCGACCCATTGATGGTTATTATGAACATGGATCTGGACAGAGGGCAGAGAAAGAGGGAAAACCTCGGAGAAAGAGAGAGACAGAGAAAGAAAGAGAGGGAGAGAGAGACGCAGGAACGCAGGAAGTTTAATGCGAAGGCCACCAGCCTGAGAGAGAGAGAGAGAGAGAGAGAGAGAAATGCGAAATGCGGAAAAAAAATTCACTGAAGCCAAAGCCCCTCCTAACTGTGGGAGGCAAACATAGATTACATCAGTTACACAAGTAAATATCGAAACAGAACACTGAGTCATGGATAGCAACATTATTTTCAGGAAACGTTCACATTTTTGTCAGTGGTTTAAGGAAGAGAGAGAGACAGGCAGACAGACAGAGTCAGGCACAGAAACAGATATAGACAGATAGAAAGACAGACGTGCAAACAAACGACAAACAAAAAAAAACACAAACAAACAAAAACATGCCGACAACAGACCCAAACACACCACATAAATCTCGACACTTACAACTTCCAAGAACATCCCAACCCCCTTCTACCTCCACCCTCCTGCGCACCACCACCCCCCACCCTCAACCTCTGTCTGTCCCCCCCCGGCCCCCCCCCCCTTTCGAAAGCCTGAATGCCTGGGAACACACACACATACACACACACACACACACACACACAGAAACAGAGAGAGAGAGAGAGACATACACAGAGAGAAACATACACACACACACAGAAACACACACACACACACACACACACACATTCTCTGCAGCCCCGGTACGGCCCTGGTACCCGGGGGTGTGTTGGCATCGAGCACCCCCACACCCCGTTCTTGCGGGTGGGTTGGGGTGGATTGTTGGGTTGGGGGTGGGTGGGTTGGGGGTTGTGGGGCGGGGGTGGGGGGGTGGGAGAGTTGTTGGGGGGCACACAACACTACCACTGCTTTTCCCCCAAAGCCTTCTGGCATCGTCATCAGCCAGGCTTCTCTCTCTCTCTCTCTCTCTATCTCCTCTGCAGTTGGCTTGCCAGCATGCAAGTCAGCGACTGAGAAATACAGTCACCCCCCCCCTCCCCCACACCCCTTACCCAGCCTCCTTCAACCACCGCCCCTTATACCCGCCATCTCCCTTCCGCCATCCCCCCACAGCCTCCTATCTCCTCTCCACCCCCACCTCTCTCTCTCTGTGTCTCTCTCGCACACACACACACACACACACACACCACCACACGTTTTCTCTCTTTCTCTATCACACACACAGACACACATACACTCTCACACATACTCTCTCTCTCTCTCTCTCTCCTCTCTCTATTTCACACACACACATACACTCGCACACACACACACACTCTCTCTCTCTCTT
>NC_134878.1:13335639-13338139 GCF_041734735.1 Babylonia areolata | reverse complement strand
TGACTTCAACAGATGTACCACTGACATTAGTTTCTCACTGTCACCAAACTGGTCTCTTTCTTGAAGAAACAAACATTTAAGCTTGGTGTGTGTGTGTGTGTGTGTGTGTGTGTGTGTGTGTGTGTGTGTGACCCGAGCAACTGAACATTTCGTTCACACGAGTCACACCACACCACTACCACCACCGATAATATCTGCTTAAAAAAAAATAAAATAAAGATAAGATTTCATATATATATATATCGCGGATGGTGAAGAATTTCCAATCTTTGCTCATTAACACCACTACTTCTTCCCACCCCACCCGCACACCCCTACCGCGCCCCTCTCTCCCATAATTATCACCTTCCATGATAATCATGATGGAAGTTGTTTATCGTCTTTCGCTGAGTATCTCTCTATCTTTACCTGTCGCCTTTCCCTCAGTCTGTCTGTCTCGGGGTCTATCAGTTTTCGAAAGGAGGAGGATGGTTACGTTTTTATTTTATTTTATTTTATTTCTATTTATTCTTTTTTTTTTTTTTAATAAATCTATTCATTTTTTAATGGCCGACATTAACAAAAGTACTGCAGAGGAGTGAGAGGTATGAATGGAATTCGGAGGAAGAACTAATCTGTGGGAGAGAAAAAAAATCTGGTGTCACGCATCTGTGTGTGTGTGTGTGTGTGTGTGTGTGTGCGCGCGCGCGCGCGCGCGCGCGCGTCTGTGAGTTAGTGTGTATGTTCGCGTGTATGCGTGTGTGTGTGTGTGTATGTGTGTGTGCGTGTGTGTGTATGCACCTAGTACTCTGTGTGTGCGTGCATGTACGTGTGTGTGTGTACGTGCGTGCGTGCGTGCGTGCGTGTGTGGAGGGGGGGGGATGGACTGAGGAGGTGATTGCACGTTCCCGATATATAATGCGTTACCTTCCAATGGCGTCAACTGCTTATCTTACCCGAGAAGAGAGAGAGAGAGAGAGAGAGAGAGACACACACACACACAGACAGAGATAGAGAGAAAGAGGCAGAGACAGAGAGAGATGGGCAGAGAGAGGAGGAGGAGGATGAGAAGGAGGAGGAGGAGAGAAATGGGAAGGAGGAAGGAGGGAGGAGGGGCAGGAGGGAGGGAGGGAGGGAGGAGAGAGACAGATGACCAGGGCCCGTATTCATGGCCCGGTCTACCCATGGGCAAATCGCCCAGCCGAGGGCAAAGTTGCCCACGGGAGGTAAACTGCCCATGGGTAGCGCTACCCTGGGATTCATGATGAAAATTACCGCCCGCCACTCCTCCCTAACCGTGGGCAGATTTACCGCTCCTCCCCCCCGTGGGCAACTTTGCCCTGTCGTGGTTAAAAGTGGCGGACCCGGGTTTGTTGTTGTTGCTTGAGAGGAGAAATAGGCGTGTTTTGCGGAGGAACAGAGTGTTCAGAGATAGAATCAACCCTTTGGATAAATTTGATGACGTGGAAATTTATTCAAAATATCGTTTTCGGCGAGCAGACATTTTACAAATTGTGGACGATGTCGAAAACGACCTTCATCATCCCAATCGACTGGGTTGTCTGCCTCCTTCTCTACAAGTGTTTTTGACACTACGTTTTTACGCCAGTGGCAGCTTTCAAGACGTGTGTGCTGAACTTAAACTAAGTTGAAAACTTTAACTTGTAATTAAGCACGCGCAAATATTAAATAAACATAACATGGGCCACTTACTTTTTTTGAGTCCGTCAATCAAATGGGAATCCTTCCCAATAATCATCTCGATGAGATGATCGTAGGTGTCTGGGGGTACTGCTCCTGCTCCAGTTTGATTTCTTTGCTGTTGACGCTTTCGATATTTTTTTTTTAACCCGTGAAATTTCTCACGCACCTCTTTTGTGGTTCGACCATGGAAACTGATCGACGCCTCGCTGACACTGCTCGCGATCGCTTCCCACGCTTCGGCTTTCTTTTTTGCCGTAATGTCCGGAGAAAGCGATGAAATAATTACGCGTTTATTTTCGAGGATTTTCTCTAGCAGTGCCATAGTTTCCTCGTGGGTCCAATTTCCTTTCCTATTCTTCTCTCCACTCGACTCGTTCAGTGATGCTTTGGTCGACATTTTCGCTTTCGACAGGAAGAGATTGCAATTAGTTCAGCGCGCATGCCCATAGTTCAGCGCGCTTGCCCACAAGGGGGAATCCCTCGCAGTTTAAAAATAGGTGATGGGTAGCTGCCCTTGGGTTGCAAATTGTGTTGTGAATACCACGTTGACTTTGCCCACGGACCTGTGGCTTACCCATGGGTCCCTACCCAGCCGTGGGCAAGTTGCCCATGGGCAAATTGTCTTGTCCCATGAATACTGCCCCAGGAAGCCAAGCCCTCCAACCACACACAACAGCAGGGAGCCATCACCCGGGCTCCTTCCTAATGCATGTACTACTCCTAGATGAATGTGTGTGTGTGTCGGGGTGGGTGGGGTGGGGGGGCTTGAGGGGGAGCGGCTGGGGAGGGGGGCGGTGCGTGGATGTGTGTGTGTGTG
>NC_134878.1:13300639-13333139 GCF_041734735.1 Babylonia areolata | reverse complement strand
CTCTGTCTCACCGTCTCTCTCTGTCTCTGTCTGTCTGTCTATCACTGTCTGTCTCTCTCTCTGTCTCACCGTCTCTCTCCCTCTCTCTGTCCGTCTGTATCATCTGTGTGTGTGTGTGTGTGTGTGTGTGTGTGTGTGTGTGTGTGTGTGTGTGTGTGTGTCTGTCTGTCTGTCTGTCTCACCGTCTCTCTCTTTCTCTCTCTCTGTGTCTGTATCACCGTCTGTGTGTGTGTGTGTGTGTGTGTGTGTGTGTGTGTGACCCTCTCTCTGTGTGTGCATCTCTCTTTCTTTCTGTCTCTGTCTCTCTCTCTCCCTCTCTCTCTCTCTCTCTCTCTCTCTCTACACACACACACACACACACACACACACACACACACACACACACATTTACCATTGCACTTGTGTCTTATAAACCTTACGGTTTCATGACAATAAAATCTATTCTATTCTATTCTATTCTATTCATTCTATTCACACACACACACTACAAGGGCTTACTGACGACTCTGCTGCTACTAGCCCCACCACACCGCCACGAACAAAGCTTAACTCAGGCAGCCCAGCCCGTCGCCGGCGCCGCTAAAACAGCTGGTTAATTGTTTTCTCAAGTCAGTGGACGTAATGTTGTTCTGGTCGGTCACCGTCCCCTTATTACTTACTTACTTACTAGTAACCCGAGCTATTACACTTGTCACGTTTTCCACGTCGCTAGCCAAGCGAGACCCGCCCGCTGTTCATTAATTACTTTCAGTCCGTGTAGGTAGGTAGGTAGGTAGGTTACCTGATTGAGTGTTTGTCATCTGTCGTTATGTTTAGTCCTGCTCTGACGGACTGGAAGGAAAAACGTTGCCATAGACCTCCCTCACCCCCCCCCCCCCCCCCCCCCCCCCCCCCCCGCACCCGCCTCCACTGTCCCCCAAGACCTACCTCCCTCTGCCCCCAATCCCTCTCAGGCCTGTCTGTGGAGTCTGTTTGTCTGTTTGCCTGCAGTAGTGATCTCTGTCCGATGATTCAGAGGGAAGCGGGTTTTTTTTTGTTTGTTGTTTTTTTCTCCAAAGAAAACTGAGAAAAGTTACGATTATTCCCCGACCTGTCTGTCTGTCGGTATGTTTCTCTGTCTGTCCGTGGACTGAGCGATGCTCTCTCTCTCTCTCTATCTCACACACACACACACACACACACACACACACACACACACACACACACAACACACACACACACACATTGAGGTAACGCGTCCGCCTAGGAAGCGAGAGAATCTGAGGGCGCTGGTTCGAATCACGGCTCAGCCGCCAATATTTTCTCCCCCTCCATTAGACCTTGAGTGGTGGTCTGGACGCTAGTCATTTGGATGAGACGATAAACCGAGGTCCCGTGTGCAGCATGCACTTAGCGCACGTAAAAGAACCCACGGCAACAAAAGGATTGTTCCTGGCAAAATTCTGCAGAAAAATCCACTTAGACAGGAAAAACAAATAAAACTGCACGCAGGAAAAAATACAAAAAAAATGGGTGGCGCTGTAGTGTAGCGACGCGCTCTCCCTGGGGAGAGCAGCCCGAATTTCACACAGAGAAATCTGTTGTGATAAAAAGGAATACAAATACAAATACAAATACATCGGTGAACTCGTTTTGGGGCGAGGTTTGTATTCCGAGAGAAGCGTACTTCCTTTTTTCTTTTATATCTCTTCTTTCTTCTCTCTTTTCTTTTTATTAGAAATATCATCCAACGAAGACTGTGAAACATTATGACAGCACCCTGACTGTCTCCAGTTCTCTGACTATATCGGTATGTCTGTTTGTGTTATACGTGGACAGAGCGATGCTCTCTCATACATAGGTAGTGAGCCGGCTTTGCTGGGTCGAGGCGTGTGTTCCGGGAAAAGCGTGCAATGCTGGGTTTTTTTTGGGGTTTTTTTTGGTTGTTTTTTGGGTTTTTTTTGGTTTGTTGGTCTGGGTTTTTTTT
This sequence comes from Babylonia areolata, assembly GCF_041734735.1. Classification (NCBI taxonomy): domain Eukaryota; kingdom Metazoa; phylum Mollusca; class Gastropoda; order Neogastropoda; family Buccinidae; genus Babylonia; species Babylonia areolata. The sequence continues at coordinate 13,331,173 of NC_134878.1, read as the reverse complement.
TGTTTGTTTGTTTGGTTTTTTTGTTTTTGTTTTGTTTTGTTTTGCTTTTTTTTTTTCGTCTTTGTTGTGTGTGTGTGTGTGTGTGTGTGTGTGTGTGTGTGTGTGTTTCGCGTTTGCTTGTTGCTTTTATGTTTTTGTGTGTGCGTTTTTTTGTGTGTGTTTTTTTTTTTTTTTTTTTTTTTGGGGGGGGGGGGTGTTTTCTGTTCTTGTTTTTTTGTTTGGTTGCTTGGGGGGGCGTAGGGGTGTGGGGTGTGGGGGGAGGGTAGGGCCAAGGGTGTGATGGCGGGGGACGGGGGGGGGGGGTATACTAAACTATGAACAGAATCGGTGGACCTTGGCTGTGGTTGGCACTGTTTTTTGTCTTTCTTTCTTTCTTTTGGACTAGCATTATTTTTTCTTTTTCTTTTTTTTCTTCTTTTTTTTTTTTTTTGTTCTTCATGTTTCACTGGATGATGACTGACATCTCTGCTGTTATTTAGAATGTTCAGAAGTCTACCTTCTTGACCAAAAAGTAACTTCGGTTTCGCCATTCTGGGACAAAAAAAAAAAAAAAAAAAAAAAAACCGAATCAAAGGTTCAATGATTGTTTTGTTTTTTGTTTTTTGCCTTCCTTCTAATTCATTGATTGATATGCGTACTTATATAGCGCCTATCCTCGGTCGGAGACCAAGCTCTGAGCGCTTTAAAAACAAGGGGTCATTTACACAACAGGCTGTCTACCTGGGCCATTGGGCGCTCATCAATCGTTTCCTGTGTCAATCAATCATATTTCAGGCACGCACATATACACACTCAGACAAACATGTGACATTTAACATTTTACGTGCATGACCGTTTTGTTTATTTACCCCGCCATGTAGGCAGCCATACTCCGTTTTCGGTGGTGTGCATGCTGGGTATGTTCTTGTTCCCATAACCCACCGAACGCTGACATGGATTACGGGATCTTTAACCTGCGTATTTGATCTTCTGCTTGCGTATACACACAAAGGGGGTTCAGGCACTGGAAGGTCTGCACATATGTTGACCTGGGAGATCGGAAAAAATCTCCTCCTTTTACCCACCAAGCGCCACTGAAATTCGAACCAGGGACCCTCAGATTGAAAGTCCAACGCTTTAACCATACGGCTTTTGCGCCCGTCTAATGCTATCGAGAAGAAAATGTTGGATATATACATGTACAATGTTTTGTTGTTGTTGTTTCTTTCTTTTGAAATGAAAGGAATAATTTATAACTTTTTTGGAGGGGGGTGGGGGGGGGTGGATTTGTATGTTTGAATACAGTCCATTTACAGAACCAATCGATGTAGACCAGAAATCAACGATATAATCATCCTTTTCAATTTGGAATTGTTCATAATGCCATTGATTTATCTGCTTAGACTATGCAAAAAAAACAACAACAACAACAAAAACGACTGAATAGAATCTTAAAGTATACAGATGTTCCGATCGTCTTTAAAAAAAAAACAAACAAAAAAAAAAAAAAAAACAATTTATATCAAATTTTCGGTGATTCGTCAGTTATGATTGCTGATCTGGGGAGTTAACTATACCCTTTTTGTTCAAAGTTTCGGGCACTCGGCCATCTTCGACAGAATATTAGTGCTGAACAAGAAAGTTATGATATTTTTTTTTTTATGTTATAGACGTTTTGAAAGACAGCCTCCCTACCTAGCTCCACCCACTCCTCCTCGGAAACTTTAGAAAGAGTTTTCCTTCCATCTCTCCATCCCCATCCCTCTCTCTCTCTCTCTCTCTCGCTCGCTCGCTCGGTCTTTGTCTGCTTCTTCGCGAAGCATAGGGGGAAAGGGACAATTTCATTCACTCTCTCTCTCTTTCTGCTTGTAATTATAGGGAGAAAGTGGGTGGGGAAGGTCCATTAATTGTTTTTGTTTGTTTTTTTCTTTCAAATTTGCAAATCTTATTATTATTATTTTTTTAATCCAGGAACAACTTTCCCATGCTCTCAGATTTTCAACGTCTTTTGAACACTCCCAATGCCCCCCCCCCTCCCCCCCAACCAAGAAAAAAAATCAACCAAACCCAAAACATATTTCTCGATGATCCCCAAACGGTGTTTTTCCCATGTCCTCAAAAGCCTCCCCCCCCCCCTTCCCCCGGTTCCCCCTCTCCTTCCCAAGCAGATAGCGAGGTTGACAGGCGAACATCAAGTCTCTAATGGATGGGGGATGGGTCAGCCAGCCAGCCAGACAGCCAGCCAGACCGGCAAGCCCCCCCCTCCCCCCTCCCGTCCCCCCCCCCCTCCTCCCAAGTCTCGGCGCCTCTCCTTATATCACTCTGACAGCCTAATGAACGTGGGAAACATCTTCAGCCCTTAACGAAGCTGACTACTGGGCAAACACACACACACACACACACACACACACACACACACACACACACACACACACACACACACTACCACCCAACCTCCCAACACACAAACACACACACACACACACACACACACACACACACACACTACCACCCAACCTCCCAACACACACACACACACACACACACACACACACACACACACACTCACACATACACACACACACTCTCTCTCTCTCACATACACACACACACACACACACACACACACACACTCACACACACACACAAACACACTCACACACACACACACTCTCTCTCTCTCTCTCTCTCTCTCTCTCACACACACACACACACACACACACACACACACACACACACACACACACGGAACGCACCGCTGCACGCACGTGTCCACACCCGTGGGACAGCACCAGAGACCCTATAGTAACTGGACGCGCGTCCTCTCTGGACCTCCGTTTACCGAATCTTTTTTTCAATGCTTGACCTCCATTGACCAAATCCTATGACCAAATCAGGCTTTCTTAGACGTCATTAACCGAAACATGTACTCTTAAATCTTCCATTTACCATTTTTTTAATCCAGAAAACTTTCCATGCTCTACGATTTTCCAAAACGTTTTAACATGCCCAATGCACCCCCCCCTTCCCCCCCAAACAAGAAAAAATCTGCCCCAAACCCAAAACATATTTCTCGATGATCCTTAAACGGTGTTTTCCATGTCTCAAAATGCCCCCCCCCCATTCCCGTTTCCCCATTCCTTCCCAAGCAAGTAGCGGGTTGACAGTCGACATTAAGTCTCAATCGATGGGAGGTTTCAGCCAGCCACCAGTACAGCCAGCCAGACCGGAAAGCCCCCTTCCCCTCCCGTTACCCCCCCCCTCCAAAGTCAGGCTCTCTTATATCACTCTGACAGCTATAAGTGGAAACATCTGCCCTAATCGAGCTGACTACTGGCAAACACACTTTGAAACTAACATTACAACACACACACACACACACCACAATCTCATCACAAACATCAAACGCGTACACACACATCCACACAACTACACACACACACAAAAACATGTTTAAATGCTTGACCTCCGTTCACCAAATCATATTTGAATGCCTGACCTCCATTTACCAAAACATATTTAAATGCCTGGCCTTCATTTACCAAAACATATTTAAATGCCTGGCCTTCATTTACCAAACCGTGTTTAAAATGCTTGACCGGCATAAATTTACCAAAATCATGTTTAAATGCCTGACACCCATTTTTCCAAATCAAGTTTTAAGTGCTTGACCTCCATTCACCAAAACATGTTTCAATGCTTGACCGTTTACCAAATCATGTTTAAATGCTTGACACCCCATTATACCAAATCAAGTTTAAATGTTCAATGTTTTACATAAACCAAGGGTGGGCTCTCGAGTACTGACCAACGTGCGGGCCTTATGTGAAAGGTCAGACATTCGCTTTCCCCCTTTTTTCTTTTTTTTTTTTTTTCAAAACTGATGCGGTGTAGCGAATATGGATTAGTCCGCACGCTTTGACTTCCTTCTTGGGAACAGAAACTGAAAATTCCACACCCCCTAAAAAAAAAAAAAAAAAAAAAAAAAAAAAAACGACGACGACGATGAACAACGACGAAAACAAGTGTTAGTGTAGTAATAGATGGTGGGGTCTTTTGTAACCTCTCTGTCGACAAGTGCTTCGCTTGTTTCGGGGTCGTATGACAACACGGGACGTTCTCTCCTGCTTGAGCCTCCCCCTGGCCATGATCCCCCCCCCTCCCCAAACCTCCCACCCACTCCCCCCTCTTCCCCCCCCCCCCCCCCAACTTCATCCCCGACCCCCACCCCTTGCCCTCCCTTCTGAAAATGTTAAACATGTTAGTGGAGTAGTTAACAAGGCGTTCGGCTTTCTTCTTTGATTTTCGTCGTTTGGTCTGTTTTAGTTCGTAAGGCCAAGTGGAATTTCTTGTATGTTGGCTTTTTTTTTTTTTTTTTTTTTTCCGTGGTGTTGGTGCTTTGGAAGACTTGGGGGTGTGGTTTTGGTTGTTGTTTTTTGTTTGTTTGTTTGTTTGTGTCTGTGTTTCCAAAACTGAAGAAAGATACATTAAAAAAATAAGATTATTTAGAAAAAAAAAGTGAACAGGAATAAGTCATCAGATAAACAAACAAATAAGGAAATAGAAAAAAATAAATACAGACAAAAGATGATTGTTTAAACTATCCATAAAACCAACTATGTACAGCACTCTACACACACACCCAAAAAAAAAGCCAAACCTGAAATAAACCAACAGATAAGTAAAACAATGAACTTGGATAAAATCGCATGAAAAGAAAATTAACTATGAGAAATAAGTAAACATAAATACAAACCCACAAAGAAGTACATAAATATTGTTTTATATTGTGTTGTGTTGTACTGCATTTTACTGTATTGTGTTGAAGAAAGAGGAATTTTGTTTAATGTCCCGCCACACATATCGGTGATTGAAGACATTTTGTTAAGGTATTTATGTATACATTTTAGTATTATCGGTTAGAATGGGTGGGGGATGTGAATGAATGGAGAGTTGGAGGAAACTGGACAAATACGGATGAAATTTGAAAAAAAAAAATCTACAGTTATAGGAAATTACTTAAAGGACTTCGTAAAAGAGAAGTCGTTAAACTGACAAGCGAAACAACTGATAATGAATGCAAAAAGTAAAAATATCAACGTTCTAAGTCACTTTTGAAGACACACGTTCGTGTATATAAGGCTTCATCAAGCTACAGTCAAAAATGTTATGCTTAATTGTCAGGTTACTAAAGCATATGCACTTGACATTAGAACAATACTTAGTCCGTAATGAGAGTTAAACTCAGAATTGGTCTGCGAATCGGACCAAAGTCTGAGAGAGTTAACTGACGAGGTTTTAGACTTGAATTTAAGCACCTATAAAAGTATCTTTCTAGTATATTGCTTATTTCCTTGTATGACAATGGGCAATATACTTATAATTATACTATCTGTATGATTCTTTGCTCCCCTTTTTGCTGCTCTGTATGCTTGGTCGTTATAAAGGAATCCAGTGTGGGATGGTATCCAACAAAAATCAACATTTTCACCCTTCACAAATAATAGGGAGTGCAATAAATACCTAATTTCAAACAATAAATCTTCTCTTTGATTATTCTCAAAAAGGAGCACACTTTTTTAAAACCCATTGAGAATCAACACAAAATAGGATATTACTTATCATCGTTGGTATTTGTATTGTGTAGTATTTTTTTTTTGTCACAACATATTTGCGTGACTTTTTGGGCAGCTCTACCCGGTCGCGTCGCCACAGCGCTGCGCTACCTTTTTTTTCTGTCTGTAAGCGTATTTGTTTTCACTATCACAATGGATGTTCTACGTACTTTGAAAGGGGCCACTCTCTTGCTGCTGTGGGTTCTTTCTGATATATATTTGTATTTTGTATTTGTATTTCTTTTTGTCACAACAGATTTTTCTCTGTGTGAAATTCGGACTGCTCTCCCCCAGGGAGAGCGCGTCGCTACACTACACCGCCACCTATTTTTTTTAATCATTTTTTCCTGCGCGCAGTTTTTTTTTTGTTTTTTTTTTCTTTTTTTCTTGTTTTTTTTGTGTTTGTTTGTTTGTTTTTGCTTTTTCCTATCGAAGAGGATTTTTCTACAGAATTTTGCCAGGAACAACCCTTTTATTGCCGTGGGTTCTTTTACGTGCGCTAAGTGCATGCTGCACACGGGACCTCGTTTTAATCGTCTCATCCGAATGACTAGCGTCCAGAAACCACTCGAGGTCTAGTGGAAGGGGAGAAAATATCGGCAGCTGAGCCGTGATTCGAACGAGCGCAGTCAGATTATCTGGCTTCCAAGGCGGACGCATTAGTACCTCTAGGCTATCACTCCAGTGATGTGCGCTAAGTATTTGCAACAAACGGTACCTCGGTCTACTGTCTCATCTGAATGACTAGCGTCCTGACCACCACCTCTCAACATCTAGTTGAAAGGGCGATCCCACACGTTCAGATACTCTCGCTTCCTGAACCAGCAGACACGTTAGCACTGGACTACCACTCAACCTTTAACAGGTATGCGGGCCACGTATACACTGTAACAACTCATTCAGAGCACTGAAGGAAAACTAAGACTGACAGAGAAACAAACATCTAGCCTGCCACCTTCTGAGCCTATGTCCCCCCCCCTCCCCCAGCGCAAAACGCAACAAATGCCGGTTGCATATCTCTTATCTTTGCTTTGAAGTTCTCTCTCTCTCTCTCTCTGTGTCTCTGTCTCCCTCTCCACTCTCTCTCTCTCCCCTCCCCATCTCTCTCTCTCCCTCCCTCTCTCTCTGTCTCTCTCTCTTCTCTCTCTCCTCCCTGTCTCTCTCTCTCTCTCCTCTCTCTCTGTCTCTCTCTCCTGCCTCTCTCTCTGTGCTCCCCCCTCTCTCTCTCTTCTCTCTCTGTCTCTCCTCCCTCTCTCTCTCTCCTCTTTCACTCCTCTGTGTGTGTGTGTCTCTCTCTCTCCTCCCCCTCTCTCTCCCCCCTCTCTCTCTCTCTCTGTGTCTCTCTCTCCTCTCTCTCTCTCTCTCTACCCCTTTCTCCCCTCTCTCTCTCCTCTCTCTGTGTCTCTCTCTCCCCTCTCTCTCTTTCTCTCCCTCTCTGTCTCTCTCTCCCCTCTCTGTCTCTGTCTTTCATCTCTCTGTCTTTGTCTCTGTCTCTCTCTCTCTCTCTCCCCCTTCATCTCTCTCCACTTATCTTAAAACAGGAAGAAATGGAGCGAAGGAGGAGATGGGGAGACTACTCATCATCCCCACACAGAGAAAGAACCTACCCACTTGTCACAGTGTTCACACTACATGCGCGGAAGTTTTGTTGTTTTCCTTGGGTTCGTTCGCTCGGAGCCCCTGACAGGGAGATAACTGTGCCTTGCAAAGAACGATAATGCCACCCATGATGCACTGCCGGCTTCCGGTTGCTGTAAAAAACATCACTGGCTTTTTGGGGAACGCGGAGGAAAAAGATTAGAAAAGAAGGGGGGGGGGGGGAGAAAAGCAAAGAAAACGGAGAAGGGAAAGAAATGAAAAGAAAAAAAAAAGTAAAGAAAAAAAAAGAAAAGCGGAGAAAACAAAAAAAATTCAAAATAAAGACGGAATGAAAAAGAAAATGTACACACACACACACACACACACACACACACACACACACACTGACAAACACACACACACACACACACACACACACACACACACACACACACACACACTGACAAACACACACACACACAATACAACGAAAAGTTCTCACAAGGAGTAAGCAACCCGTGCCTCGTGCGATGCCGCTGGCTCCACAGCCAAGCTGTCCATCTTATTGTCCTAAGCTCCTCGTAAGCCATCTTGACGAGTCTAATAACGATCACGTCCGTAAGATTTACCGGCAAGCCAGCTGAGGTTTCCTGGGTGTCTTAAAAAGCATCCTTTGCTTTTTTGCTTTTTTTTTTCTTCTTTTTTTTTGTGCTTTGCCGTTTGGCTTCAGCACGGTGTCACGTTCGCGTGTCATCTTGGGAGATCGAGGTTCATCTCCAGCAGTTTCAGTTTCAGTTTCAGTAGCTCAAGGAGGCGTCACTGCGTTCGGACATATCCATATACGCTACACCACATCTGCCAAGCAGATGCCTGACCAGCAGCGTAACCCAACGCGCTTAGTCAGGCCTTGAGGGGGAAAAAAAAGGTGAATAAATAATAGATAAGCTTACACAAATAAATAAATAAATAATACAAATAATGTTAAAAAAAAGGTAGTAGTAATAATAATAATAATCTCCAGCAGTTGTTGGTATCTGAATCGAGATTCCACCCCAATTGTTTCTCGCCGAACAATTTCGTTATCGGCCTCAGACAGAATCAGAATCAATCAGAATCAGAATTTTATTCAGTAAGGCCAAAGCCCCATTTGAAGGGGGTTGTGAACTATAATAAGTACACCATATTTTGCAACAAAAAAAGAAATCGCAAAATATAAATATATGCAAATCTTATCTCCCATATGCACACACACTCGAGTTATGAGGAAATTTCAAAAAACAACAACAACGACAACAACAAAAAGACAAAGAAAACAACAACCGAGATACGTACACACACACACACACACACACACACACACACACACACACACACACACACACACACACACACACACTATACATACATACATACATGTATATCTATGCCCACATACAGACAGACAGACACAAGGAGAGAGAAAGAGAGAAGAGGAGGAGGAGCAGGAGAGAGAGAGGGGGGAAGAAGGAGGAGAAGAATAAGGACGAGGAGGAGGATGAAAGATGGGAACAATTTTAATTTCAATGGCAGTAGTTCCCGGAAGAACTTGCTTTGTTTTGAAGAGCATGACGTCACCAAATACGTACGAGTTCTTGAGATCTCAGTCGTATTCTTTGCTTTGCAACGTTTCTCCTCTGCGGCTTTCTGTTATGATCTTTGTACTCCCCTGTATCGCGATTTACCAGAGAGAGGCTGTCAGAGGGGGAAGAAAAGTGAGTACTCTTTACGTTAGCTGTGCTTGACTATGTGTGTATACATAATGTATGTGTACATAACTACATGCATGTATATGGATGTGTGTGTGTGTGTGTGTGTGTGTGTGTGTGTGTGTGTGTGTGTGTGTATGTGTGTGTGTGTGTGTGTGTGTGTACGTCTGTTTATGCATGTTTGTGCGTGCCTATGTGTGTGTATGTGTTGAGGGTAGCTGTTAGGTACGTATGTATGTTAAAATGTATGTATTCACTCTCTCTCTCTCTCTCTCTCTCTCTCTCTGTGTGTGTGTGTGTGTGTGTGTGTGTGTGTGTGTGTGAAGTCATATTTTGGTGTGTGTGTGTAACATTGATGTAATGTGTTATGTAAACAAAAGTGTTTTTGTAAAGCACCTGGATCAGATTTCTGGATAGTGATGCTATACAAGTATCCATTATTATTATCATCATTATTATCATTATCACTGTTCCTTGTTTCCTTTTTTCAGAACCTTGAAATTCATTTCAATAAAATTCGTCGTCGTAAGAGTCAATAACTCAACCACATTAAAACAGAGATGAATTACATCTGCAAAACAAATAGATTACACCCCCCCCCCCCCACACACACACACACCCCATCCCATTTACCCATCAAATTCCAAACAAACAGTAAACAACAAATAAAACTACCACCCAAGGAAACAAAACAAAAACAAAGAAAACCGAAAAAAACAACACCTGAATGCTCAAGTTACACTGATATACCTTTATAACCAATAACTTTGCTTGGTTTGATGAACAATCATTTGTGTGTGTGTGTGTGTGTGTGTGTGTGTGTGTGTTTTCTTTTTTGTTTGTTTTTTTTTTTTTCTTTTTAATTCCCCATCTCTCACCCATCCATTCCACAAAGCTTACATTAATTCATCAACATCTTTCTGTTGTGGTCGTTATACAGGGTTACCTGGAAATGGACAGGAAAAGAGAAATGAAAAGTGTCATGGAAACATGCAACAGACAATGTTGGCAATGACACGATATTGTAAAATGCATAGAGCTTCAAGAATATGCGCTATTGTAAAACATCTTAATAAATACATGCATAAATAAGTAAATAAATAAACATTTCTTGAGACAATACGGGCATAATAAATTATGTGACGGATGTCTTCACATTCTTTTTAAAGAATTGCTAAATCAATGTATTACCTGTGGATTTTTTTTTTAGCCTCTATTCATTTTTAACGATCAGTTGTTGCCGTGTGCATCGCTTACACGGGCGGATTAATTCCCGTTATATTCTTATTGACAGATGCTACACCAGGAAGTACGCTGGCGAGGATGACATGAATCGGGTCATGTTCAGATGTAATTTTTTACTTGCTTTCATACCTGTATCAAAAACAAAATTACAAGAATTTTCTTTACAATGTGCATGCACAGCGGTAAACCATGATTGTTTCTCTGAGAAAATATCAAAGTTCTAACATTAATTTTTTTTTTTTTTTTTTTTTTTTTGCTCAAATGTGCGCACAGCAGTGATGAAGTCTCCTGTCGGACCGACGGATGAGTAGGCAGGCAGGCTGGCTTATCTGTCGGTGTGTGTCGTCATATGGGAGAAGAGGTCGATTCTGGATGTGCAGCACTTGCCACAGGTGGTACAAGGCTTGCAACACCTCGCACAGCAGTAAACCATGAACAAAACACTACAAACAAATGTTCAAACTTTAACAAACAAACAAACAAAAAACAAAAAAAAGGCTCAAATATTGTTTTTTGTTTGGGTTTTTTAAATTTTTTCCAAAAATACGTTTATCGTCTTGACTCAGTAGCAGTAGCAGCAACAATACTGCAATAAAAAAAAAGAAAAAAAGTGGTAGTGGAAGAAAGTAGTCGCCGCTTTTACTACCAGCAGTACATCAGGGGCGGCAACAGTGTAGATATATAGATAGATAGATAGATAGACAGATACTACGCCGCCCACCGGTCTCCTGAGATGATTGATCAGTCCTGGCCCCTGTGTACAACAGTACCGTTTCATCCAATCATCGCTCTTCACACATGATTGATCTGTACTGGCCCCTATGTACAACAGTACCGCTTCATCCACTCATCGCTCTTCACACATGATTGATCTGTACTGATCCTTGTGTTACAATAGAACCGCTTCACCTCAATCACTTCTCCAGCTGGGAGCTCCGCTGCTCAAGGCAAAAAAAAAAGGACTTGTAGGGAAGGGGGCGGGGGGTTGGGGGGGAGGGGGTAGGAACGACATCCCACAAATAGATACAAACGAAGGGCCAGGATATCGGTCTCGCCACTTTTGGTGATCAGACTCCCCCTCCCCCTCCCCTCCCCCCCGTTCCCCCACCCCCACGTCCCAACCTCCCTTCCGTCCCACCCCCCAGTCTCTCTCTCTCTCTCTCTCTCTCTCTCTCTCTCTCTCTCTCGCACTAATTGATTAACGGATGAAGTGATCGGTGAGGAACGTCGCTTCCGTTGTCTTGGCAAAATGGACCTAAGTGTATTACATCTCCATCAATGTTCCTGGGGACTCTTTTTTTACGAGCCGTCGAGGGGGCCTACCTACACAAGGGGTTAAGTTCTCTCGGTTAGGGTTAACGCATTGGTTGACGACGGAACATTTACCTCCCCGGTGCCACAACGGGAACAACATTGATCTGTAAATAGGGGATGGGGTGGGGTAGTGGTGGGGTGGTGGTGGTGATAGTAGTAGCGGGTGGTGGCTATGGTTGGGGTGGTGGTGGTGGTGGTGGTAGTGATAGTAGTAGCGGGTGGTGGCTAGGGTGGGGGTGGGGGAAGGGGGTGGGAGGGTTGTGAGTGTGCCTTCTCGTTTACTTGTTCTTCACTAAGTGTGGCAAAATCATCTAAGTTAAGAGATTAGGTTTGATACTTGAATAAGCCAATATCACGCGATGGTGGCGAGCACAAGCCAACAGTATCATGCAATGTAGGCGCGCACGTGCGTGCGTTTGGCGAGCTTTTCGCTTTTTCTACAGGCTGGAATGTCTGGCCACGGTTTGAATCTACATGAGCTTGGATCTGTTTTCCAAAGCAACAACAACAACGACGACGACAACAACAACAACAACAACAACAACAAAAACATAAACAATACTCAGAATTTGCTGAGTTGTACGCGAGATGTGACGTCAAACCAAGAAGCAGAAGAAGAAAACATCACCCCCCCCCCCCCCCCTCCTTCATCATCCCTTTTATTTAAACACAAGTCATTTCCGAACCCCCTACCCCACCCACCCAACCACCCCCCAACCCCCCTGTCCATACCAGGCAAGCAAGTCTTTTGCCCCCCACCCCCACCCCCCACGTCCCACCCACCCGCCGCCGCCGACCCCCCACCCCCACCCCCCTACCCCCCACCAAGCCCCCAGATGACACTTCAGTAAAAGGGTAATCACTCCCGTCGCCTCCGGTGGTCTCCCTCTACCACTACAGTCCCGCCGTCTCTCTCATCTCAGCTGTCCATCTTCCAGCCAGGGTGGGAAGATGATGAATGGAGGAAAAATGACTGGCAAGGATGATGGACTTCTCGCCCCCTCTGGTGTCTCCACTACACCTCCCCCCCCCCAGCTCCCCCCCCCCCCATATCCACCCTCCATCCCCTCTACAACAACAACAACAAAAAAGGTGGCTCTGGTAACGGGAGGCGTCATTTTCTACTGCTGACACTATCGCTCTCGCTGCCTTTGTTGGATAACCAGAGGGGACAGTGGGGGTGTGGATGGGGGAGGGGGAGGGGGAGGTGGAGGGGGGGGAAGTGATGAGGGTAAGGGGCCAATCAGGGCATGGAGGGGAGGGGGGGGGGTGTGGCGGGGGGAAGGATGAGGTGATGTTAGAAGTAAGAGAGAAGATTAAAGAAATTGGGTGTTGAGGCTTTTTGTTGGAGTCTACGGTGTGGAGGAAGCGAGTTGAAGTGGGGTAGGCGTGGGTGTGCGTGTGTGTGTGGGGGGGGGGGGGGGAGGGGGGGCGGCGGCGAGGGGGGTGCGGAGGGGGTAGGGTATTGTAGTGTAGTGCTGTCTAGTCTAATCTAGTGTACTGTAGTCTAGTGTAACGAAGTGTAGTGTAGTAGAGAGAGAGAGTAAGAGAGATGAGAGAAAACGACACAAAGTCGCAATGCCAGCGAAAGAAAGAACAGTGATTTTTAGAAATGAACTGTAGCCAAGTTAGTTTGTAACTCTCTCTCTCTCTCTCTCTCTCTCTCTCTCTCTCTCTCTCTCTCTCTCTCTCAAGTTCACTGAATATCGTTTCAACAGACAGCTGCTTGGAAGCACATGACTATCATCTTCATATTCGTGTAACATGGAGTCACTGACAAGCACTTTTATTTGGATAATGAAACGGGAAAATGTTCAAGAATGGAAAAACACTCACTCACTAAAACACACACACACACACACACACACACACACTCTCTCTCTCTCTCTCTCTCTCTCTCTCTCTCTCTCTCACACACACACACATGCACGCACATGCACGCACGCAGGTATGCACACACACACACACACACACACATGCACGCATATGGACGCACGCAGGCATGCACGAATCCACAAACGCACGCATATAAACACGCATATCATAAAACAAAATAAAAAAATAACAACAGCAACAACAAAAAAACAAAACAAATCTCAGCTTAGTTTTGTTCAAAACTCATGTATGATCACGTCTTAACTTCTAGTTATGATGACATCCGTCACATATTCCGTATGTACATGTATCAGGGCAGGACTTTATATTAGATTTTCTTATTGTCCTGTTCATCGATATCTGTGTTGTATTGTGACATGTTCCAAATAAAATACTGTTTAAACCAAACACAAAAAAAAAGAAAGAAAAAAACAACAACCCCTCCTCCTCTGTCACCGGTAACCCCTGATTTCTTCAAACCCCGCTACCCCCCACCCCCACCCCCCTAGCCCATAGCCCCCCCCACACACACACTGCCCTGCAAACAACTATAAGGCGTAGAAATAACGGGCTCAACCACATCCATAAAGACAACAACAACAACAAAAACAGTAACCCCCCACCCCACAAAACAAAAACAAAAACAAAACAAAACAAAAAGTCACGCAACAACTTAAACACGACACAAACACAGCCTCAAGCGTAAAAAAAAAAATATATATATATAATTGAACAGTTGACCCCCAAAACGACCCCACCCCCTTCCCCACCTCCCCCAAGTTAAAAACAATAGGAGGAGTTTGTATTATACTCCATGTTTGGTGTTAAATATACTTACCATGTCAAACTGATGCAAACTAGGCCTATTGGTTTGCTCTGCTTGGCCAAATTTCGCGCGGCTAACGGTGAAAAGACGGGCCCACCCGCTCTCAGCCAATCAAACGCCTCTAAAAACTATAAGCGCTTAATCATCCCTTTGGCCAAGGCTCACACAGTTCCGCAGCAGAAAAGGAAGCAGCCCAAATCGGGGCAATTGTAACTAGGACGAATTCTAAATCGGGACACTCACCACGGGGATAAAACACAATGACTGCGTAGAGACGTGGACGGGATTCACTCTTTTTTTTTCTTTGTTTTTTCCTTTATTTAATTTTCTTTTAATTAATCCATCTGCCTAGATCCTAAATAAGGGGCCGGTATGGTCGAACACACACAAAAAAAGGCATAATATCGTTTAGTACGAGTCGTTTGCTGGCTGTACTCATTTTATCCGCATGAGCGGGTGGGTTTGCTTCCAGATCTGACAGTCCATTATTTTTTTTTTTAGTAGTGCCAGTGGCACCCAGTACAGTGTCACAGACGATGTGTCGATTGTTCTCAAAATACATTCGTTGGGAGTGGCTGTGTGTGTGAGAGAGAGAGTTTGGGGCGCGGGGAGGGGGTCGGGGGGGTGGGGGTTTTAGAGAGAAAGGGGGGTGGTGAGGGGAAAAAGACGAATGAGAAAGAGAGAGACAGACAGACAGATAGACACAGACAGACTCTTGACCCCAATGGCATTTTTATTATCTATAATATAGCAATATAGCCCCTCAAGAGGGGTATCGTTTTAAACATTAGAGTTTGCAAACTTGAATAATTCCAACATAAACGCACGGGCCGGCGCTCACACACACACACACACACACACACGCGCGCGCGCGCACACACACACACACACGCATACACGCGTGCGCGCGCACTCGCGGTAAGCATGGCTACATTAACATGAGAGAGACAGAGAGGCAGAGACAGAGAGAGACAGAGGGAGAGACAGAGAGAGAGAGAAGCACAATCACATGGCCATTGTAAAACAAACAAAAAAAAAGTTGAGAAAACTTGTTCGCCAATCAAGCACGTAATGCATTATATTTCTGTCCGTCGCTTACGCACGAACTCTCACACGCACGCACACGCACCATCTCATCCACCCCACCCCCACATATTCTCTGACTTCTATCCACCTCTTTACCTCCTACCCCTTAACCGTACCAACAACAAGTCAGGCGTAATAATAACCCACACATGTGACACCGCCAAAAATATCAAAAAAACGGTAACGGGAAAGGCCAAGTCACAGCATGAATAACAGTTCAAGCAAACACACACACACACACACGCACACACACACACACACACACACACACACACACATCACCAGATGACCCCCCAAACAACCCCAAGTCCAAAAAACAACATCCCATAGACAAGGGACCAAAAAAAAACTAGCCCCAAAGACGTCATCACCAGCCATCACTCACAGGAAGCAGCAGCAACCCAAACAGGCGGCGAAACACCACAGGGAATTTCGTTCTAAACTGGGAACAGTGCCCATGGATACAATGCCTGTGAGTCGCGTGGGCGAGCTATAAGATAACAATAATGATTATAATAATTGTGTCCATTGATCAAGTTGTACCTATCGTGTGTGAGGCAGGTGTCATTATCTCCCTCACCCGCACCCCCCCCTCCCCCCCCCCCCACACACACACACACACAGAGACCGGAAGGAACGCGCCGCTTGACTGAACAAGTCTAAAAACAACTGTAGTGTGAGTCGTTGACTTGTGTACATTGACTCTGTCCGCGTTACGCACGAGTGGTTGCTTGCTTGCCTCCATCACATCCCGTCCTGTGTTATGTTATGTCACGTAGGTGTCCAGTTCATTGCTTGCAAGTATTAGTTAAGTCGTTTCTGTTATGTCGACAGTTCCAAAAATACTCGCTGGTGGGGGGGATCGGGGAGGAGAGGAGGCGAGGGGGGGGGGGGGGGTTGAGTGAGAGAAAGACGAAACGGACAGGAGGGTATAGATAGACAGCCAGATAGATAGATAGATAGTGTGTGAGAGAGAGATAGATAAATAAGACTTGGGAGAAAGACAGAGAGTGGCAGAGACAGAGAGAGAAAGAGTGAAAGGGTTCGCTGGAGAGACAGACAGTGAGTATGAAAGACAGACAGACAGAGAGAGAGAGAGTCAGAGAGAGAGAGAGAGAGAGGTTCAATTCTCGATTACAGTGATTACACCTTCCCCCAGCTAGCATGCATGTGGGTGGCGGACTGAGTTCTAGTCCTTCGAAGAAGACGACTAAAAGCGCACAAAAAAACCCAAACAACTCAACAAGTCATGGAAACAAACAATGTGAATCTTATAAAAATGGGCCCCGTTTCGCAGCAATGTACCATGGCAGAAACACGTGAAAATATGCATTAAAAAATCCACCACAAAGTAGAAATGCACTCTTCTCAGAAAGTTTGGAAATATACAGACACAGACACAGACACACACAGACACACACATAGACACACACAAACACACACAAACACACACACACACACATACACACACACACACACACACACACACACACACACACACACACACACACACACACACACAACCTCACACACACACACAATGCTAATGAAGATAAATGCCAATGAACACCTGTCGTTCTCAGTACAGCATCCACACGGCCATCAATCGCCATGTCTAAAGCAGTCAGTGCTTTTGTTCCAGAAGTCTGTGAAGTCTCCTGCATCAGCCAGCACACCCAGGCTGTCTGCTGCTACGAATCTTCTGCCAGAAACAGAAAGTGCATGCAGGTTCGTCTTCTCTGTAATACTGATAGCAAAGGGCTTTGGTTACAAATCCCTCTCTCTCCCTCTCTCCCTCTCTCTCTCTCTCTCTCTCTCTCTCTATATATATATATATATATATATATAATATATATATATATATATATATATATATATAAGAGGATTGTCTGCATTATATTTAACACCTCTGTTGCAAACAACTGGAGACAGACAGGCAGAAAAACAGCGAAACAGATCGAAACAGAGAGAGACAGATTACAACCAGAAAGATCGAAAGGGATGAGAGACAGACACAAAAATAAAGACAAGAGAGAGGCTGGCAGCAAGACAGAGACAAAGAAAGAGACAGAAAGACAGACAGACTCAGCAAGATAGAGACAAAGAAAGAGACAGAAAGACAGACAGACAGACTCGGCAAGATAGAGACAAAGAAAGAGACAGAAAGACAGACAGACTCAGCAAGATAGAGACAAAGAAAGAGACAGAAAGACAGACTGACTCAGCAAGATAGAGACAAAGAAAGAGACAGAAAGACAGACTGACTCAGCAAGATAGAGACAAAGAAAGAGACAGAAAGACAGACAGACTGATTCAGCAAGATAGAGACAAAGAAAGAGACAGAAAGACAGACTGACTCAGCAAGACAGAGACAAAGAAAGAGACAGAAAGACAGACAGACTCAGCAAGATAGAGACAAAGAAAGAGACAGAAAGACAGACAGACTCAGCAAGATAGAGACAAAGAAAGAGACAGAAAGACAGACAGACTCAGCAAGATAGAGACAAAGAAAGAGACAGAAAGACAGACAGACTCAGCAAGATAGAGACAAAGAAAGAGACAGAAAGACAGACAGACTCAGCAAGATAGAGACAAAGAAAGAGACAGAAAGACAGACAGACTCAGCAAGACAGAGACAAAGAAAGAGACAGAAAGACAGACAGACTCAGCAAGATAGAGACAAAGAAAGAGACAGAAAGAAAGACTCAGCAAGACAGAGACAAAGAAAGAGACAGAAAGACAGACAGACTCAGCAAGATAGAGACAAAGAAAGAGACATAAAGACAGAAAGACAGACAGACTGACAGCAAAATACAGTGACAAAGGAAGACAACAAGTGGGGGAGGAGAAGAAGACCGATAAAAAATTTAAAAAAAGATGGAGACAGGGGTGTAGCAGTGCAAGAAACGGAGCTGATTGGAGTCCTGGAGCCCTATTGCCTGAAACCTTGCTTGAACGTGTAGAAGAAGTGTGGAAACCAACTGAACGGAAGTTGCGAACCAAAAGTTGGCAATGCATGAAACCTCACTTCCGTTTGTTCCCGTAAACTGACACCCCTCGTTTCGAGGTGCTGTGAATCCTGTAGTTGGCAACTGTTCTGCGAAACATGGCGAAGATGTCCATGTGGATGCGACGAAACAGGCGTACAATTCAAAAAAGAACATAATCATATTCAGAAATCTGTACACAAAGCCTCTGTATGTAAAGCGACTCCCTCCCCAGTCTACAGAAGTGTTCAATGTCAAAGGCATGCAATTTTTCAGGTGTCAGCGGCTCTTTGAACGAAGCACAGAGAGAGAGAGAGAGAGAGAGAGAGAGAGAGAGAAACAAAAAGAAAAAGAAAGCACACAAAACTGATACAAGACAGTGACGATGATGAAGAATACAAAAAGAAATAAGTAAACCAATAACAGTAGGAAGGAGAAGTTAAAACAGCGCAAAAAAGAAGAAGAAAGAAAGAAAGAAATAAGAAGGTGCTGACATGGAAGTTCTTATGAAGAAAAACAAAATTATTATAAAAAAAAAGACGGGTAAACAGAAAGTAGAAGCAAACAAAATAACAAGTGATGAGGTGAAAATAGAGATGGAGGAAGGGAAGAGAGAAAACAAAAAAAGAACAAGAAGAAGAACAAGAAGAAGAAAATCCCGCCACCAATACCGATAACTCTCTTGGCACGAAATGGAATTAGCAGGCTGGCGGGGAGTATCGTTACTGTTATAAGATCCGCCAAAACGAGCGAGTGAGAGACAACGAACTGCAGAGAGAGAGAGAGAGAGGATGGGGAGAGTGGGTCGGAGTGGGGGATGGGGTGGGGGCTAAGGGGGGACGGAGGGGGAGGAAAGGGGGCAAGCGCCAATTCCAGTGAGTGAAAGCGCCGATTGACAAGGCGTCGGCAGATTGACAAACTGATTAACACAGGCGCGGGAGCGGGATAAAGGGGCAATTTATCCAATTTTCTCCCTTGTCAGAAGCGCCGTAATGGTCTGTCTCGCTGGGCGCTGGCGTTTTCATAAACGAGGGCAGGCCAACGGCGGGGGCCAGAGAGATAGAGGTGGGGTGGGGGTGGGGCTGGGTGGGGGGGGGAGGGGTGGGGGTCGAGGGGGTAGAGAGGCCATGGGGCTCCCAACCCTCCCTCTTTTCGGCCACCCCTACAAAGATTGCCCTCACCATCACCTAACCCTCCCCCACACCACCCCACCATCAAGAAAAAGAAAGACAGAGAGAGAGGGAAAAAAAGAAAAAAAAAGTTGAGTCAAAAATCGCCTGACCCTGCCTCTTTCGCTTTAAACGGATGAGCCTGTTATTTGGCCAAACAATTCTGGGTCTTTGAGAGAGAGAGAGAGAGAGAGAGAGAGAGAGAGAGAGAGAGAGAGAGGGAGAGAGAGAGGTGGTGGTGAGAGACAGACGGGCAGACAGACAGAGAGAGAGAGAGAAAGCCAGACAGGCAATCAAGTGGAATGGTCTGGAATCATCAACAAGTGTCACGCGGGACTGGCCCTCTTTGCTCTTGTCAGAACCAGAGGCGGACAAGGGGTGGGTGAGTAGGTAGGTGGGCGAGCGGGCGGGCGGGCGGGTTGGGTTGGGGACTGCAAGCTGGCAACTTCTTTAATTCTGGGAGTCGGATTATATCAATTGAGTAGGTGAGTTTCGCTCTGAACTTTTGGTGAGTTTTCGCTCTGAGTTTTAGTTCGCTGTCTGGAAGATTAGGAGGCCACTGTCAGCAGTTTTGAAGTTGACCAGGAGGCGTTTTTAATTAGAGGTCAAAACCTTCCGTGTGGGTCTCTTTCTCTGCGTCTGTCTGTCTGTCTCTCCCTCCCCCTTTCTTTTCCTTTCAGGCAAGGGCCGTATTAATAAAAATGTGTTTTGTCAAAGCAAGTAAACAATCACTTTTTCTCATACCCTTTAATGAATTTTTTTAATGCATTGATGTGGACTTGTCTCTGTTTCTTTCAGTCTTCTGGGTAACACTGTCTTAAGTGAAGACTGATGCTATCGAACTAAGTTTACGATAGATAACGACGCCAAAGCCGGTAAGCCGGGTGATATGATTTTCTTTTAGTGAAGGGGTGGCGTAAGTAAAGAACATTCATTCGAAAACGATCAATAAAGATGGGTAAAGGGTGGAGATTTTTACGATCTCCCAGGTCAACATATGTGCAGACCTGCCAGTGCCTGAACCCCCTTCGTGTGTATACGCAAGCAGAAGATCAAATACGCACGTTAAAGATCCTGTAATCCATGTCAGCGTTCGGTGGGTTATGGAAACACGAACACGCACAGCATGCACACCCCCGAAAACGGAGTATGGCTGCCTACATGGCGAGTTAAAAACAGTGATACACGTAAAGCCCACTCGTGTATATACGAGTGAATGTGGGAGTTGCAGCCCACGAACGCAGAAGAAGAAGATCAATGAAGATATAATTACAGCTAGAATATGTTCTAAATGAAACAAAAATATAAGAGAGCAAAGAAACAAAAAACCAAACCAACAACAACAACAACAAAAACCACTAGGGCGATGGCAGTAACACGAGCAGGAGCCCCATGCATAAAGTTTGAAAATGAGGATCTAATCTGGAGGAAAATGCTGCGTCAATGTCTCTCTCTCTCTCTCTCTCTCTCTCTCTCTCTCTCTCTCTCTCTCTCTTATTGTTTGTTATAAATAGGATACTTGTTCAAATGTTGTTTCTTTTCTCGTCTTTCTATGAAAATGTTAACAATGACTCATTTCTTGTGGTCTTTTTTCATACCTTTTCTTCAGTTTGACATTTTTCCCTTTCGAGAGCTGGGTTAAAAAAAAAGACAATTCTTTGCTTACTCTATTACCCCCAGAAATTAAAAAGAAAATCATTCATTCATTCATTCATTCATTCATTCTCTCTCTCTCATTACTATATTTATATACAGTTAGTGTCATGAATGCAGGCATCATGATTATGTACCTGTAAATGGTTATTGTGCATTTGAGTGTATTTGAATGTCATGTATGTATTTCTATAACCTTTTGTTATCTTGTGAATATTTTGATTTCATTTATCTTTGCCCTGAGGGCTGGATGTAAAAAAAAAAGTGTATGGATGCTTATTCCACTTCCCTCATAAAAAAGGATTCGTTTGTTCGTTCTCTCTCTCTCTCTCTCTCTCTCTCTCTCTCTCTCTCTCCTCTCTCTCTCTCTCTCTCTCTCTCACTCCGTCATGCATCCTCATCATGATGGTGAATGTGCGTGCACGAACGTACGTAGGCTCGCATGCGAAAATAACTCTTGCATTATCTGACGCCCCCACATTCCGGCCTTCACAGACATTTCCATGGTCTGAAAACCATTCAGAAGAAAAGAATACATGCTGTGTATCAGCCGTGATTTCCCGGGGCCCTTTCGCACCAACTACCGATCAAACTCCAGCAACGTTGTTACCAAATATTGCCACGACGACGATGCCAACGCATACAGCAGGCCCATCGTATAATCTCCAGCCAATGAAATCCAGCGTTCAAGCACGTGACCGCGCAAGGCTGCTCGGGTAAATTGCAAGCAACGGGAGCGCGTGTGAGCTTGTAATTAGACCGGTTCAGTCGTTCAAGAACGCCCCCCCCCCCCTCCACACCATCCACACCCCGTCCCCCCTCTCCAACCCCATTCTCCATGCCTACCCTTGTCAATGACTGGACCAAAAAGGCCAATCCTGGCACGATGGCACTAAACGGGGGAGAGGAACACCAAAGGGCATCACTGCCACTGAACGGTGGAGAGATTGGGAGAGGGCATCTCAGACACTGAACGAAGACGACAGCTTCCGGCTATTTCCGCGCATACTCAGTGCCTCCGTTAATGGCGACTTGTCTCTCTTGATGATAGCTTGATGAACGCGCAGCAAGGATGCCTCGGACGATTTTCGGACTCCTCCTAGCATTCGTTATCATCTGCAGGAAATGGCCACTGAAGACGACAGACGATGATAATGACGACGAATAGTTTGGTTGGCGTCTGGTGAAAGGCAATTGTTTTAGGGAGGGAACTGATTCACCTTCGTGGTCTTGGATTATGTGGTACGTGTTTCTCTAAAATAATGTCCACACACGCATTTTCTGTATAATAGGCCATTACTGTTACTCTGTACAGCTGAATATGGATGATAATATGCAGTGATCACATTAGCTCAGACGTATAATCAAAAAATAAAATTAAACAAAAACAAAAACAAAACAAAAACGCAGTTTTGAAAAAATTCTGTCTTTTCAACATCAAAATAACAGAAACAACTGTGGGTTTTTTTTAAGCTGTCTTTTTTTTCTTTTTTTTTTTATCAACCCAACAAGTTCGTTACACTTCTCAATATATACATGAACGCGTGGTCCGATTGCTCCAGCGCCAATTCAACAGAAATCTGTGTGTGTGTGTGTGTGTGTGTGTGTGTGTGTGTGTGTGTGTGTGTGTGTCTGTCTCTCCCCTTCTCTCTCTATCTCTCTCCCCTTCTCTCTCTCTCTCTCTCTCTCTCTCTCTTTCTCCCCTTCTCTCTCTCAAGCTCTCTCTCTCTCTCCTTCATCTATCTCTCTCTCCCCTTCTCTCTCTATATATATCTGTCTATCTCCCCTTCTCTCTATCTCTCTCCCCTTCTCTACCCTTCTCTATCGATATCTCTCTTTCTCCCCTTCTCTCTCTCTCCCTCTCAAGCTCTCTCTCTCTCTCCTTCTCTCCCCTTCTCTCTCTCTGTCTCTCTCTGTCTCTCTCTCTCTCTCTCTCTCTCTCTCTCTCTCTCTCTCTCCAAATCGAATCGAAAACATAGGCTACAATGTTCCGAACGAAGAAAGTCCCGTTGGGAAGGCACTGGCATGGACGGAACAGTGATGATAATTCTAATAAAGGACTGCCTCCCGGTTCGGGGCTGGACACTCGTAAACTCTATCGTACGGCGATCACACGGGTCTTCTGTCCAGGAACACTACCCGGTACTCAGTATGGGAAGCAGCAATAGCAGCAGCAGCAGTAGCAGTAGTATTTGTATTTCATTTTATCACAACAGATTTTTCTGTGTGAAATTCGGGCTGCTCTCCATAGAGAAAGCACGTCTACACTACAGCGCCACACATTTTTTGTATTCTTTCCTGCGTGCAGTTTTATTTGTTTTTCCTATCGAAGTGGATTTTTCTACAGAATTTTGCCAGGAACAACCCTTTTGTTGCCGTGGGTTCTTTTACGTGCGCTAAGTGCATGCTGCACACGGGACCTCGGTTTATCGTCTCATCCGAATGACTAGCGTCCAGACCACTACTCAAGGCCTAGTGGAGGGGGAGAAAATATCGGCGGCTGAGCCGTGATTCGAACCAGCGCGCTCAGATTATCTCGCTTCCTATGCGGACGTGTTACCTCTAGGCCATCACTCCAGTAGTAGTGGTAGTAGTAGAAGAAGTATATGTGAGTGATGATGATGATGATGATGATGATTATATTATTATTATTGTTGTTGCTGTTGTTGTTGTTCCTCCCCATCCCCCCTCTCCCCGATTCCCACACTCATCTCCCCCCCACCCCCCACCCCCACCCCCCCAAGGCCCTGCTGATCCAGCTCCTCCTACAGTAGTGACAACTCCTTTGAACTGTCTGATCCGACAGAACACATACCTGTGAACAGGCCCAAGCAAGAGCCAATCAGCTCCGCTAGTTGATGCACGAGGACTGCGGCATGAGACATAAAAAGGAAGTGTCACGTGATGCTACAAGCTTTCGTTCATTGGCTCAAAAGCACTGACAACTCGGCAACAGCATGGTACGTCATGGAGGTCAGGTAGCAAAGGTTAACACACTGCACACACGTGTGACCGTCAGTCGTGTTCGATTATGACTGTCAGAACAGCAGAGGATGGAAATGCTGTTCGGACTATCCGGGCTAGAATTTGACTGAAGTGGAGAGTGTCTTGCCCTAGTCGGCCAAGAGGGTTTTGAGGACAGTCGGCGTTGGGATGGTTCTCAAAGGCCAACTGCACCCCCCCCCCCCCCCCCCCCCCCTAAGGCTGCAGCAGCAAAGAGCCAGTGCAATCTTGTCTCCATGTTGAGAGTTATAATTCCTTCACAAAAGACTAAGCTACAAATGACTTCCTATCGCAATGAAGAAACCATTGATAATACAGCTCTCACTTTGCTGTTGGCCCAACTGTAAAACTTATGTCAATCTGTGATATAAGCTGAGTGTTGCGCGTGCAGACGCGCAGGAGTAGACGGGGTATAGTAAGAGTATGTATATGTGGAAGGGTTGCAGGGTGGTGGTGGGGGTGGGGGAGGGACAGAGAGGAAGTGGGGAGGTGGTGGTGGTGGTGGTGAGAGGAGGGGGGAAAGGGTGGTGGGGAACGGGAGGGTAGGGTGAGGAGTAGGGGGTGGGGGCGTGGTGATGGTGATACTTGGGTGGTTGACACTGACACTGACACTGACAGGATCGCGAAGGGGAAGGGGGAGTGGGGGGTTGGGGGGGGGGGGGAGAGAGAGGCGGGAGAGGGAAGAGGGATTTTTTTTTCTCCCCTCGCCTGACAGCGTGACTGTCGGGTGTATAATGAAGGAGATGGTTGAGAGGGGATTGGTCTGGCAGTGACAGGTGAAGAGGGGGCTTGTTCTTTTTTTTCTTTTTCTTTTTTTTTTGTGTTTTAAACGGAGGCAACTTTTTGTGGTTTTGTGTGTGTGTGTGTGTGTGTGTGTGTGTGTGTGTGTGTGTGTGTGTGTGTGTGTGTGTGTGTGTGTGTGTGTGTGTGTGTGTGTGTGTGTGTCTGTGTGTGTGTGTGTGTGTGTGTGTGTGTGTGTCTGTGTGTCTGTGTGTGTCTGTATCTCTTCTCTCTCTTACTGTTTCGTGCATGATAATGTTTTCCAATAAGTGATTCATGTTCACGGCACCCCCTTAAAAAAAAATATGGGGCTTTAGCCTTACTGAATAAAATTCTGAATTCTGTTCTGATCTCTCTCTCTCTCTCTCTCTCTCTCTCTCCTTTCAGCCCCCTCCACATTCCGAACATTTCGCCCGATGCTGTGTTCCCTTTTAGATATAAGCTATTATATTAAATATATATTTCTCTTGATGCCCCCTTGGAAAAAAATCAAACGTTTGTAGTGAGACTCTCTATCTCACTCTCTAACACCACACAACAATGACGCCACATGAAGACAACACTGGTTTTTGCTGTAGATCCATTTACTTGTGCATTTATCGATACATGGATATGCATGATATGATGAGTTATAGATATTTACAAAGCGCCTATCCTCGGTCAGAGACCAAGCTCTTAGCCCGTTGCAGAGACGGTGTCATTTACACAACAGGCTGCCTACGTGGGCAGAGCCGAGCCGACTGAGACTCCATTTGGGAGCTCATCATTCGTTTCCTGTGAAATTCAGTCAGGTTTCGGTCACAAACACACTCGTACAGACATGTAACGTTTTTACGTGTACGACCTTTTTCTTTATTGTGAATTTTGAAATCACGCCATGTAGGCAGCCATACTCCGTTTTCGGGAGTGTACACACACTAGGTATGTTCTTGTTTCCATATCCCACCGAACGCTGACATGGATTACAGGATCTTTAGTTGACGTACGTATTTGATCTTCTGCGACGGGCGCTATATCCGAATGGTTAAAGCGTTGGACTTTCCATCTGAGGGTCCGGGGTTCGAATCTCAGTAACGGCGCCTGGTGGATAAAGGGTGGAGATTTTTTTCCCGATCTCCCGAGTCAACATTATGTGCAGACCTGCCAGTGCCTGAACCCCCCCCCCCCCCCCTTCGTGTGTATACGCACGCAGAAGATCAAAATACGCGCGTTAAAGATCCTATAATCAAGGTCAGCGTTCGGTGGGTTATGGAAACAAGAACATACCCAGCATGCACACCCCCGAAAACGGAGTATGGCTGCCTACATGGCGGGGTAAAAACGGTCATACACGTGAAAGCCCACTCGTGTACATACGAGTGAACGTGGGAGTTGCAGCCCACGAACGGAGAGGAAGGGAACTCAGGGAAGGTGGGCCTGAATTCAGCTCTCTAACCACTGGGCCACCGCGACCCGTCATAATTATGACATCATTATTTTGCTGCCCCCTGTTGAGACTCCTCTAAATCAAAGCTTCCCAGTTAAGCTAGCTACCCCCGTGCCTTTAAACTAAAGAGTTGATTGAGAGTAAATTCGTGTTCTTGCCACAGAAATAGCTATGAGAGAGAGAGAGAGAGAGAGAGAGAGAGAGAGAGAGAGACGTGCGTTGAGATGTGTGTGTGTGTGTGTGTGTGTGAGTGAGTGTGAGTGTGTGAGAGAGAGAGTGTGTGTGTGTGTTTGTGTGTGTGCGTGCGCGCGTGCGTGTATGCATGCATGCGTGAATGTGTTTTACACTGATTAGTATGAGCGGTGCCTTTTTTGTGTGTCTGCTTTTTCGCAGAGTGCGTGTTGTTGTGCTTATACTGAATGAGTGTTGTAGCATGCACAGAGCAGACCTGAGTAGACTGCTGCAGCCGAGCGACAGCACTGTGTCACAGTGGATCAACACAATCGGTACAACCCTCGGTCTGCGACACAGAGCAGTGCCCCTGCAGAACAGGCAGCCAGACAACAGAACATCTGCTGAAGTCCTGCCCGCTCCACCAAGCGCTCCGAGAGAAAACCTGGCCCGACCCAATCCCAGCGGCCTGGAAGCTCTACGGAGGACTGGAGGACCTGCGACGTACTGCCGCCTTCGTCGAGGAGACGGGGGGGAATCCATCTGATAAATGACGAACGAGGCAACAACAACCCTCGGTCTAAAACTTAATCACAATCAATGCCAACACTGCCACGTTTGATTATCTGTTTATCTATTTTTATTATTATTATTATTTCTTTTCTTTTCTTTTATTTCATTTTATTTATTTAACTTTTTTTCTTCTTTTTTTTTAGTGTTCCTTTTTTTTCTTTTTTTTCTTAAAGCCTGACTAAGCGCGTTGGGTTACGCTGCTAGTCAGGCATCTGCTTAGCAGAGGTGGTGTAGCGTATATGGATTTATCCGAATGCGGTGACGCCTCCTTGAGCTACTGATACTGCTACTGATACTGCCACGTTTGATTATGATGTATGATAGTCAGTCGTGTCCGACTATGACCATCACAACAGCAGAGGAGCCAACTCCTGTCCCAGCTGTCTGCGCTAGAATTTGATTCTAATGGAGAATGTCTTGCTCAGGTTACATCTCCACTCTCTCGGCCAAGAGGATTTTAGGACAGTTGGCGTTGGGATGGTTCCCAAAAGCCAACTAGCCCCCAAGGCTGCAGCACTCGGAGCCAGTGCAATCTTGCTTCCTGGTTTGAGAGTCATAGTCCTTCACAAAAGTCCAAGCTGCAAATGAATTCCCACTGCAATGAAGAAACCAATCAGAATACAGCTCTCACTTTGCTGTTGGCCAGCCCATATCAATCTGTGATATATATACTGGAAAACAAACTGGACCTTGGGTACTGAAACGTTGGACAGTGCTGGTGGGCAGTTTGAATGATTAGATCTGACAGGACACTGTAGTGGGGACGCCATAACTCAAGACGTGACAGCATACCCCGCCCCCCGTGCCCCCCCACCCCCCATCCCCCATCCCCGACCTCTCCTCCGCACCCCAAACTGTCCAGCACACTGGTAACCTCCACGCCACAACCACACAAGCCTTGCTAGGAAATGTTACGATATAGATCAACGACCACATCACAAGGGACTTTATCCAAGGATTGGGGGACATTATTAATCAACGGGTTGACAAGGGAACAACGACATTGATAGAGCGAAACGCGAACCTATCCGGCTACAGTGGCCGGTTGTTGGGATTCTCAATGAAGTAACGAAACACAGACGGAGGAAGCTCCATTACAGATACTCAGCGATCTGCCTGGCCCCTAGCGGGGATTTTGGGGGGATCACTCCAAATGCTGCTATCCATCAAAGTCAGTATCACAAAGTGGCGGTACCTGCTGGCTCTCCCAACCCGAGGTTGGTGACTCTGGCATTAAGTGTGTTGGATCATCGTCGTTGTCGTCATTTTCATCATCCGTTAAAACGGCCATGCAATTCATTGTGTGACACAAAGAGATTTTCGCTTAATCCAATACGCTTTTGACAAACGATTAGGCTGGAAATGGCCATTCATTATTTTGTGTGTTTTCGCTTCCTCTTCCTAGTCACTTTGTCAATATTTTTCAAAATTAAGACTGGTGGATCTGATGTTTCACGATAGATTATACGACAAACATCTGATGCATGTCAGCAGTGGTTGGCGATATTCGTTTTGTGAGGGAATATCCTGCTTGAACTGGTTTCACTGTTGGCAACTATGCCTTTCTTTTTTTTGTTACCGAAGTTCTACTTAACTTTTTTTCTTTTCCTCTTTAGCTGAGACCTTTCTTTTATTCATCAAAGACATAATTTTCTGTTTGTCACAAATTGTCAGTACTTTTTAATTCTCAAGTCGCGTATCTAATATGATATCCTTCCTCTTTTCTTTTCTTTTTTCTTTTCTTTTTTTTTCTTTTTTTTTTTTTCTTTTTGGTACCTGGCACAGCTCTCGTTACAAATCTTCGGTATTAATGATTCTGAACGAAAGGAATGATGCCATTGTTAATTGTTCTCTGATGACTCTTTACACTCTACCAGTTCATTTCACCTATCACTTTGATATGACGAGAAAACCATAAGAACACAATCATAAAGCAAAGAAAGAAAAATCCAGCAACCGCTGCACTTGTGAAATCTTCGATATGATAAAACAGAGAAAACGTTCTGAAACTACTTAGGGTCATATCACCAAAAATAAAAAATAAAATAAATAAATAATTGCGTGAGCTGATACGAATTCGTGTTCTAAAGCTTCCTTGCTGGTTCATTTCACGTTATGGCGACTAAAAAAAAAAAAAAAAAAAAAAAAAGTTTATATTTCCTTTCCCATAGTGTCTTATCAGTGCTACCGTTCAGTCGGTTATGAACTTCTAGAAACATCTTACGTGTGCAAAGAATTCTCACCAGGCAATCTGCCACCCAGTAAACATGCTGATAGACCAGCTTGATACACCAACCCGTTGAATCAGTTATCTTCTTCTTCTTCTGCGTTCACTCGTATGTGCACGAGTGGGCTTTTACGTGTATGAACGTTTTTACCCCGCCATGTAGGCAGCCATACTACGTTTTCGGGGGTGTGCATGCTGGGTATGTTCTTGTTTCCATAACCCACCGAACGCTGACATGGATTACAGGATCTTTAACGTGCGTATTTGATCTTCTGCTTGCATATACACACGAAGGGGGTTCAGGCACTAGCAGGTCTGCACATATGTTGACCTGGGAGATCGTAAAAATCTCCACCCTTTACCTACCAGGCGCCGTCACCGTGATTCGAACCCGGGACCCTCAGATTGACAGTCCAACGCTTTAACCACTCGGCGATTGCGCCCGTCGAATCAGTTATGAACAGACAGCATTAATAAAAGAAATGAGCATAAAAAAAGTTAACACAGACAAGAAAAAGAAACACGAACATGTGTGACTCCTTAACATTGTATATATGTTTCCGATCTACCTGCTTATGAATAACCTGACTTGATGGACATTATATTTCAGCAGGTGGCAGTCTGGATGGTTTTGAGTTTACCTAATTCAATGATTTTTTTTTAAATTTTATTTTATGCAGGAGCAGTAAGAGGGGAAGAAGGAGGGGAATTGAGAGGGGAGGAAAGAAATAAATTGGAATTATGAAAGTGAATACATCAATGTATTTTGGGTTGTTTGTTTGTGCTTTTTTGTTTTTTTGGGGGGGGGGTTTCTTGGTTTTTCTTGTTTGTTTGTTATTGTTGTTGTGTTGTTGTTGTTGTTGTTGTTGTTTTTGTTTGTTGTTTGTTTTTGTTTGTTTGTTTTGTTTTGTTTTGTTTTTGTTATTGTTTTGTTGTTGTTGTTGTTGTTTTTTTGGGGGGTTGTTGTTGTCGTTGCTTTGTTGGTTTGTTGTTTTTTTTTCAAGACGTCGATGTTTATCGGAAACGAAGACAACCGTGAATGGAAACAATGGCATTGCAATACATACACAGACACAAACATAAGACAGACACAGACATAAGACAGACACAGACAGACTTACAAAGACAGCTGTGAAACGGAAAGATATAAACAGACTGACAATTCATGAGAATAGACAATACAGAGAGACAGAAAAAAAAAACACACAAAAAACACAGAGACAAAAAGTCAGACACACCGACAGACAAACGCAAGCATTCTCTCTCTCTCTCTCTCTCTCTC
>NC_134878.1:13283139-13293139 GCF_041734735.1 Babylonia areolata | reverse complement strand
GAATCCAAGAGCCGTGACTGAGTCATAAAAGAAGCACTCCCAACCTTCACATACACCACTTTCAGAAAAGGAAAGAAAAAAAAAGAAAAGAAAAGAAAAGAAAGAAGGGGGGAAAAAAATCTCACTCTTGAGAGATGTGACGGCCATGACGGCTATGATTATATGGCCAGATGAAAAGCAACGCACCACCCCTGCAACAGAGCAACTGATAATCTTCAGCTTGCGTTCCACAACGCCACCCCCACACCCCCCCTCTACCATCCGCCACCCACTCCCATCTCCACCCCGCCACCAAACCCCGCCACCCCACCCATCCACCCCCCCTTGCCCCCTTTTACCATCACCTTCCTTCTACTCTTCATCCAGGCACTCAGCCAAGTGGGGAGGAAGTTTATCCTTTTTTTTTCTTTTTCTTTTTTTTTTTTGTGTCTGTCATCACCTGTAGGTGATGATGTTATCATCGTCGTCGTCGTCGTTGTCGTCGTCGTCATCGTCATCGTCGTCGTCATCATCGTCATCATCATCAATAACAGATCACTTTATAGGGTCCTCTGTCAACGAAAGGAGAGAGCTTGAAATCGACTCTGAGAAACAATGCAGGGAATGTTCTGTCTGTCTGTCTGTCTGTATTTCCGTCTTTCTCTCTCTCTCTCTCTCTCTCTCAATATTCGTGTGTGTGTGTGTGTGTGTGTGTGTGTGTGTGTGTGTGTGTGTGTGTGTGTGTGTGTGTGTGTGTGTAGATAATTATATCAAACACACATATACAAAAAGATAGATAGATATACACATACAGAGAGAGAGAGAGAGAGAGAGAGAGAGAGCTGGATATGCATTCTTCTCTCTGTCACCTTGAATTCCAATCTATTCTCCAAAATATAATGCATCCGTTTAATTCGGACTCTGTTTACTAATGGCATCGAATAGTTAAGAAAATATACTTCGATTTTTACCTTTACAGGGCATTTCAAATGAGGTATTTGTCACCGAATTTTGGGAGCTGTGTCGTCCGCATTGTCAATCGCAATTATGCGTGCGAATTCTATTCGGAATGTCCATATGGTATACTGACTTTGCGCTTTCGAAATATATCCTACATGATGCAGCGTCTTCACGCCCTCAGTGTAACTGAATATTAGATGCCTTTTAAATGTTTGGTATAACATCTGTGCACCTGCAAATCAACGCTCAGTTTATATCACATACTAACGTAAGCTTACAGTTTGGCCAACAGTAAAGTGAGAGCTGTATGATCAATGGTTTCTCCATTGCAGTGGGAAGTCGTTTACAGTTTAGTCTCAAACGAGGAGACAAGATTGCACTGGTTCTTAGTGCTGAAGCCTTGGGGACTAGTTGACCTTTGGGAACCAGCCCACCACCGACTGTCCTAAAACCCTTTTGGCCGAAGACACTCTCCATTATGATCGAATTCTAGCCCAGATGGTTGGAACAGCAGTTGCCTCCTCTGCTGCTCTGATGGTCACAGTCGAGAACGACTATCATACACTATCATACTGATTTAGCGCTTTCGAAATATATCCTACATGATGCGGCGTCTTTACGCCCTATCACTGAATATTAGATGGCTTTGAAATACGTGGTATAACATCACTGCACCTTCAAATCATGGCGCCAGTACATGCGGGTGCGCTTTGGAGTCTCCCAAATATATATGTACACATAATATGGCACGTCTTTGCACCTTCAGTATGCACATTGACAAGGAACCTCTGTGTCTTTGAAAGTACAATATTAGGGCATATTCACGCTGCGCCTTTACGTTTTCAAACTCTATATTGGACCATGGTGTTTAGTTTTCTTCTGAAGGGCCAACGATAATTCTAACATGTTTCGTACTGATAACTAAATCCTGCAACCTCTGCTCTCATGCACGACACTCTAGTACCTGGTTACACACCGAACTCTGCTTTCATGCCCAACACTTCAGTACCTTGTTACATGCCGAACTCTGCTTTCATGCCCGATACTCTAATAGCCTGTTACATACTGAACTCTGCTTTCATGCCCGACACTTCAGTACCTTGTTACATACCGAACTCTGCTTTCATGCCCGACACTTCAGTACCATGTTACATACCGAACTCTGCTTTCATGCCCGATACTCTCGTACCCTGTTACATACCGAACTCTGCTTTTATGCCCGACACTCTCTGCTTTCATGTCCGACACTTCAGTACCTTATTACATACCGAACTCTGATTTCATGCGGCCCTCTAGTACCTTGTTACATACCGAACTCTGCTTTCATGAGACACTCGAGTACCCTGTTACATACCGAACTCTGCTTTCATGCAACACTCTAGTACCTTGTTACATACCGAACTCTGCTTTCATGCCCGACACTTCAGTACCTTGTTACATACCTAACTCTGATTTCATGCGGCCCTCTAGTACCTTGTTACAGACCGAACTCTGCTTTCACGCGACACTCTAGTACCTTGTTACATACCGAACTCTGCTTTCATGCGACACTCGAGTACCCAGTTACATACCGAACTCTGCTTTCATGCGACACTCGAGTACCCAGTTACATACCGAACTCTGCTTTTATGCGACACTCGAGTACCCAGTTACATATCGAACTCTGCTTTCATGCGACACTCGAGTACCCAGTTACATATCGAACTCTGCTTTCATGCGACACTCTAGTACCCTGTTACATACCGAACTCTGCTTTCATGCGACACTCTAGTACCCTGTTACATACCGAACTCTGCTTTCATGCGACACTCGAGTACCCAGTTACATACCGAACTCTGCTTTCATGCGACACTCGAGTACCCAGTTACATATCGAACTCTGCTTTCATGCGACACTCGAGTACCCAGTTACATATCGAACTCTGCTTTCATGCAACACTCTAGCACCTTGTTACATACCGAACTCTGCTTTCATGAGACACTCTAGTACCTTGTTACATACCGAACTCTGCTTTCATGCGACACTCGAGTACCCAGTTACATACCGAACTCTGCTTTCATGCGACACTCGAGTACCCAGTTACATACCGAACTCTGCTTTTATGCGACACTCGAGTACCCAGTTACATATCGAACTCTGCTTTCATGCGACACTCGAGTACCCAGTTACATATCGAACTCTGCTTTCATGCGACACTCGAGTACCCAGTTACATATCGAACTCTGCTTTCATGCGACACTCTAGTACCCTGTTACATACCGAACTCTGCTTTCATGCGACACTCTAGTACCCTGTTACATACCGAACTCTGCTTTCATGCAACACTCTAGTACCTTGTTACATACCGAACTCTGCTTTCATGCGCGACACTCTAGTACCCTGTTACATACCGAACTCTGCTTTCATGCGAGACACTCGAGTACCCCGTTACATACCGAACTCTGGCTGCAAACATGGAACAACCTTTCACTCACTGTCTGTCGCCCAACTGAACACGAAATCAACACAGTTCGCGGCTTAAGATCGGAATCGTTTCGTTGTCAGTCCTTATCAGCTGATCGGCGGGGACGGCTCAACAGCACTTTGGGAGCCGACCGCTTTGACTGGCGGTGGTGTTAAGACGTTCCAGGACTGTTCAGTCAACAACCCGTAGTCTACTCTCTCTCTCTCTCTCTCTCTCTCTCTCTCTGTGTGTGTGTGTGTGTGTGTGTGTGTGTGTGTGTGTGTGTGTGTGTGTGTGTTTGTGTGTGTGTGTGTGTGTGTGTGTGCTTAAACTACAGTACATGTATGTCATTATGTAGAGACGAGGAAGAAAGGTGGCAGAATGGTTAAGACGCTCGTCTGCCAATACAGAGAGTCCGTGAGGGTATGGGTTCGAATCCCGCTCTCGCCCTTTCTCCCAAGTTTGACTGGAAAATCGAACCGAGCGTTATAGTCGTTCGGATGAGACGATGAACCGAGGTCCCCGATTACAGCATAAACTTGGCGCACTGAAAAAGAACCCATGGCAACGAGAGTGTTGTCCTCTGTAGAAGAAATTCACTGTGATAGACACACACACAAATATACCAAATATACATGCAAACAGTGAAGGCCTGACTAAGCGCGTTGGGTTGTGCTACTGGTCAGGTCACCTAGTAGATGTGGTGCAGCGTATGTGGATTTGTCCGAGCGCAGTGACGCCTCCTTGAGAAACTGAAATTAAAACTGAAAGCTGTCATTATGTTGCTTTGTTTATTTTCGTCTTTGTTTGCACTCTTCGTGATTCGTCAGTTCTGTCAGGTCTTTATTTTTTGCTTTTGTTGTTGTTGTGTTCATTGGTCCTGTGCTCGATCCAGGAACATGTACGGAGCAGAACTGAGAACCTTGCTGGACCTCAGGAACCTCTCCTTTCAACTGTGAAGAGACGCAAGCTGATATGGTTTGGACACAACACTCAACACACCAGCTTGTCCAAAACAATCATGCAAGGCACCATCGAGGGCGGGAGAAGAAGAGGAAGACAGCGGAAGAACTGGCATGAGAACATCAAACAATGGACCGGACTCCACACACGTGAGCTGCTGCCAGCGGCTGCCGACAGAGACAGATGGAGAAGGGAGGTTGCGTCTGCGGTCCTCAGGCTTCCCCCAACGACTACTTTGTAGTTATGGGCCCGAGGTTGAGGTTGAGGTTGTTGTTGTGGTTGTTGTTTTCCATTTCTTATATATAAATGTGTGTCATTTGTATATGTGTTATGAAAAATCCACAATCTACAATCCTCGCCACCTCGACTGATGTGACTATCACACTGCCGATGGCACAGTCTCTGACATTCTCGGAACAAAGAAAAATAATGAATGAGATGTGGTATGGCAGCAGATGGCCGTGAGCGTGGAAACGAGAATTGAAGCCAGCCTTGTCCATGGCTGATGTCCGGACAGACGTGCAAACGACAGCACTTTTCACCCGTGTGATATGACCATAAGAAACCAAGACCTGATCCAAGCTGGACACCACCCTCCTGCCCTCTACCCCGGCCGCCCCCTCCCCACCCAATAAGCTGTACAGCAATTGCCCGCCCACTCCCCAACCAATAAGCTGTACAGCAATTTCCTCTCTTTTCTCTTCGCGCACGTTTCCCTTCTCAACCCCATTTTCTTATCATTGCCTTGTTTTGTTATTAACTAGCCTACCTCACTTACCGACTTTTGGGGGCCATATCTAGTGGCCGGCTCTAAGCTCTCAACAGATCTGGGATATAAACGGCGCTCCTGTAAGAGAAAAAGTGGTGTGTTGGCCTAGAGATAACGCGTCCGCCTAGGAAGCGAGAGAATGAGCGCACTGGTTCGAATCACACCGGCAGTGGCCAGTATTTATTTTTTCCCCCTCCACTAGATATTGAGTGGTGGTCTGGACGCTAGTCCTTCGGATGGGACGATAAACCGAGGTCCCGTGTGCAGTATGCATTTAGCGCACGTAAAAAGAACCCACGGCAACAAAAGGGTTGTCCCTGGCAAAAATCTGTAAAAGAATCCACTTCGATAGGAAAACAAATATAATTGCAAGCTGGAAACAATACAAAAACAGAAACAAAAAAACAAAAAAAAACAAAAAAATTGGTGGCGCTTTCAGTGCAGTGACGCGCTCTCCCTGGGGAGAGCAGCCCGAATTTCACACAAGAGAAATCTGTTGTGACGAAAAGAGAAATACAAATGCAAAAATACAAGACAGACGGACAGCTGGCGAATACGGTATTTTATCTAAGGGGGCTATCAACCCTCTGATGTGTGGAGATCAACGTGTCTGTATCGAACACACGGGGTCTGGGCCAGTACAGCAGCTCCGTGGGTACGTCATTCGCGAGGGTGACTCGGGGTTTGACCACACGTGCGTCTCCTGCTCTGCTAGTGAACGACAGGGATAATTGTGTACAGTGTGTGACTGCAGGGGGAGGCGAAAGTCTTTGACGTCTATTTGTTTGATTGTCTGTTGTTGTTGTTGGTTGGGTTGTTGTTTTTTTTGCGTTTCGTTTTGGTTTGTTTGTTGTTGTTGAAAAACGTCGAGTGTTTATAAAGCGCAGTTTATTGACTGAGACAACCCCGATCTAACTATTTGTATTTGAATATACGCGCGCGCGCGCGCGTGTGTGTGTGTGTGTGTCAGCGTGCGAGTGTGCGTGCGTGCGTGTCTCTGTGTGTGTACGTGCGTGTGTGCGTGTGCGTGGGTGAGTGCGTCTGTATGCGTGTGTGTGTGTGTGTGTGTGTGTGTGTGTGTGTGTGTGTGTGTGTGCGCGTGTGTGTGTGTGTGTGTGTGCTTGTGTGTATGCCTCTCTCTGTGCGTAAAATGGTCTGGGGTCGGGTTTCGTTGATCCTCTTGACTCTCTTCACTCCCCCTCCCACCACTCCCCCTCTTCTGCAGTTAATCCCGCAGTCTCCCATGTGCACTCAGTCCGACACACCCTTTTATCTTCTCCCCCCCCCCCCCCCCCCCCCCCCCCCCCCCCCCCCCCAAGACCTGTTCACCCCCACACTGAAGCAACAGACCCCCTGCCGTGTACTGTCCAACAACAACCATACCAGCTGAAACCTGGAAAGAACACGATGATGGTGCCATTGTCTGACCCCCCCCCCACCCCGCCCCCTCTCCCACTGCCCCCCCCCCCCCCCACCCCAATTATCCCCCGCCCCCCCCCCCCTTCACCACTCTGACCCCCCCCTCCCCTGGGCAAAGCAACAAATGAAGACGGACTATAACTGTCCACCAGACAGACAGTACCCAACAAGTACGGTCTGGCCGTCTGTTTTCTTTTTATCAGGTGCAAGTGGGGTCGCTGAAGATTTCTCCACCGATTCCCTGTTGGGGAACAACGTCTAGTATGGAGGCATAGGGGGTAGGGTGTGTGTGGGGTGGGGGAGGGGGGGGGGGGTGGCGGGGGTTGGGGGGGGGTGTTAAGCGGGGCAGTGTGGGGGTGAGAGGATGGGGGAGAGAGAATGGGAGGGGACTGGGGAATCAAACTATACGATATCTCGCTTCTTCTACAAACCATTCTTGCAATTTGACGTTCAGTTCCAGTTTCGTTTTATTTCATTTCTTTCTCTCTTCTCTCTCTCTCTCTCTCTCTCTCTCTCTCTCTCTCTCTTCTCTCTCTGTGTGTGTGTGTGTGTGTGTGTGTGTGTGTGTGTGTGTGTGTGTGTGTGTGTCTTGTTTTTATTTTTTGTTTTATTCTGTTATTCTGTTGTTGTTGTTGTTGTTGTCCTTTTCGTGTTCTGAAAAAGATATATGCCCCGTGTATTATAGTTTCCATTACAGTGCAGTGCGATTGCTTCGTGTGGTGTGTGGTGTGTCATTCTGCTACAGTGAGATTTGCGTGTAGTGTGTAAATCAGTTGGACCTGATGATGATGATGATGATGACGACAATGATGTTTCAAGAGAAAATGTGTAACCATCCATGAAATAGACAACAACAACAACAACAAAATTACAATACACACACACACACACACACACACACACACACACACACACACACACACACACATCACATCACATGTGTGTGTGCGCGCGTGTGTGTGTACCACATAATACAGTACAGCACCAAACAAAAAATAACCAAGGCTATAAAGCACTGTAACGCATTCGCAGATAGACACTGGCAGCATGCAGGGACTCTGAGAAAGAGAGAGCGACAGGCAAACAGACAGGGACAGACAGACAGACATAGAGAAAGCGAGAGGCAGACAAAGACAGGTACAGAGACAGAGACAGGCATAGAGAGACAGACGGACAGACAGATATAGACAGAGAAAGACTGAGGCAGACAGATATATATATATATAAGCGGAGACAGACATGCATAGACAGACACAAGGACAAACAGAGACAGGCACAGAGAGAGAGAGAGAGAGAGAGAGAGAGAGAGAGAAGGAGGAAGAGGGAGGGGCGAGAGAAAGACGCAAAGTTCAAAACGATGTGGTGAAAGAAGCGATACATGCACAAGACAGTCCATAATGTGTCTGGCAAAAGGCCCATTCATCTCGCCAATGTGCCAGAACAGGATTTCTCTCTCTCTCTCTTTTTTTTTTTTTTTTTTTTTTTTTTTTTTTTAAAGACGACTTGAAGTTAGAGTTGAGAAGTAAGTCGACATTAGAAAACAGCAACAACTGCAACAGCGACAGCACCAAGAAAAGAAATTAATAAATTAACGAATAAAAAGACAAATAGCTTTTTATTTTTTACAATAAAAACCCAAAAAAAACGTAGGCTAGCGTTGGAATCCTAAAATTAATCAGTCACGCTGATTATAGTTCAGACACCGGGAGAGCATCTGGAGAGAGAGAAAAAACGAAACGCAAAAAAAAAAAAAGAAGAGAAAAAAGAAAAGAAAGAAAGAATGAAAGACAGTGGAGAAACGAAGGATTAACTGAAAGAAAGAAAGAAAGAAAAGAAAAACACGAAGAAAGACAGGAAGCAAAGAAAAAAAGAAAGTAAGAAAGAAGACACATCTGAAGCATGAAACAAAAAAACAAAAAAAGACGAATGAATCAACGAGTGGCTGAATGAATGAAGGAGGGAAAGAAGGAAGGAAGGAAACGGAAACAAAGAACGAAAGGGAAACACACACACACACACACACACACACACACACACACACACACACACACACACACACACACACACACACACACACACACACACACACAAACAAAACAAAAAAACACACGAACTTATCAACCAGCATATACCAACATCTACCCTTTTGTCATCTTTTTGTCACATCTAGGTCAACCCCTACCCCCTCCCACCCACAGAGATATAATGTTTACATACATACAATTATGTCTACGCTCCCACCACCCATTCCCTCCCCCATACCATCCACACCCCCCCCCCCCCCCCCCCCCCCCCGCCCAACTCCCCCCTACACACAACGTACCCTCAACCCCTCCCCCCCCCCTCTCCCCGCACCCCACCCCTTTTGAATATAGGTCAAAAACCTACTGCTAAGGTAGTGGAGTAGTAGTAGTAGTAGTAGTAATAGTAGTAGAGAGGGGTGAGAGGGGGAAGGGGGTTCTAAATCGTTTCCCCGTACTGACGACAGAGATAAGTGACTGCCCCCTTTTTTAAGCCTTAGTTTTGTCCCGTTCAAACACACAGCTTATCTGGCTGATCACCCCCACAGCTGCTGCAAAGCAAAGCAAAGCTTGTGGGTCGACCGACCATCGGGGGGGGGGGAGAAAATCAGTCCTGGGTCAGAGAGACATCTCCTGAACCCATCTCTATTCTCTCTCTTCAGGACTTAGCCCCACACATTGAAGGTGTGAGGATGGCGGAGGTGGGGGTGGGGGGTAGGGAGAGACAAGTCTGACCTCCTGGAGTCCGATTCCCGGACAAGATAGCGGGATTGGCGATAATGGGGGGGGGGGATTAGCGGGCCCAGGAACCCGATACCTCTTCTGTGTGTGTGTGGGGGGGGGGGGGAGGAGGGGAGGAGAGTGGAGGGGGATCGGGGGGAGGGAGGGACCGGGGCGGGGGGCGGGGGGGAGGCGGGAAGCCACGGCGTGGAGCCTGCTTGCTGCTGGCCACAGGTGGTAGGTGTGTTGTGGTGTGTTTTTTTGGGGGGAGGGGGGTTCGGGGGTGGGGGGGGGAAGAAAATGTAGGGGTGGGTTGGGGTTGTAGTTGGATGGTTTGCGATAATAATAATAATAATAATAATAATAATAATAATACTGTGCATTGGACACCTGCGTGTGCGTTTCGTAAGTGTCACACACACACACACACACACACACACACACACACAACCTCCTCCCTCATTCTCTGTCTCTGTCTCTCTCTCTAAACTGGCCTTCTGTGGTGACTATGAATTTGTAACCACCATCAATGGCCTGTTCATCAAACCATTCAGAGTTCAGAGTTCTGTGTGTGTGTGTGTGTGTGTGTGTGTGTGTGTGTGTGTGTGTGTGTGTGTGTGTGTGTGTGTGTGTGTGTGTGTGTGTGTGTGTGTGTGTGTGTGTGTGTGTGTGTGTGTGTGTGTGTAAAAGCACGCCAGGCAGTCACATTTCTCATTGTTGGAATTT
>NC_134878.1:13263139-13278139 GCF_041734735.1 Babylonia areolata | reverse complement strand
AGAAGCCCACCTGTGAGTTTGAAGAAGATTCTTCGTGCACAAGAAGAGAATAAATGTACCAAAGGACTTGTACGCATCTAAACAACCTTATCGCCTCCTCCCCCCGCCCCTCCACACACACACACACACACACACACACACACACACAGACGCGCGCGCGCGCACGCACAAACATACACGCACATATGTAAGCTGAAGCAGAAATACAGAAAATGAGGATACGGTGGACAACACTACAAGCTTGAAAAGGTTCGCGTTTTCATATTTATCGTGAACATCTTAATCATATCTGACAGACTAGCTGTGCCCTGAAACTAAAAATGTTCAGTCACGCTGACTTGGTGCCACAATAAAGTCCAACATTAAGAAAATCAAGCTGTGGATCATAAGCATGCGCTTATGACAGACTGGCTGGAGACAGAAGACTTACCGAGGGAAACATTGCCTCAAAACAAAAACCGCAAGAACAATTAGCCTGCTGGACACAAAAGCTGCACGCGCAAAATTCTGATATCTTCTGCTTTGACTCTTGTTTCCGTTAGGTTTTCTTTATCGCTCCATGCTTCTCTCTGTGTCAGCCTACTGCACTGCACTGCACTGCACTGCACTGTATTGTATTGTAGTATTGCACTGCACTGCACTGTACTGTATTGTATTGTCTCGTATTGCACTGCACTGCATTGTACTGTATTGTATTGTATTGCATTGTATTGTATCGTATTGCACTGCACTGCATTGTACTGTATTGCATTGTATTGTATCGTATTGCACTGCACTGCATTGTACTGTATTGCATTGTATTGTATCGTATTGCACTGCACTGCATTGCACTGTATTGCATTGTATTGTATCGTATTGCACTGCACTGCATTGTACTGTATTGCATTGTATTGTATCGTATTGCACTGCACTGCATTGTACTGTATTGCATTGTATTGTATCGTATTGCACTGCACTGCATTGTACTGTATTGCATTGTATTGTATCGTATTGCACTGCACTGCATTGTACTGCATTGCATTGTATTGTATCGTATTGCACTGCACTGCACTGCATTGTATTGTATTGTTGTATTGTACTGCATCGCATTGCACTACACTGCATTGTACTGTATTGTATTTTATCATATTGTATTGCATTTATTGCATTGCATTGCATTCCATTGTATCATTCTCTGTCAGAACAGAATTCTCTGTGTGGAATTCGGGCTGCTCTCATTGATCAGCATCTCAGTGGCTGCTTTCCAAAGGGAGAGTGTATCGCCACAGTTGCAAAGCCACCCTTTTTTTTTTTTTCTTTTTTTTTTGTCTGCCTGCAAGTGAATGTGTGTACCTATCCAAGTCTAGTTTTCTAAATAATTTTTGCCAAGAAAAACCCCTTCATTGCCGTGGGTTCTTCTGCGTGCGCTAAGTGCCTGGTGCACGCGGGACGTCGGTTTTATCGTCTCACCCGACTGACCACAGTTACTACAGGTTACTGACAGGGATACTGGAGGTCAAGCCCAGGGCACCGCGTTACAGGGATACTGTGCATCGAAGGGTCCCAGTCAGTTCTGGGGTTTCTTTTGGGGCTTGTTTATCAGTGATGTTAACTCTTTCTATACGAACGGCGAAAGAGTCGACGTTAACAGCATTTCACCCCAATTACCATCATCAAAATATTGCAAGCGGAAGGCTCTTATACTGAAGACTTGAATGTTGACAAAGAATACCACAATTCTGACGACGGAAGCTAAAGGTTGGGTCATTCAGACACCCACTGGACATCCGAGGGGTCTGTGTAGAGGAGAAGAGAGGACTGGCCGTACTGAGTGAGTTAAACATTACCAAGATCCATTCATTCTTAAAGTTTAAGGAATTACACAACATTTTTTTTTTTTAACACAGAATGAAATGCTGAAAGAATGAAGGAAAGAAAGAAAATAAAACAACGAAGAAAAGAAAAAGACTAATCGAAAGAAAAGTAAATGAATCAAGAAAGCATGGGGAAAAGAGAGAGTTGAACAGAGACAGACTGACAGGCAGACAGACAGACAGGCAGGCAGACAGACAGTCAGACAGACAGACAGACAGACAGGTACAGAGACTGAGACAGAAAGTAAACACAGGCGTTTGATGACTGAACGTTTTACTGATTTTTCACCATGACGAACAAGTGCCAACTAAAACGAGTTTTCCTCTTTCTGGCAAGTGTGCCCGCCTCTCCCTCACCGAGTGAACCTCACTGTTTCACAGACGTTGAAAGCTGCAGCTTGGCGGCAATCTTGCACTGACAAGAGGCCGTTCATTAAGCTGACGTGGCCTTCCTCTCCCGGCCCTTTGAAGATCGGGGACCCATCCTTACCTGTCTCTTGGCTGCCCTCTTTTGAAGAACACCGACTTCTGAAGCCAAGATCCTCAGGTGTGTGTGTCTTTCGCCCTGTAGTTTGTGGAGGCTGAGTGGAGGTTTACGACGCTCAAGAAAACAAAGAGTTTTTTTAACTTTGACTCTGCGTCATCATCATGGAAAGAGAATAATGATTTGTGCTATCTCTTGACTTTTTTCACACCTTTTATTTATTTTCTCCCCCCCCCCCCTCCACAATTTAATAACTTAAAAGGAAGAGGCTTGGAATGCTGTAACCTGCTGCCTATATTCTGAATTATTTCTTTGTTCAAGATGGCAGAGGCGATGCAGAATTTGACAAAGAATGAGGAAAGAGCAGAAGAAGATGGTGAAGAAGGAAAAAGAAAAAGAGAAGAAGGGGGGGTGGGGGGTGGCGGAGGAAAAGAGCGAGAGAGAGAGAGAGAGAAGAGAGACAGACAGACAGACAGACAAGAAAAGAGAGACAGACAAACAAACAGACAGACAGACAGGGAGGGGAGTGTGCAGTCTGTCTACCAGTATAGGCCTGTTTCACACAACTGGTGTTTGTGTATACATGCCTTATCCGAAAGAAATTGATAGCATGGTTTGCAGATGCCCATTTTAAAAGCAACTGCTATGCATCCATGCCACCCACGCCAAAACAAACAAAACACAAAAAAGTATGAATAAAAAAATAAAAGTTAGCTGCTCCAAAGAAGTGCTCTGGCAACGAAAGGTATGTCAAAAAAACAACAACAAAAAAAAAAAAAAAAACACCATCATGTTTCTTTCCTTGCGGGAGGTAACGCATACCATATATCAACACACGTCTGTTTCTCTTCACGGCTTCACTTCTCATATCTGCTCTTGTCTTTTGGCGCAGTAGTCATCTCTCTCTCTCTCTCTCTCTCTCTCTCTCTGTTCCTTGCTGTCTGTACATTTCCTTAGTGCAGAGGAAAGAATTATCGGTGTTTATTTGAATGGAAGGCTGTTCTGAAGAGTGTGTGTGTGTGTGTGTGTGTGTGTGTGTGTGCGTGCATGCGCACATGCACGTAAGTGTGTGTGTTTGTGTGTGTGTGTGGGTGGGTGTGTGTGTGTTTGTGTGTGTGCGTGTGTGTGGGTGTGTGTTTGTGTGTGTGTGTGTGTGTGTGTGTGTATGTGTGTGTGTGTGCGTGTGTGTGTGTGTGTTTGTGTGTGTGTGTGTGTGTGTTTGTGTGTGTGTGTGGGTGTGTGTGTGTGTGTGTGTGTGGGTGTGTGTGCGTGTGTCTGTGTCTGTGAGAGTGAGTGAGTGCGTGTGCGTGTGCATGTGCATGCTACATGACCATTCTCCTCCCTAGTTCTCCCCTATCTTCTGCTATCTCCTTTTTCCGCCCCTTCTCTCCTTTCTGAGACAGTGCGCGGCCTGCACGAGCAACGGAGACATTCATTTCGTCAGTCAACAGTTCACAGAAAACACGTGCACCAAACTCTTTGATCTGCCTTCCCCCCCCACCCCCCCACTCCTCCTCCACATCCCCACCCCCACCCACCGCCTCCCCATCCCCCCCTAACCCCCACCCCACTCCCTTCTGACCTGTTCCCCCACCTTCCTCTTTCAACCCCACCACTCCCTCATTCCCCACCACCCAACACCTAGTCTTCTGCACACCTGGACATGTTGATTTTTGTTCTGTTTGTCAGATCACATGCACAGAGAGTTTGACAACACAAAAGCAGTGATTTGGCTGATGCTGAAAGCAGACGTACACACAGCTTCAGTGGTCTGCAGCATGAAATATCACACTGGACATGTCCCCAATCAGTAAGT
Source organism: Babylonia areolata (assembly GCF_041734735.1). Classification (NCBI taxonomy): domain Eukaryota; kingdom Metazoa; phylum Mollusca; class Gastropoda; order Neogastropoda; family Buccinidae; genus Babylonia; species Babylonia areolata. Next base: position 13,273,986 of record NC_134878.1, on the reverse strand, counting down.
GAGACACTGACAGAGAGACAGGATGCAAAATAGATAAGATAGGTAGATAGAAATAGGGACAGGGAGAGACAGACAGATGGAGAGAGACAGATAAGCGGATGGAGTGAGAGACACAGAGGAGACACAGAGAGACACAGAGGGAGAGATTCAGGTGTTTATTTTATTTCAAGGCCTTGCTCCTGGTGAAGCGAAACGAGAAGAAATAAACAATTATAATCTGTGATGAATATTCATAGTAAAGAGAGAGAAATGGATGGCGAAGGGAGAGATGGAATGAGGGTGGCTGGGGGGTGGGAGGGGAGGGACAGAAACAGACAGACAGAAAGTAAACACAGGCGTTTGATGACTGAACGTTTTACTGATTTTTCACCATGACGAACAAGTGCCAACTAAAACGAGTTTTCCTCTTTCTGGCAAGTGTGCCCGCCTCTCCCTCACCGAGTGAACCTCACTGTTTCACAGACGTTGAAAGCTGCAGCTTGACGGCAATCTTGCACTGACAAGAGGCCGTTCATTAAGCTGACGTGGCCTTCCTCTCCCGGCCCTTTGAAGATCGGGGACTCATCCTTACCTGTCTCTTGGCTGCCCTCCTTTGAAGAACACCGACTTCTGAAGCCAAGATCCTCAGGTGTGTGTGTCTTTCGCCCTGTAGTTTGTGGAGGCTGAGTGGAGGTTTACGACGCTCAAGAAAACGATGGTTTTGGGGTTGTTGTTGGTTTTTTTAACGTTAACTCACAGCATGATAAGGAATCATTTTGCCAACCTGCATCTTAGTCACTTTAAGCAACAGGTGTGCTATCCTCTAGCAGTCTTTTGAATTTTTGTCCACAACAGTTGGAGACATTTTGAGCAATTTTCATGATCTCAAGCTCTTGAAAGACAAGATTCATGCAATAGTGTATCCTGTTGAATGCCATCTTTTTATTCTAACGGGAATAGCGAGGATGAAAAAGGAAGGATTATGCAATAGAAGATGAAAATCTCCAGACAGAGAAGTCTTAATGAGAGGAAAGTATAAGGAGCCGGAGAAAAGGATACTGATATGGAGATCAAAACTGAAGTAAGAAGATCATTTTTTTAACATTGAGACGGTTGAGACAGAGACAGACGCAGAAAGAGACACACAGAGAAACAGACAGAGAGAGACAGACATAGACAGAGAATATCCCAAAAGTTGTGCAAAGAAACAGTGTAGTCACATCTTCATTTTCGGATGTAAAGAACATGATCAGTTTAAAAAGGCATTGTCGACAAACAAATTTGTCAAGTACAAACCGCTCCACAGACTATAGACTGACACTATAGACTCGTAGACGTAAAATACGTTTCATCTTTCACAACACGATTACAGAGATGGGGTATATTTTCCACAGAATGCCCATTCGTTAAAAACTGACATGCATGTGAACACGTTGCTTGTTTTGTTTTTAAAAAAAATACAGAAAAAAAAGTCTGATGGCATAGTTCCTACAGACATCTTTCTGAAGAACAGGTTTTGCATTCCTGCTAGCCCAGAAAACTGACTTCTCCAAAGAAGTGCCTCTGGCAACAAGAGGAACGACAAAAGAAAGGGGGGAAAAAAACAAAACAAAAAAACCCCCACCTCCGTCGTTTTTCTTTCCTTGCTTCATGTAATGGAGACCATATATCAACACACACGTCTGTTTCGTCTTTAAGCTCTGCGTCTTTGCTCCTCATACCTCTGCTCTTGTCTTTGGCACGGAAGTCACTTCTCACTCATTCCCTCCCTCCTTCCCTCCCTCCCTCACTCACTCACTCCCCCTTTCTCTCTCTCTCTCTTCTTCTTCTTCTTCTCTCTCTCTCATTCCCTCCCTCCCTCCCCCTCTCTATCTCTCGCTCTCTCTCTTCTTCTTCTCTCTCTCTCTCACACTCATTCCATCCCTTCTTCCCTCCCTCCCTCCTCCTTTCTCTCTCTCTCTCCCTCCCTCTCTCTCTTCTTCTCTCTCTCTCCCTCTCTTCTTCTCTCTCGCTCCCCCTCTCTCTCCCTCTCTCTCTCTCTTTTTCCCTCTCTCTTTCCTTCTATCTTTCTTTCTTGACTCCGGTCTTTGACGTTTCAGAATGAAAAGAATTGTTGGGGTTTATTTCAGTTCAAAAGAAGGCTGTTCTGATATGTGTGTGTGTGTGTGTGTGTGTGTGTGTGTGTGTGTGTGTGTGTGTGTGTGTGTGTATGTCTGTGTACCCCCAAAAACTGCAACAGGATATGTAAGAAGTGATCAAACTGAATTGATCGTGAACTTGAGAAAGAGAGACAGACAGACAGACACAGACAGAGAGAGCGTGTGTAGTGGGGGGTATGGGAAGGACAGAAGCGGGTCGAGTGTGGAGGCTGGGGGCTGGGGGTGGGGGCGGGGGGGGGGTGAGGTGTGTAGGGGTGTTGAAGGGGGGGGGGGGTGAGGACGAGGACCGCATGTCATGATCGCGAGAGGTAGTCAGTGCAAATTCTCTCAATCCCAGCCTGGACTCATCCTATAACATTCCTTCTTCGTCGTACCATTTCTACGTTCTCTCGGTGCTTCCCTTCCCTTCCCCTCCCCTCCCCTCCAGAGGGAGGGCTCCTCCCCAGTCAGTGAGTGAACAACGTGAGACTTTCTTCTGATCAGTGAACAGTTCACTGGAAAAAAAAAAAAAAAAAAAAAAAAAAAAAGTGCACCGAACATCTTTTTGATCCATCTCCCACCCCCACCCCCCACCCCACACACACACCCCTCCCACAACCCTCCCAATCCTCCCCGCGCTTCCCCCGCATCCACCTCCACCTCCCACATCCTCCTGTTGTTCCCCACCACCCTCTTTCGACCCCACTACACTCCTTCCTTCCTTCCTTCCTTCCCCACCTACTCCAAGCCCGTCTTACTGCACACCTGGACATGTTAATATGTTGATCTTTCTGTCAAGTCGCTTGCAGACAAAAGTCTGACAACACACACACACACAAAAAAGCATGGAACCTGTCTCAGTAGAGGCTGAATGCGATCTCAAGGGATGCACTTGAGCATGTGAATCCCTTCCGACTCGAGTGCATCCCTTCACGGTAGTCGATGAGAGACAGGAGGACGAGAGAGAGGGGAGGGGGGAGAGGAAGAGAGAGTGAGTGCGGGGGGGGGGGGGGGGGCAGAGAGAAAGAGAAGGAGAGGGAGGAGAGAGAGAGAGTGACAGAGAGGGGAGAGAGACGGGAGAGAGTGGGGGGGGGGGACAGAGAAAGTGAAGGGGAGAGAGACGGGTGGGAAGAGAGAGAGAGAGAGAGAGTGGGAGGGAGAGGGGGAGAGAGTGAGGGGGGAGAGACAGAGAGAAAGAGAAAGAAGAGGAGAGAGAGAGAGAATAAACGAAAGAACGGATGAATGAAAATGTTTTATCGCATTCAGGCCATAGGTATCATTGCACTGGGATGCTGGGAATGGGAACGTGCTGACAATAGCATTCTGTTGACATTCCTGAGAGAGAGAGAGAGAGAGAGAGAGAGAGAGAGAGAGAGAGAGAGAGAGAGAGAGAGAGAGAGAGAGAATGAACGAATGAATGAACGGATGAATGAATGAATGTTTTATTGCATTCGGGCCATAGGTATCATTGCACTGGGATGCTGAGAATGAGAACGTGCTGACAATAGCATTCCGTTGACATTTTTGAGAGAAAGAGAGAGAGAGAGGGAGAATATAATATATATATATATATATATATATATATCTGCTACATGTCTCAGAGACAGCAAGATGATCGGGAATGAGTAAGAAAGAAAACAAAGCAAAGAAAGAAAGGGAAAGAAAGAAAGAAAGAGACCAACAACAACAACAACAACAACAACAAAGTCCTAGGAACCACTGAGATTTCGGCACCTGTCCTCCATTTGTTATACTGGGTACTACTACCAATGTTGGCAGCATACAGCTGTCATCAACGAAACCTGCCGCGCCTACCGTCTGAATGGCTTTTGTTGTTCATGCTGTGTGTGTGTGTGTGTGTGTGTAGATCTATATATTTCTGTGTATTGTTATTTTGTTCATGGTGTGTGTGTGTGTGTGTGTGTGTGTGTGTGGTGTGTGTGTGTGTGTGTGTGTGGTGTGTGTGTGTATGTGTGTGTGTGTGTGTGTGAGTGTGTGTGTTGTGTGTGTGTGCATGTGTCTGTCTGTCTGTCTGTCTGTCTGTCTCTTTCTTCTTTTCGAAGAGGATTATCACACAAACTGAATCAGCTCGTTGGTTTCGAGATAGTGAGTGGATAGGCAGGCATTTAGAGACGGACAGCATAGTGTACACACACACACACACACACACACACACACACACACACACACACCACAACACAACACTACACTACACACACACACACACACACACACACACACACACACACACACACACACACACACACACACACACACACACACACACAACCAGTTACATATCGAAACCAGCCATCCTAGACCCTCCAACCCCGTAGTAGTAGTAGTAGTAGTAGTAGTAGTAGTAGTAGTGAAGACAGGTGGTGGTGTAGTGGATGGAAATAAATGAATGACCCATCCGTCAGGCGCCTACTACTGTAGCTTCGGACAGGAGGCTGAGGTGAGGGGTGAGGGGGGGTGGGGGTGGGGGTGGAGGTGGAGGAAGCCATCCCAGATGCCTCACCAACAGCACCAGCACCAGCACCAGCACCACCAGCAGCAGCAGACAGCTTCCCCGCGCTGTGGAAAACGGGGCCACAGGTGTGATAAACACGGGCCCAGTCACATCAAAGACAGCCAACTTCAGAGCAACACCGCTACCGATGCTATTCGGGTCTCACGTCCTTAGTATTATTATTATTATTGTTATTATTATTATTGTGCCCCTACTACTATACCGGTTACATCCTTTCCCCCCCTCTCCCCCACTCTTCATCTTCCACCCTCCCTCCCTCTACCCCCACCCCCACCCCTACCCCTTTCCCTCCCTTCCTTCCTTCCTCTCTCTCTTCCAGACACTTTCTCTGTTCCAAGTAGCTGTTCTTGGCACCAAGAAACGTTTCATCTTCGTCCCTATCCTCAACTCTCGTGTTCCTCACACCCACTAGCAGGTGGTTTTCACAATTTACCTTTTCATTTTTTGTTGATTTTTTTTTGTTCGTTTGTTTGTTTTTTTGTTTTGTGTGTGTGTGGTGTGGGGGGAAGGGGGGGGGGGGTGCGCGCGTGTGTGTGTGTGTGTGTGTGTGCGTGTGTGTGCGTGTTGTGTTGTGTTGTCTTGTGGTGTGTGTGTGTGTGTGTGTGTGTGTGTGTGTGTGTGTGGTGTGGTGTGGTGGTGTGATGATGGTGTGTGTGTGTGTGTGTGTGTGTGTGTGTGTGTGTGGTGTGGTGGTGTGATGATGGGGTGTGTGTGTGTGTGTGTGTGTGTGTGTGTGTGTGTGTGTGTGTGTGTGTGTGTGTGGTGTGATGATGGTGTGTGTGTGTGTGTGTGTGTGTGTGTGTGTGTGTGTGTGTGTGTGTTTTAACCTTCCTCATATTTTCGCCACTTATCATTATCAGTGCTGCTTTCTCGTTGCTGTCAGGAGGGAGATAATGGTGTCTGAAATCACGAAAATGAAACTGTCCACTCAGATTTGAGAAACGGTATCTCAATATTTTTGGAGAGTTAAATGGCGTTTGGGAGGTTGGGGGGTGGTTGGGGGGGGGGGATAAGTTGCATCTATCACTTATTGCCGTCAGTTCAAATTGTCAGTAAAGAATTGTGAAGGATAATTTTCTTTCTTCTTGCTGTTGTTCTCGTTATTGTTGCTGCTGTTGTTGTTATTCCTCTTCGCTGTCGTCGTCGTCGTCGTCGTCGTCTCCATGATCTTCAGCAACATCGTCACCATGATTACCATTATCATCTTCTTCATCTTCTTCTTCAGCTTCTTATTTTCCTCTCTCACCCTATTTCGTCCTCCTTCTCATGATCGTGTACGTTGTCCAGATATTTTCATTCATGAAACCTTTTTTTGCCTCCAGAAATTACGGAACACGTGTTACCAGTTTCAAATGTTAACATTTGTTGGAAAAAAAATTATTATATTTCAAAATGTTCTTTACTAAAGTTAGCTAGTTATGTGTTAAATAGTCCAGTTTGTTGTTTATTGTAGGTCCCCACATGAACCTCTTTTCAAAAATAATCTACAGAAGTAGTGCATACAATTTTTGTGTGGGGGGGGGGGGGGGGGGGGGCGGGGGGGGGGGGTGGAGGGGGGGTGTTCTTGTTTTTTTTTCTTCTTTTTTTTCTGGTTTTTTTTTTGTTTTTTTTGTTTTTTGTTTTGGGGGGTTTTTTGTCTGTCCTAATCCCGCTTCCCCCGTCCCGCCTCTCACACACACCCTTCCAATATTATGTGTTTTTTTTCTGCAATCACTGACACTCACCCTCTCCATTTTAGATTATGTACTCTATCTTTTCCAAATTCTGTTCTCCCTCTCTCTCTCTCTCTGTCTGTCTGTCTGTCTCTCTCTTCCTTTCTTAGTCCCCTCCCCCTTTGCCCCCCCCTCCCCCTCCCCCCTCACCTCAACCGCCCCCCTTTTCATTCGAATATTCAGAAATGTCGATTTCTAATTAATACTAACAATCATCATTATGATAGGAATGATAATGATCCAAAGAATAATAATAATATCATTTATTTTCAGTCTAATATCATCATCTTAGATGAACAGACTATAAATAAATAAACGAACGTTCGCTCTCCTTCTCATAATCGTGTACGTTGTCCAGATATTTTCATTCATTTACCTTGTATCTTTCAGGACACTCACTGAAGCACATGGGCAAAGATGATTATCGACAAAAATAAGAATCGCCTGGGAACTTGTTGTTGTTTTTTTCCTTCGGGGATGGGGGGAGGGGTGAGGAGGTGGGAGAGAGGGGGATGGTGAAATACTGAATTTTCGGCAAACAGCTGGGTATGAAGTCAGTATAAGAAGCACCACTCATAGCCATAGGTGATGTCATGAATTTGCACTTTCTTTATTTTCTTTTCGTTTCTTTTCTTTTTCTTTTAACAACAAAAACCTCCACAGCTATTGTTTGAGGGAAGTGGTGGCGGTCTCCACTCTGGGGGGGGGGGGGGACGCTCACTCAGTCTGGCTCCGCGACTAAGCCATTATTGTCGTTAGTAGGGGGGCTTAGTAGGTGGTGTCCTAAGTGCGTTAAAACAGAACAGGCACCACTGAACACCACCGAAGTGACTCAGCAGCAGTGCAGGGTCTCCTCTGGTGTGTGGCCTCCTGGCGACCTAACATCGATGGTTCCCTGTGGATTGCCGACGTTGGAACTGCGACGGACGAACCCGGGTGTGGCCGTGTATGGGGTAATCTAAATGAGTGGCGTGGGAGTAATGCCACTGAAACGGTGCAGATGATGGGGCAGCAAAAAAAAAAAAAAACAAAAAAAAAACCCACAGCTATTGTTTATAAAACAACGAACAACTCTATAAGTGTTTGGCTGAAACAACATCTTTTTTTTTCAAACACTTCTTTTTTTTCTTTTTCGAGCTGTACATGTTGCACGTGTGTCTGAAACAGTCGTTCGTGTGTGTGTGTTCAGTGTGAGTTCAGTGGTTGACCATAATTATAAAACGCAGCCTGCATGATTTCATTCATCTCTCTCCTTTTTTTTCTTTTACTTAATATTTAATTTAAAAAACATATATATATATATATACCTCATTTTACAGAGTGGACCTTAACTTCTTTGTGTGTGTGAAGTGTGTGTTTCTCCATTTGATTTTCCTCCCTTATATTCTGATACCGACCCCTGGGTAAAGTCCAAGTTTAGCATTCTAAAATATTGCACTTATTTTACCGGCAAATTTTTGCATGTGCGAAACGTTAGTAGATGTTGTGTGTGTAATCCATTTTAGGTGTATTTCAACACTTATTTTGTACGTTATTTTACTCAATTTTGATGCAGATTCAGTCACTAAACTAACGTGTCACCATCTTGCTTTCCTCTCCCCAGTTTTTCGTCCCACAAACCATGGAAATGTTACCAATAGGTGCAATAATTTAGGGTGCTAGAATTGGACATTACCCCCCACCCACCCTTCACTGGCGTCTTTTGTAAAGTCAATGCGCTAGTAATTGTTCTCCTGTGTGGATGGAGGTTGGTGGGAACCACACCACTAAACTTAAAGCCGTGTCGCTCATACAAGGGAACAATGAGGTAGGCGGAAAATGGCCCGCTGCCACTGCACCCGAGACATCCGAGGATCTCATTCAAGGGTGTGTGTGGGGGTTCCAGGAGGGGGTCGGAGGGGGGGGGCGAAACTCGAGTCATGCCAGGCCTAATGGATGGTGCTCCCCATCAGAGTGGATTCAATGGACCCCCAGCAGCTGAAGAAGGAAGCACGGTGGGAGGGTTGGGGGGGGGGTATGAGGTGGAGGAAGCAAGATGGTGACACGTTAGTTTAGTGCCTGAATCCTCATCAAATTTGAGTAAAATAACGTACAAAATAAGGATCGAAATCCACCTAAAATGGGTTGCACACACAGCATCTACTAACGTTTCGCACATGCACACAAATTACCGGTAAAATAGGTGCAATATTTTAGGATGCTAAACTTGGACTTTACCCAGTGAGTGAGTGAGTGAGTGTGTGCTCCTCTCTGTCACAGAGGAGCACACACTCACTCACTCAGAGAGACACAGAGAGAGACACACACACAGAGAGAGAGGTTACAGGAGTTAAGGGTCGAAACACTTTACTGAGGGGGGCTTCTTCTCTAAAGACCCTGTACTGTCCAGCTCTCCATAGAGTTTCTTATCACAGAGAAAGAAAGAAAGAGAGAGTGGGGGGTGGGGGAGTTTGCAACCCCTTGAAATGCTCACAAGTGAAAAACAAAAACAACCCATAAAAAATCCAAAAGCAGTCTACTGCCCTTAAAAAAAATGTACACAAGTGACAGACCTATAACCAAAAATCTAAGGAAACTAAGAAAGTCGACCACAATCTGATCAATCACACAGTCAATTTCTTTTTTGTTTTGCTTTGAATCTGTTTTTGGTTTTGGTATTTGTTGTTGGGGTTTTGTGGGGCCGGGGGTGGGTGGGGGGGGGGGGGGGGGGGGGGGGCGGCGGGGGGGGAATTCACAATCGAGGAAACGAAACCACCGTTTGTGCTGGAGCGGTGTGTATTTTCTCTAAGGTTCTTCTTCTACTGCTGCCCTTTGGACTTCGAGGCGGGTCGCCCGAGCAAACTGTTCTGAATGTTCCTCAGATGTGTCTGAATCTAAACACTCTTTCTAGGCTAGTCTCAGTGTAGGTGAGGGGTGAGTGTGTGTGTGTAGTGAAACAAAACAACACACAAAAAAGACACACACACAAAAACCAAACAAAGCAGTCTACTGCCCTTAAAAAAATGCACACAAGTGACAAACATAAAACCAAAAATCTAAGGAAACTAAGAAAGTCGATCACCATCTGATCAATCACACAGTCAAATTTCTTTTTCGTTTGTTTTGAATCTGTTTTTGGTTTCGGTATTTGTTGTTGGGGTTTTGTGGGGGGGGGGGGGGCGGGGGGCTGGGGGCGCAGGGGGGGAATTCACAATCGAGGAAACGAAACCACCGTTTGTGCTGGAGCGGTGTGTATTTTCTCTAAGGTTCTTCTTCTACTGCTGCCCTTTGGACTTCGAGGCGGGTCGCCCGAGCAAACTGTTCTGAATGTTCCTCAGATGTGTCTGGAATCTAAACACTCTTTCTAGGCTGAGTCTCAGTGTAGGTGAGGGGTGAGTGTGTGTGTGTGGGGGGGGGGAAGGACGTGTTGCTTTTTGATAGGGTCACTAACCGATAGGTCAGATGGGTACAGTGTTGTCATCACTTGCAAAATTTTTTGCATCCGAGTTTTTAATGTCAAGCTATGGAGAAATTGTGTGTGTGTGTGTGTGTGTTTGTGTCTGTGTCTGTGTGTGTGTGCGTCTGTGTGTGTGTGTGTGTGTGTGTGTGTGTGTGTGTGTCTGTGTGTGTGTGTGTCTGTGTTTGTGTCTGTGTCTGTAACTGTGTGTCTGTGTGTGTGCCTGTGTCTGTGTGTGTGCCTGTGTCTGTGTCTGAGTGTAGTTGTGTGTGTGTGTGTGTGTGTGTGTGTGTGTGTGTGTGTGTGTGTGTGTGTGTGTGTGTGTGGCCGTGCATAAAAGAAAAAAAAGTCCAGTTGATTACAAATCTCAGCCACAGGGTGTTGCCCGAGTGAACAAACTTTTTCCTGAATGGCTCTCATCTGTGTTGTAGCCTGTCCACCATCCACTCGGCAGATCGAGTCTCAGTGTACGTGGGGTGATCGGGGTGTGGGTGTGGGTGTGGGTGGGGGTGAGGGGTGGTATATGTTACCTTGACAACAGGGTCGCTAACCGATAGGTCAGTTGAGTACAGTGTTGTCATCACTTGCAAAATTTTTTTGCATCCGAGTTTTTAATGTCAAGCTATGGAGAAATTGTGTGTGTGTGTGTGTGTGTGTCTGTGTGTGTGTGTCTCTGTGTGTGTGTGTGTCTGTGTGTGTGTGTGTGTGTCTGTGTTTGTGTCTGTGTCTGTAACTGTGTGTGTCTGTGTGTGTGTCTGTAACTGTGTGTCTGTGTATGTGCCTGTGTCTATGCGTGTCTGTGTCTGGGTGTAGTTGTGTGTGTGTGTGTGTGTCTGTGTGTCTGTGTGTGTGTCTGTAACTGTGTGTCTGTGTGTGTGCCTGTGTCTGTGTCTGAGTGTAGTTGTGTGTGTGTGTGTGTGTGTGTGGTGTGTGTGTGTGTGTGTGTGTGTGTGTGTGTGTGTGTGTGTGTGTGTGTGTGTGGCCGTGCATAAAAGAAAAAAAAAGTCCAGTTGATTACAAATCTCAGCCACAGGGTGTTGCCCGAGTGA
>NC_134878.1:13245639-13255639 GCF_041734735.1 Babylonia areolata | reverse complement strand
AGGGAGGGAGAGAGGGAGGGAGAGAGAGAGGGGGAGAGAGAGGGGAGAGAGGGGAGGAGAGAGAGAGGGAGAGAGAGAGTGGGGGAGAGAGAGGGGGAAGAGAGGGAGAGAGGGGAGGGAGAGAGAGGGGGAGTCAGGGGGGGCTGGGGCCCTGTCCTTCGATTCGAAGCAGGCGAATGCCTCCATGGAAAACAGATGACGAGCAGGCAGGACTGGGAAGAAAAAACCAGCACCAGACGTGTAGGACTGGTGGGGGTCTGTAAGAGACAGAGAGGGAGAGAGAGAGAGAGAGGAGGAGAGAGGGAGAGAGAGGGGGAGAGAGAGAGGGGGAGAGAGAGAGGGGGAGAGATAGGGAGAAAGGGGACGGAGAGAGAGGGGGAGAGAGAGAGGGGGAGAGATAGGGAGAAAGGGGACGGAGAGAGAGGGGGAGAGAGAGGGGGAGAGAGAGAGGGGGAGAGAGGAGAGGGGGAGAGAGAGGGGGGAGAGATAGGGAGAAAGGGGAGGGAGAGAGAGGGGGAGAGAGAGGGGGAGAGAGAGAGGGGGAGAGAGAGAGGGGGAGAGATAGGGAGAAAGGGGAGGGAGAGAGAGGGGGAGAGAGAGGGGGAGAGAGAGAGAAGGAAAGAGAGGGAGAGAGGGGGGAGAGAGGGGGAAAGAGAGGGAGAGAGGGAGGGAGGGAGAGGGGGAGAGAGAGAGGGAGAGAGAGAGGAGGAGAGAGGGAGAGAGAGGGAGAGATCTCATCCTCCTCCTCCACCAGAGAGAGGGGGAGAGAGGGGGGAGAGAGAGAGGAGGAGACAGAGAGAGGAGGAGGAGAGAGGGAGAGAGAGAGTGGGGAGACAGGGGGGAGAGAGGGGGAAGAGAGAGAGGAGAGAGAGAGGAGGAGAGAGGGAGAGAGAGGAGAGAGAGGGAGAGATCTCATCCTCCTCCTCCACCAGAGAGAGGGGGAGAGAGGGGGGAGAGAGAGAGGAGGAGACAGAGAGAGGAGGAGGAGAGAGGGAGAGAGAGAGTGGGGAGACAGGGGGGAGAGAGGGGGAAGAGAGAGAGGAGAGAGAGAGGAGGAGAGAGGGAGAGAGAGGGAGAGAGGGAAGGGAGAGAGAGGGGGAGTCAGGCGGGCTGGGGCCCTGTCCTTCGATTCGAAGCAGGCGAGTGCCTCCATGGAAAACAGATGCCGAGCAGGCAGGACTGGGGAACAGCAACCAGCACCAGACGTGTAGGACTGGTGGGGGTCTGTAAGAGAGAGAGAGGGGGGAAGAGAGAGAGGGAGAGAGAGGGGGAGAGAGAGAGGGAGAGAGAGGGGGAGAGAGAGAGGAGAGAGGGAGAGAGAGAGGGGGAGAGAGAGAGGGAGATCTCATCCTCCTCCTCCACCAGAGAGAGGGGAGAGAGAGAGGGAGAGAGAGGAGGAGAGAGAGAGGAGGAGACAGAGAGAGAGGAGGAGAGAGGGAGAGGGAGGGGAGAGAGAGAGGAGGAGGAGAGAGGGAGGGAGAGAGGGAGGAGAGAGGGGGAGAGAGAGGGGGAGAGAGAGGGGGAGAGAGGGGGAAAAGAGAGAGAGAGAGTGGGGAGAGAGAGGGGGGAAGAGAGGGAGAGAGGGGAGGGAGAGAGAGAGGAGGAGGAGAGAGGGAGGGAGAGAGGGAGGGAGAGAGAGAGGGGGAGAGAGAGGGGAGAGAGGGGGAGGAGAGAGAGAGGGAGAGAGGAGAGTGGGGGAGAGAGAGGGGGGAAGAGAGGGAGAGAGGGGAGGGGAGAGAGAGGGGGAGTCAGGGGGGCTGGGGACCTGTCCTTCGATTCGAAGCAGGCGAGTGCCTCCTGGAAAAACAGATGACGAGCAGCAGGACTGGGGAACAGCAACCAGCACCAGACGTGTAGGACCTGGTGGGGGTCTGTAAAGAGACAGAGAGGGAGAGGAGAGAGAGAGTAGAGGAGGAGAGAGGGGAGAGAGAGGGAGAGAGAGAGGGGGAGAGAGAGAGGGGGAGAGAAGGGAGAGAGAGGGGAGGAGAAGAGGGGGAGAGAGAGAGGGAGGAGAGAGGAGAGGGAGGGGAGAGAGAGGGGGGAGAGTAGGGGAGAAAGAGGGGGAGGAGGAGAGAGGGGGAGAGTTAGGGAGAAGGAGGGAGAGAGAGGGGAAGAGAGAGGGAGAGGAGGAGAGGGGAAGATTGGAGATAGGGAGAAGGGGAAGGGGAGAGATGGGAGGGATGAGAGGGAGGGAGGGGAGAGGGGAGGGGAGAGAGAGGGAGAGAGAGAGAGGAGAGAGCGAGCAGGGATGAGAGAGGGAGAGATCTCATCCTCCTCCTCCACCAAGAGAGAGGGAGAGGGGGGAAGAGAGGGGGGAGAGAGAGAGGAGGAGACAGAGAGAGGAGGAGGAGAGAGGGAGAGAGAGAGTGGGGAGACAGGGGGAGAGAGGGGGAAAGAGAGAGAGGAGAGAGAGAGGAGGAGAGAGGGAGAGAGAGGGAGAGAGAGGGAGAGATCTCATCCTCCTCCTCCACCAGAGAGAGGGGGAGAGAGGGGGGAGAGAGAGAGGAGGAGACAGAGAGAGGAGGAGGAGAGAGGGAGAGAGAGAGTGGGGAGACAGGGGGGAGAGAGGGGGAAGAGAGAGAGGAGAGAGAGAGGAGGAGAGAGGGAGAGAGAGGGAGAGAGGGAAGGGAGAGAGAGGGGGAGTCAGGCGGGCTGGGGCCCTGTCCTTCGATTCGAAGCAGGCGAGTGCCTCCATGGAAAACAGATGCCGAGCAGGCAGGACTGGGGAACAGCAACCAGCACCAGACGTGTAGGACTGGTGGGGGTCTGTAAGAGAGAGAGAGGGGGGAAGAGAGAGAAGGAGAGAGAGGGGGAGAGAGAGAGGGAGAGAGAGGGGGAGAGAGAGAGGAGAGAGGGAGAGAGAGAGGGGGAGAGAGAGGGGGAGAGAGAGAGTGAGATCTCATCCTCCTCCTCCACCAGAGAGAGGGGAGAGAGAGAGGGAGAGAGAGAGGAGGAGACAGAGAGGAGGAGAGAGGGAGAGAGAGGGGGAAGAGAGAGAGGAGGAGGAGAGAGGGAGGGAGAGAGGGAGGGAGAGAGAGAGGGGGAGAGAGAGGGGGAGAGAGAGGGGGAGAGAGGGGAGGGAGAGAGAGAGGAGGAGGAGAGAGGGAGGGAGAGAGGGTGGGAGAGAGAGAGGGGGAGAGAGAGGGGAGAGAGGGGGAGGAGAGAGAGAGGGAGAGAGAGAGTGGGGAGAGAGAGGGGGAAGAGAGGGAGAGAGGGGAGAGAGAGAGAGGGGGAGTCAGGGGGGCTGGGGACCTGTCCTTCGATTCGAAGCAGGCGAGTGCCTCCATGGAAAACAGATGACGAGCAGGCAGGACTGGGGAACAGCAACCAGCACCAGACGTGTAGGACTGGTGGGGGTCTGTAAGAGAGAGAGAGAGGGGGGGGAGAGAGAGGGAGAGAGAGGGGGAGAGAGAGAGGGAGAGAGAGGGGGAGAGAGAGGGGGGAGAGGGGGAGAGAGAGAGGGGGAGAGAAAGGGGGAGATAGAGGGGGAGAGAGAGAGGGAGATCTCATCCTCATCCTCCACCAGAGAGAGGGGAGAGAGAGAGGGAGAGAGAGGGGGAGAGAGAGAGGGAGAGAGAGGGGGGAGAGAGAGGAGGAGACAGAGAGAGGAGGAGAGAGGGAGAGAGAGAGGGGAGAGAGAGAGGAGGGGGAGAGAGGGGGGAGAGAGGGAGGGAGAGAGAGAGGGGGAGAGAGGGGGAAAGAGAGAGAGAGGGAGAGAGAGAGTGGGGAGAGAGAGGGGGGAAGAGAGGGAGAGAGGGGAGGGAGAGAGAGGGGAGAGAGAGAGGAGGGGGGAGAGAGGGGGGAGAGAGGGAGGGAGAGAGAGAGGGGGAGAGAGAGGGGAGAGAGGGGGAGGAGAGAGAGAGGGAGAGAGAGAGTGGGGAGAGAGAGGGGGAAGAGAGGGAGAGAGGGGATGGAGAGAGAGGGGGAGTCAGGGGGGCTGGGGACCTGTCCTTCGATTCGAAGCAGGCGAGTGCCTCCATGGAAAACAGATGACGAGCAACCAGCACCAGACGTGTAGGACTGGTGGGGGTCTGTAAGAGAGAGAGAGGGAGAGAGAGGGGGAGAGAGAGGGGGAGAGAGGGAGAGAGGGGAGGGAGAGGGGGGAGAGAGAGGAGGGGAGAGAGAGGGGGAGAGAAGGGAGGGAGAGAGGGGATGGAGAGAGAGGAGGAGAGAGAGGGGGAGAGAGAGGGGGAGACAGGGGGAGAAAGAGGAGGAGGAGAGAGAGGGGGGAAGAGAGGGAGAGGGGAGGGAGAGAGAGAGGGAGAGAGAGGGGGAGAGAGGGGGAGAGAGAGAGGAGGAGAAAGAGAGAGAGGGGGAAAGAGAGGGAGAGAGGGGAGGGAGAGAGAGAGGGGGGGAGAGGGGAGGAGAAAGGGAGAGAGAGGGAGAGAGAGAGAGGAGGAGAGAGAGGGGAGAGAGAGAGAGGGAGAGAAAGAGGGAGAGAGAGAGGGAGAGAGAGAGCGAGAGTTTCAGTTTCCCAAGGAGGCGTCACTGCGTTCGGACAAATCCATACACGCTACACCACATCTGCTAGGCAGATGCATGACCAGCAGCATATCCCAACGCGCATAGTCAGGCCTTGAGTGGATGCTTATAATATTATTTGTGTACCTATCAGGGTGGATTTCTTTTTACATACTTTTTGCCAGAGGAAAAAACACTCTCGTTGCCATGGGTTCTTTTTTCGGTGCGCCAAGTGCGTGCTGCACACGGGACCTTGGTTTATCGTCTCATCCGAATGAATACACCTCAGTTTGATTTATCAGTCTAACTTGGGAGAAAGGGCGAAAGTGAGATCATGTGTGTGTAAGAGAGGGAGAGTGGGGAAGGGAGAGAGAGAGAGAAGAGGGAGAAGGAAGAGAGAGAGAGAGAGAGTGGGGGAGAGACAGGGAGAAAGAAAAAGAGAGGTGACTGAAATAGAACGAACGAACTGGAGAGAAAGAGAGACAGACGGATAAACAGACAGACAGACGGTCGGACGGACAGACGGACAGACAGAAACACAGAGAAAGACAGAGAGAGAGAGAGAGAGGAGAGACAGTGTGTGTGTGTGTGTGTGTGTGTGTGTGTGTGTGTGTGTGTGTGTGTGTGTGTGTGTGTGTGTTGTATGAGTGTGTGCAGAAAGTATTCTGATCGAAAGGGAATCAGCTCATTTCTTTGAAATAAACTGAAAATAGAGATGTACAATGCTGCGACATATGCGCTTTGAAAATGGATTTTGCGGCAAAATTTTGAACCTGTTATGGGAAACCTTGACGAGTTTCTGTAGGTAGCCGGCAAATATACACAAATTTGAACATACAAGCACACACACACACACACACACACACACACACACACACACACACACACACAACCCGACCTTCTATCTTTTTTACATGTGATTTCTTCTTCTTTTTTTATCTCTCTGTCTCTCTCTGTCTGTCTGTCTGTCTGTCTCTCTCTCTCTCTCTCTCTCCCTCTCTCTCCCTCTCTCTCTATCTATCTATCTATCTATCTATCTATCTATCTGTCTGTCTGTCTGTCTGTCTGTCTGCCTGTCTGTCTCTCTCTCTCTCTCTCTCTCTCTCTCTCTCTCTCTCCCTCTCTCTCCCTCTCCTCTTTTTTTTCTTCTTTGTGTTTTTAAGCAACAGCAAATCGTGTTTGCTTCTGTTTGCCTGTTTTGTTTTTTGTTGTTGACAGAAGACAGACAAGACAGACAGACAGAAGACAGACAAGACAGGCTGACAGACAGACAGACAGACAGAAGACAGACAGACAGAAGACAGACAAGACAGACAGACAGAAGACAGACAAGACAGGCTGACAGACAGACAGACAGACAGACAGACAGAAGACAGACAAGACAGGCTGACAGACAGACAGACAGAAGACAGACAAGACAGGCTGACAGACAGACAGACAGACAGACAGACAGAAGACAGACAAGACAGGCTGACAGACAGACAGACAGACAGACAGACAGAAGACAGACAAGACAGGCTGACAGACAGACAGACAGAAGACAGACAAGACAGGCTGACAGACAGACAGACAGACAGACAGACAGAAGACAGACAAGACAGGCTGACAGACAGACAGACAGAAAGAAGACAGACAGACAGACAGACAGACAGACAGACAGAAGACAGACAAGACAGGCTGACAGACAGACAGACAGACAGACAGACAGACAGACAAGACAGGCTGACAGACAGACAGACAGACAAGACAGGCTGACAGACAGACAGACAGACAGACAAGACAGGCTGACAGACAGACAGACAGAAGACAGACAAGACAGGCTGACAGACAGACAGACAGACAGACAGAAGACAGACAAGACAGGCTGACAGACAGACAGACAGACAGACAGACAGAAAGAAGACAGACAAGACAGGCTGACAGACAGACAGACAGACAGAAAGAAGACAGACAAGACAGGCTGACAGACAGACAGACAGACAGACAAGACAGACAGACAGACAGACAGACAGACAGAAAGAAGACAGACAAGACAGGCTGACAGACAGACAGACAGACAGACAAGACAGACAGACAGACAAGACAGACAGAAAGAAGACAGACAAGACAGGCTGACAGACAGACAGACAGACAGAAAGAAGACAGACAGACAGAAAGAAGACAGACAAGACAGGCTGACAGACAGACAGACAGACAGACAGAAAGAAGACAGACAGACAGACAGAATGAAGACAGACAAGACAGGCTGACAGACAGACAGACAGACAGACAGACAGACAGAATGAAGACAGACAGACAGACAGACAGACAGACAGAATGAAGACAGACAGACAGACAGACAGAATGAAGACAGACAAGACAGGCTGACAGACAGACAGAATGAAGACAGACAGACAGAAGACAGACAGACAGACAGACAGAAAGAAGACAGACAAGACAGGCTGACAGACAGACAGACAGACAGACAGAAGACAGACAGACAGACAGACAGACAGAAGACAGACAAGACAGGCTGACAGACAGACAGACAGACAGACAGAAGACAGACAGACAGACAGACAGACAGAAGACAGACAAGACAGGCTGACAGACAGACAGACAGACAGACAGAAGACAGACAGACAGACAGACAGACAGAAGACAGACAAGACAGGCTGACAGACAGACAGACAGACAGACAGAAGACAGACAGACAGACAGACAGACAGAAGACAGACAAGACAGGCTGACAGACAGACAGACAGACAGACAGAAGACAGACAGACAGACAGACAGACAGAAGACAGACAAGACAGGCTGACAGACAGACAGACAGACAGAAGACAGACAGACAGACAGACAGAAAGAAGACAGACAGACAGACAGACAGAAGACAGACAAGACAGGCTGACAGACAGACAGGCTGACAGACAGACAGAAGACAGACAGACAGACAGACAGACAGACAGAAGACAGACAGACAGACAGACAGACAGAAGACAGACAAGACAGGCTGACAGACAGACAGACAGACAGACAGAAGACAGACAGACAGACAGACAGACAGAAGACAGACAAGACAGGCTGACAGACAGACAGACAGACAGACAGAAGACAGACAGACAGACAGACAGACAGAAGACAGACAAGACAGGCTGACAGACAGACAGACAGACAGACAGAAGACAGACAGACAGACAGACAGACAGAAGACAGACAAGACAGGCTGACAGACAGACAGACAGACAGACAGACAGAAGACAGACAGACAGACAGACAGACAGAAGACAGACAAGACAGGCTGACAGACAGACAGACAGACAGAAGACAGACAGACAGACAGACAGAAAGAAGACAGACAGACAGACAGACAGAAGACAGACAAGACAGGCTGACAGACAGACAGGCTGACAGACAGACAGAAGACAGACAAGACAGGCTGACAGACAGACAGACAGACAGAAGACAGACATGACAGGCAGACAGACAGACAGAGAGAAAGAAGACAGACAAGACAGGCTGACAGACAGACAGAAAGAAGACAGACAGACAGACAGACAGAAAGAAGACAGACAGACAGACAGACAGACAGACAGAAAGAAGACAGACAAGACAGGCTGACAGACAGACAGGCTGACAGACAGACAGAAGACAGACAAGACAGGCTGACAGACAGACAGACAGACAGAAGACAGACAAGACAGGCTGACAGACAGACAGAAAGAAGACAGACAGACAGACAGAAAGAAGACAGACAAGACAGGCTGACAGACAGACAGACAGAAAGAAGACAGACAAGACAGGCTGACAGACAGACAGACAGACAGACAGACAGAAGACAGACAAGACAGGCTGACAGACAGACAGACAGACAGAAAGAAGACAGACAGACAGACAGACAGACAGACAGAAGACAGACAAGACAGGCTGACAGACAGACAGACAGACAGACAGACAGAAGACAGACAAGACAGGCTGACAGACAGACAGACAGACAGAAAGAAGACAGACAGACAGACAGACAGAAGACAGACAAGACAGGCTGACAGACAGACAGACAGACAGACAGACAGACAGACAGACAGACAGAAGACAGACAAGACAGGCTGAGAGACAGACAGACAGACAGACAGACAGACAAGACAGGCTGACAGACAGACAGACAGACAGACAGAAAGAAGACAGACAAGACAGGCTGACAGACAGACAGACAGACAGAAAGAAGACAGACAGACAGACAGACAGACAGAAAGAAGACAGACAAGACAGGCTGACAGACAGACAGACAGACAGACAGAAAGAAGACAGACAAGACAGGCTGACAGACAGACAGACAGAAAGAAGACAGACAGACAGACAGACAGACAGACAGAAAGAAGACAGACAGACAGACAGACAGACAGAAAGAAGACAGACAGACAGACAGACAGAAAGAAGACAGACAAGACAGGCTGACAGACAGACAGACAGAAAGACAGACAGACAAGACAGGCTGACAGACAGACAGACAAAGACAGGCAGACAGACAGGCACAGATTCTTCCCTCCCTTCCTCCCTTCCTTCCTTCCTTCCTTCCTTCCTTTTCTTTCCTTTTCTTTTCTGTTATTTTTTTTTCTCTCTTCCTGTTTTGTTGTGAGATGCCAGGGACATGACAAGAGACAGACGAGACAACACAGCCCACCCACCCACCCACCGCTCTCTCTTTCTCCCACTCTCTCCCTCTCTCTCTCTCTCTCTCTCTCTCTCTCTCTCTCACACACAGCCCACCCACCCACCTGTCTCTCTCTCTCTCTCTCTCTCTCTCTCTCTCTCTCTCTCTCAGCGGCTGTTCCCCTTGCAAGTTGTTGTCCAGTTCGTCATTTATCACATGAAGTCGGACAAGTTGTAATGCGATCCACAAAGTAACAAACGAAACTTCAATATAAACACACACACTCTCTCTCTCTCTCTCCCTCCCCCACTCCCCCTCTCTCTCTATCTCCCTCTCACTCTCTCTCTCTCTCTTCTCCTCTCCCCCCAAACCTTCTCTCTCTCTCTCTCTCTCTCTCTCTCTCTTTTTCCCTTTCCCACCTTATGCCATAATGTGTAATGTAAATCGTTCATTTTATTGATACTGTTTGTCAAATGTGTATGGTTGACTGAAAACCTTCTTACCCTCTGTCCCCCATTCTGATGTGTAGTGCGGTGTGTGTTGTGCGTGTTTGTTTCTTTCATATTGTTCATTTTTTTTTCCTATGCATTTTACTAACGCCATGCTAGTGCCTGTATGCCATGTGTGTGTGTGTGTGTGTGTGTGTGTGTGTGGTTGTTGTTTTGTTTTGATTTGTGTATATTTTTTTCCTCTGTTACGTATCTCTACTAACACCATGCTTTCATTTTATTAAATATTGTGTAGTGTAGACCCTATTCAGGGCGGGGACTGGATGTAAAAAAGCACACCAGTGCTTATCTATTATCCTCGAAATAAAGAATTTGTCTTGTCTTGTCTTGTCTTGTCTTGTCTCCCTCTCTCTCTCTCTCCACTGGTTCATGTAAAGAAGCTGTCAACACAGCATTGCCT
>NC_134878.1:13230639-13233139 GCF_041734735.1 Babylonia areolata | reverse complement strand
TTGTTTCTTTCTTCTTTCCTTTCTCCTTTTTCAGCACAAAGATACCGTCCATGCCCGATCCCAGATTAACGTATCTTTGTTTGCTTTCTCCCGTGCCCGATCCCAGATTAATGTATCTTTGCTTGTTTTCGTCCATGCCCGATCCCAGATTAATGTATCTTTGCTTCTTTTCGTCCATGCCCGATCCCAGATTAATGTATCTTTGCTTCTTTTCGTCCATGCCCGATCCCAGATTAATGTATCGATGTTTTCGTACATTCAATCGTCAGTTATTCAGTGGTTTATAAAACGATATCTGTAGGGTTTTTAATTGTTAACCACACACACACACACACACACACACAGAGAGAGAGAGAGAGAGAGAGAGAGAGAGAGAGAGAGAGAGAGAGAGAGAATAAAAAAAGGAAAAAAAGGAAAAAAAGAAACCGGAAGTGCATGTGCCAGAAAATACCTCTGGTTATGTGTGTTACTCGTTATATTATTGGCTGCATCACACCACATTTTGTTGAAAATGCAGCATAATTTACTTCACCATGCCCTCAAGGAAATACCTGAACCCTGTGTACATAGTGCGAAGTGTTTTGGGTGTGAAGGAGGTGGGGGGGGGAGGTGTAAACTCTCTCCTCTCTCTCCTCTCTCTCTCTCTCTCTGACTCTCTCTCCTCTCTCTCGCTCTCTGTCTGCCCCCCCCCTCTCTCTCTCTCTCTCTCTCTCTCTCCTGTAATGCTGGCATGTTTTAATCATTTTGTATCAGTCTATTTGTGTAGACAGACATTATGATAAAACTGATTATTGGTAACCCCGGGCAATTCAAGAACCCGTACATTGTTACTGAACGTTACTGAACGGACGGCCATTAATTAAAAGGTTGCAGCTCAACACCGAGTGTGTGGTAGTCGTGTGAAACAACATCGCATGACTCTACACACCTCCTCACTCCCAACATCCGAATGAATGAATCCAATCTTACACTTCGGAATGCTACCAACCTCATTCCTTTCTCATAAACGATCACAGTATTATATATATATATATATATATATATATATATATATATATATATATATATATCAGTCACCCTACTTCCCTCCCCTCCCTCTCCCCCTCCCCCTACGGCACCACCACCACCACCATCCCTCCCTCATCCCCTCACCTTCTTTTTACCAATCAGGGTCCTACTTACTCATAATCTGCAATGGGGTGTAGGGGGTGTGCATGGGGGCGGGGGATGGGGGAGGGGGTTGAGTGTTGAGCCTTCCCCTTCCTTCTCCTCCCCCCCCCCTCCCACACCCTATCACTTAACCTTTAGCAGTCACTCACACACACACCCCCTCCTCCTCCTCCTCCTCCGCCAACCCCCCCGTACCCTCCCCCTCCCTGCCGCCCCCCTGATGTTTGAAGCTAATTTGGAAGCAGTATGTGTCAGGAAGTGATCCCTTTTTCTCTCCCCCCCCCCCCCCCCCCCCCACACACACACACATCCCTCCCTCTCGGTCCCAACACCCCACCACCGCCATAAACTACCTGTAGTGTATGTACCTGTTATGATTAGCGTTGATAAATATAGACATGGAGGGTGTGCAAAGGGCTGGAGGTGTGTAGGAGGAGGGAGGAGGAGGGAGGAGGAGGAGAAGGAGGAAAGCCTGGGATGAAGGTGGGTTGGTGGTGGGGAGAGAGAGATAGAGAGAGAGGGGGGGATTGTGGTGGGGGGGGGGGCGATAATACCAGGAGGCCGGGAGGGGGAAAGAGCTGCTCTGTGTAACAGGTACTGGAGATTACATACAAAAATAAACATTTAATAATAATAATGATACTAATAATGATTTTTTTTAAACGTGCTGCCTTGTTATTGAAATGCATGTTGATAAGCCAAATAAGTGAATGTAAATAGAAAAGAAACAAACCAACAAAAAAAGAAAAGAAAAAAAAAAGAAATAACCTAAGCATTCATCCCCCTCATCAATGTGATTATATCACCTTTCTTCCGGTGCCTGCATATCCCCAAGTCTCACACTTGAACACCATTTTCTTGATTTCTCTAATTATGATGATGATGATGATGATGATGATGATGATGATGATGATGACGATGATGATGATGATGATACAGGAATTCTGATAGTTGTGACTTAGCGTCGAATATGTGGGCGCTCCGAACAAAACCGTGTATCATTCTCTCTCTCTCTCTCTCTCTCTCTCTCTCTCTCTCTCTCTCTCTCAACGAAATTTAGATTAGGGGTATCAGAACTGACAGTGCATCGCTCAAGATACAAAACTTCTAGTACGAATGATTTAGTCTGCCCTCTATGTAACGAATCTCAAGAAAACGAATTACATTTTGTTCTTTGTTGCCCAGTGCTAGGAAATATTCGTGAAATGTTTATAAAAGCAAAATATTACAAACACCCCTCTTTGTTTAAATTAAGTCTATTAATGTCGTCAAGCAACAGTAAGGACGTTCGTGATTTATCCTTGTTTTTGTATAAGGCTTTCAAACTTAG
>NC_134878.1:13175639-13218139 GCF_041734735.1 Babylonia areolata | reverse complement strand
AACAGAAGTGTTAACTGTAAAGAGCAGAAACTTCACCGATCCCAACAGACAATTCAAATCAGGGGATGAAACATATAACTAGTTGGTCCCAGAATCTGATTCAAAATCCGACGATGAATAACAAAGAGCTATGAGATAAAACTGGAAGAAAGTGCGATAGAGAGAGTGCTAGAGGGAGGAGATAGAGAAGGGGGGATAGAGAGAGCGCTGGGGTAGGGGAGAGAAAGAAAGAAAGAAAGAGAAAGAGAGTGGGACTGAGAGAGACAAAGAGTGGGACTGGCAGAGACAGTGAGAGAGGGTATGAGGAAGACAGACAGCAACAGTTTACAGTTTGAAAATATGTCCGGGAAGAGGTCAGACTGCTGCGTTCAAATCAACACACAATTCAGAATCGTGAAAATAAAACTTCAGACAAGAGCAAACCACAACCTTCCCCCCCCCCTCCCCCCGTACCTCCCCCTCCCCCAGCCCCCCCACTCCTCCTTCCCCTCCTCCTCCTCCTCCTCCTCCCTACCTATACTCAACTACACCACCTCTTACCACCCAGCACTTCATAAATCCCCCCCCCCTTCCTCTACAGGCACCCACGAACTTATAAATCTATTTATGTCCACCTTCCCGTTCCCCCCCCTCCTCCTGCCAGTCCCCCTAACGATACGTGCCACCTCCCCCCCAACCCCGCCACCCCCCACCCCCACCCCCACCCCCCACACACACACACCCTCCCCTTCCCTCCTTCCTGTGATAGCAAGGTGTGGGATGATAACGCTATCACCTCGCCTAGTCCCAAGGACCACACTATCACAGTCACTGTCGCTCTCTGGAGGCCTCGGTCGTCACGTCTCACCGACTCGCCCCCAACAACTCGCAGACACGCAGCAGCGGCTTGCAGGCTGGTGAGGTGCCAGAGCAGCCTTATAATCAGTCCGCCACTGACTCAGTGTCGCCGCTGCTGTAAACACAGATCCCGTCAGTCTGCAGGAAACTGAGGTTCATTAGAAAGCTCTCTCCCAGACTTTGAGGAATTTTAACGGGCTCACCGGCTGTGTGGATTGGAGTTCCGACCCATATAATCAGAGTGATGTGCGGCATTTGCGGTTTGTTCCTTTGAATGATCTAGGTATCAGCGAAGCAGAAATCATTCTGAACAAACAAACAAAAATAACCTGACTGAATGTTGACGATCAGAATGTCGCGCAGAACTTCCGTGCGGAGACAGTGGTTTATTCGATGATGATATGGATACTTATTACATAGCGCCTATCCTCGGTCGGAGACCAAGCTCTAAGCGCTTTACAAACACGGGGTCATTCGTTTTGCACAACAGGCTGCCTACCTTGAGCAGAGCCGACCGACGGCTGCCATTCGAAAAAAAAAGAAAAAGAAAAAAAGAAAAAAAAGCGATGTTGTGCTGTAACGTTTGCCGCCTTCTGCTGCCTACTCTTTGTTCCACGAATGGAAATTATCTTCATACACAGTTCTTGATTTTTATTTGTAGATTCCGGAAACTAACCCCCACCCCAATTCCCTACTTCTTCTCTCCCCAGTCAGTGTGTTAGTCTTTCGACTGGTTAGATATATGACGCGAGGGTTAAAAAAAAAAAAATAATAATGAAAATAAAAAGTCCACAAGAAAAATAATTTTGCCAGTCATAAATCATAAATCTATACTAAAAAAAAAAAAAAAAAAAAAACCCGTAAAAATAACTATACATGAAATCCAAATGAGAAGAAGGTTGGAGATGTGAATAATGTCATTAAGAAATCGATGTAAATAATTATATTAATAATAATAATAATATAATAAACAAAAAAGTTAAACTTTTCGGACAAATAAATCTCCCCGCCTTCCTCTTCACTGTCCATCTCTTTCCCTCAATATTCTTGATGCTGCAATGGAGACATAATTATACCCTCTTGGGGCAGAAGAACTTTACAGAGACAAGCCAATGCCAATCTAAAAATTAAAAAAAATAAAAAATAAATAATAATAATAATAATAAACAGGGTCTAAAGCGTCTAACCATATGACCATTGCACCCCTGTGTCACCAAAAGCTGGACAGGCTGACTCATCCTAAACCAGTGAATGGCAGTACAGCCCAGTCCTCCTTAACTCCCGAACAATACCCCCAACTAAAAAAAAAAAAAAAAAATGTATACTCCAGTCAGCGTCAGCTTGGGTAGCCTCCGGCCACCACAGGACAATGAAAAACCTGCAGAAGACTGACGACGACCTCGATCTTGTCTTAAAGAACACACTGGTTTAGTAGCTGGACACTTACCAGTGATGATGGTGGTTAGTGGTGCTGGCGGCGGACAAAAAACAAAACAAACAAACAAAAAACAAAAACCCACCTCCGTGGCCCAAACAGACGTAACAGACAAGGTGAGGAGAGGGTAGGGGCAAGGGTAGGGGGGGTGGGGGGGTGGGAAGACAAGGGGAAGTGAAAGAAAATGAGGAAGAAGGAGGAGGAGGAGGGGGAGGGGAAGGGAGGGAAGGGAGGAGAGGGGGAGAGGAGGGGAGGGAGGAGGGGAGGGAGAGGTGACGCCGGGAAATCCATCCTTTACGGCTGACTGAAAGAGGGGGGAGGGGGGGGGGGGGGGGGGTGCGAGAGTAATGTACCGGGGGTCAGTCAAGTGGTGAGGGGAGGGAGGAAAGGAAGGTAGGCCGCTTTTTTTTTTCTTTCTTTTTTTTTTTCTTAGTTGAGCTTTTCAAATTCTCCTCTCTCTCTCTCTCTCTCTCTCTCTCTCTCTCTCTGTGTGTGTGTGTGTGTGTGTGTGTGTGTGTGTGTGTGTGTGTGTGTGTGTGTGTGTGTGTGTGTTGAGAGATTCAGATTCAGATGGTTTATTCATTTTAGGCCCAGGCCCCTCATAAAGGGGAAAGTGAACAGACAATAATCATATCGTTTAAGACATAAGGATCAAAACAATGCAGCTATAGATGTATCAGGTTAATCAGGAACATTAAAAAGTGAGAATTTCCCAATATCTAAAGGCTTTGAAGAAAAACAGAGACAAATTTCACAAAACATCACGGTCAGTACAAGACAACAATAGAACAAGAGTAGAGTAGAGTGATGAACATAGCTCGTCTTTTCTGTGGAAATGGAAAAAACAAGTTGAATAAAAAAAATAAAATAATGATAATAATAAGACATTTAAATAACAAAAACGAAACATGGTTTTCGTACAGATTTAATGAAACGTGGGTAAAGTCTCTAATATGTCTGGAAATGGGGAGTAGTTGGGGCGAGGACGCCATTTTTTTTATCGTCTTACTTTTCCCATTGAAACAGATTTCTCTACCAGTATGAAAATTCGAGCTGTTATTCCCAAGCCGAAGAGCGCATCATCGCCACAGTACATCGCCACTACGCACTCTCTCTCTCTCTCTCTCTCTCTCTCTCTCTCTCTCTCTCCCTCCCTCTCTGTTTTATTCCAGCTACCAAAAATAAAACACTTTCTAAATACACATGCCCAAAAACAATTCTTTAATGCTCACATACAGTCAATAATAGATTATGCTTCTACGCTATAGGATTCTGCTAGCGCAAATACTCAAAAACCTCTTGTCAGATTATATAAACATGCTTTGAAATTAGTTTTATTAAAGTCGCGCGCGCGTGTGTCTGTGTGTGTGTGTGTGCGCGCGCGCGCGTTTAATCATTTTTCTTTTTTTGTGTGGAATGGTTGTGAATGGTAGAAAAATGGGAAATACTGATGTATTTTGATTATGTCTTGATTTTTTTTCTTTTTGCTCATTTTCGCTTCTTTAGCTTTATTCCCTCTTTAGAGCGAGGGCTGGATGTTAAAAAAAAAACAACCATGTTACTTGCTTATCTATTACCCTCGATAATATAGATTTTGTCTTGTCTTGTCTCTCTCATTGTCGGTCTGCACGTGTGTTTGTTTTCCAGCAAGAAGTGGAGTTTTCTCCGTAGTTTTATGTGCCTTTTGATGTTAAACATCAGTCTATCATATAATCCACACAAAACAAAACAAAAAAAACAAACAAACTAGCATTTAGATCACCACTCAAAGTCTAGCAGAGAGAGGAGAGAGGATGGTTGAAGATTTGAGGGGGAAAAGAGAGAGACACAGACACAAGACACATAGAAACACGGAACTCGGTAGCTCATACTCAACTTCACGCCCACCACTCCCACGGTTCCCCCCACCCACCCACCCACCCACCCATCCTCCCTTCCCCCATCCCACCCCCATCCCCGCCCACCTAACAAAAAAAGAAGAAAAAAAGAAAAAAGAAAAAGGAGAACATGTACATGTGTTGACGACGCTGTACTTTTCCTCATCATCACCGCCTGATTTGTCATCGTTATTCCCGCTTGACTGCACAGTGTATGGGGAGAGAGAGAGAGAGAGAGAGAGAGAGAGAGAGAGAGAGAGAGAGAGAGAGAGAGAGAAGAGAAAGAAAACGCGACCATACTTTTCGGTTTTTCCTCCTTCTTGAACTATGTGTCCACTTCATGCATACTTATTCACTGGCCTTCGCCCGCATAATTACTTTTTCCTTGAAAACATGCCAACGCACTGTCCTTAGCTAGTGGCTGTAGCTAGTTAGCGATATATCTTCATGCACAATTCTGAATCAGGTATACTTACACCATCTTTAATTGGAAATTCACATTATATTTCTTTTATGTATGTGTCAACATTCTGTTCCAAGGTATGTTGCCACACTCTACCCCTAAGGATGGATGATTTTTTTTTCAATATCACGTCAACAAACTATCCTTAACACTACCAGCAGCAGCAGCAGCAGCAGCAGTAGTAGTAGTTGTAGGATAATGAAAATGATGATGATACTGATAATGGTAATATCAATAAGAATAAGAATAATGATAATGGAAATTCATACAGCACTTTGCAACACTAAAGACGCTTTGCAGAATGAAGCACAAAAAAAAAGTCATATCAAAGAAACAATAGTACGGCATGGTGTATAACTAATATATATATATATATATATAAAGAGATAACAAGTAACAGGATATCACACACACACACACACACACACACACACACACACACACACACACACACACACACACACATCTGTATCGCTGGTGCGGGGGGAGTGTGCTCCCCTGTGAGGCCGGCCCCCCTGGAACGTTTCCTTGAATTTACAACACCTCACCAGCGAAGACCGACCCCCACCTCTCTCTCTCTCTCTCTCTCTCTCTCTCTCTTTGAACCAAGGTGTCGAAGGTATCAGCGAATTTATTCATGTATTTCGCAGAACATTAACTGATTGTAGATGGAAAAATTGGAATTCTCATATTCATGAATAGCGACAGGTTTGATTTGTATCGAATGTTTTGTCATATACCTTTTAATATGCCAGATTATTCGTCAATGAGACTTGATAGACATCTGAAATATACTTTGGAAAGGTTTAGATTAGGTGTTACTGAAATACATACGCATTATTAACGATATCATGTGTCCAAAATTTGATTTGTCCAATGTGTCAACAATCTAAAGAAGATGAGGTTCACTTTGTGCTGTGTTGCCCAGTATTAAGAGATCTAAGAAAACAATTGATTCCAGCTAAATACTGTCAATACCCTTGCTTGTTTAGACTTATCATGTTAAAGTCATCAACAAATGAAAAGACTGTCAAGGAGTTCGCTCTATATCTGTATGAAGCACTCGAAAGGAGAAGTGTATATGTTACGTCATGAAGACTTGAATGCATGACTTCGGCATTTTACTGTATATCCCCCTTCAAAGGGGCTGTGGCCTATATGAATAAACCATATCAATCTCAATCTCTCTCTCTCTCTCTCTTTCATTTTCCCTCTCTCTCTCTCTATCTCTCATCAATCCTTCTTTATTTCTCTCTCCTGGTAGGTGTGTTTCTGAGATAAAAGGTGAAGATTTAAAATTAAAAAAATAAAAAGTTTAAGGCTTGAAACTGAACGGCGATGTAACAAGACTACAACATTTCACAGCATGATTCGACTCAGACTCCCCAATCCTCTCTCTCTCTCTCTCTCTCTCTCTCTCTCTCTCTTCCCTCTCTAGCTATCTCCCCCCCTCTCTCTCTCTCTCTCTCTCTCTCTCTCTCCCCCCTCTCTCTACTGTTCAGTAGTCAACCCCTCTTTTTCTCTCTCTCTGGTTGGTGTGTTTCTCAGATAAAATGTGGAGATAAAAGGGTTTATGGCTTGAAAATGGCGATTCAACATGACTACATCATTTCACAGCATGATTGCCCCCACCCCCGCACCCCCCGCCCACATTTCTCTCTCTGTCTGTCTCTCCCTCCCTCTCTCTCTCTGTCTCTCATTAGTCAATCCTTATTTTCTATATCTCTGGTAGGTGCGTTTCTGAGAGAGAAAAAAAAGTTTAAAGATTGAAAATGGCGATTTAATAGGACCACAACATTTCACAGCATGATTCGACTCTAACTCCCCTCCCTCCCCGTCTCTCTCTCTCTCTCTCTCTCTCTCTCTCTCTCTCTGTGGTAGGTATGTTACCAAGCCCATGGGTGGAGACCACCACCACAGACACACGGCATGTATGTCGCGAATGGAGCGCACATGCGGACAATCAACTCCAAGCGGAAGTGACGAAGGGTGCGATTTGGTGCGCGCGCCACCTTCCCCGCCCCCCACGAGCGACAGTTTCCGGTCTAAGGGGTGACGACGAAATCGGTTCCAAAACCAACAACACCAAAGAACGACACTAGGTGCTACTGCGGCAAGAGAACAGCTTGACTTTCATCAGCAATGGAAAGCTGTATTATGGGTTAAAATTGTTGGGTCCATCGGTACACTGGTGCAATGTGGAGATAGGACACGCAAAAAAAAAAAAAAATACTGGAGCTGTCTGCCTCTCCTCCTTCTCCTCCTTCACCTTCTCCTTCTTCTTCTTCTTCTTCTCCTCCTCCTCCTCTACTTCTTCTCCTCTCTATTTGTGATCGACAAAGTCACAAAGCACAATATCTCCTCTCTCTCTCTCTCTCTCTCTCTCTCTCTCTCTCTCTCTCTCCCAATTACATATATTTATACATATTGATTTTTACTGTATCTCTCCCCCCCCCCCCTTCTCTCTCTATTTTATATATCTATGCATATTGATTTCTACTGTATCCCCCCCCCCCCTTATCATCTTATCACTCTCGTCCTCTCACCCCCTCTCTCTCTCTCTCTCTTTGCCTCTCCCTCTCCCTTTTCCAATCCCCCACAACCCTTTCTATCCGTTCCGTCTCATTTCACCATCGCTCTCAAAACGCCCAGACAAAAAAATCATCAAAACCAAAATCGGTCCGTACCTATTCATCTGACTCACCAACAGGTACCTATAGCCACAATTAAGCACAATCAGGTGTAGGTACCAGGTACCAACAAATATCGAAGTATCCACTCATGTCAGACACTGTAAGTAACTTGGAGGTCAAATAACTTATGTGGGTTATTTTCTTTATCATTATTATTATTATTATTGTGGTTACTGAACCTCCTTTCAAGAAATTTATACACACACCCTCTTCATACACGGGGGGGGGGGGGGGGTGTTAGAATTCACTCTGACTGACTGCATGGATAGATAGATAGATTGATAGGATTCAAGGTTAAAGGTCCCCATAACCTAAGATAGATAGATATAGATAGATAAGATTAAAAGCTAAAGGTCCCCATTACCTACAATAGATAAATAGATAGATAGATAGATAGATAGATAAGACTAAAAGCTAAAGGTCCCAATAACCTACGATAGATAGATAGTGTGTTTTCACTCTCTCCGTCTATGTGTGTCAAATTACAGACAAAGCGACAACACACACACACACACACACACACACACACACACACACACACACACATCCACTTGCATACAACTATCTATTATCTATCCATATCAGAAGAGAGAGAGAGAGAGAGAGAGAGAGAGAGAGAGAGAGAGACGGGGGGGAGGAAGGAGGGAGAGCCGTAGACGAGAAAGAGATACAGGAGGAAAAGAAAAGAAAAACAAAATAGAGCAGCAGCGCGGAACACACACACACATCACTAACGTCACTTGGTTTTCTGCTTGAAATAACAAACCAACACAGCGGGCAGGGAAAAGCAATAGGAAACTAATTAAAGCAGATAACTGTGTAGCAGAAGTAAGGAACACACACACACACACACACACACACACACACACACACACACACACACACACACACACACACACAAAGACACACACACACACACACACACACACAGACACACACACACACACACACACACACACACACACACACACACACAAAGACACACACACACACACACACACACACACACACACACACACACACACACACACACACACACACACACAAACACACACACACACACACACACACACACACACACACACACACACACACACACACACATCTCATCCCCAAACTGCCTTGAATCTTCACCCAAACAAACACGTTGATTGTCAGTCCCCCCCCCCCCCCCGAGCCCATAGAACCCCCACCCGGCAGACCCCCAGGCTCAGACTACCACCACCACCAGTACAGAGGCAGCCCGCAACCTCCAACAGGAACAAAACAGATCCGCACAAGTAAAGGTATAAGGTGGCATGCCAACAACGCATTCCACCGCCTGAGCTTTGCCCCTCCCCCGCAGTTCCCCTCTCCCCCACCCCCTAACGCCCTCCCCCAGTTTCCTAGTCATCATCCCCTCTAAATAAATGATCCCCTTCTGTGTTTAACTCTTACCCGCCCAGGCGCCGCAGCAAAGCCCCCCCGAAGCAAAGCAAAGAAAGCTTTTCCTAGGCTCTGTTGGTGGCCGCCCCTGAAGCTTGCATGCAAGCAACTGACGAGCGAGCGGCTTGCCCTTTTAATTTCCAAGCCCAATCTCTTCATTGTGGAGTGAGTCCTTTGTCAGTTTCGAGATGTGTACAATAAATTTGCGTCAAGTCGGTGGGGTGAGGGGAAGGGGGCTTGGGGTGGGGGGGGGGGGGGTAAAGGCCAAAAGGAGTTCCTGTAGTTCTGCTGCTTGCTTGGTGGCTTGGCAGAAAAGTGGCATGCTGGTTTGAGTCCGGGGTACTGAAGGGTTATTATTTTGTAAACAGTGGGTTTTCGATACTGCTGCTGGCTGCCCTGTGGTCCACACACAAGGTGAACTGGAACACAGCTGGACAGACAGACACGTACGGTGCTGACACGGCGGCTTGGGGGGGTGCTGTCTGTGCACAGGTGTGTTTTTTGGCGGACAGGTGGGAGGGCAAAGTAATTAAGATGCACCTGGATCCCTCCAACACCATCCCTCCGTCCCTCACTCTCCAATCTTTTTCCCGGGAGGAATGTGACCGGGTGAAGCTCGCCAGTCTTCTCAGTTCATTTTAGACACTGGCCAGTTGGACTGCTTCCGAAATTGAATTTACGTCTCTCCACTGCAATGGGAAATCATCTACAGCTTAGTCTTTTGTGAAGGACTGTTACTCTCAAACTACGAGGCAAAACTATGCTGCAGCCTTGGGGGCTAGTTGGCCTATGGGAAGCATCCCAACACCGACAGTCCTAAAAACCCTCTTGGTCGAGAAAGTGGGGAAGTAATTTGGGCAAGAGTGTCTCCACTATAATCAAATTCTAGCCCAGATAGTCGGCACAGCAGTTACCGTCTCTGCTGTTCTGATGGTCATCGTCGAACACGACTGACTATCATACACACGTCTTTGACAATAATTTCCAAGAACACTCCAGTGTAAGCTGTCTTTGCCCACAGGTTCTGGTGTATCTGTTAGCTTTTTGTCTAGACTACAGTTGCAGAGCTATTCAAGATGACGCAAGCATTTTCTTTCTGTTCGGATACAATCAACAGCTAGTTAGGAATCAGTCGATGCGCGAGATGGGTCAGAAATGTATCTCTTCTTTGGTAAACATTAACTCTTTCCATACGAACGGCGAAAGAGACGACGTTAACAGCGTTTCACCCCAATTACCATCATCAAAATATTGCAAGCGGAAGGCTCTTATACTGAAGACGTGAATGTTGACAAAGAATACCCCGATTCTGACGACGGAAGCTAAAGGTTGGGTCATTCAGACACTCACTGGACATCCGAGGGGTTTGTGCAGAGGAGAAGAGAGGACTGGCCGTACTGAGTGAGTTAAACGTGTCCTGTCAGCGTGTTTTTGGTTCTGACAGACTGGGATTACAGTGTTCTGTTCTAGTCGTCCGCTTCCCACACCATCCAGGATGCGAAACTCCCCTGTCCATCCACGCTTACAATTTTCCCCTTCACCGCCAATGCCGCATTATTTGCCATTATGCCTCTCCAACTTTTTTCTCTCTTTGCCTTAAATTTTTTATGAATAATTTGTTTTTCACTTTTCTTCCGGATACGCTTAAAAACATTCATTCTAAATGTTCCTTAAAAATATTACACGAACTTTTCTTTCTTCTCTATTCTTCTATCTATCTATCTATCTATCTATCTATATATATATATTTATTTATATATATATATATACCTTCCTTCCTTCATTTCTGGAGTGTAATTTTGCAAGCTAAAGTTCGAAAAATATCATGCACAAGATTTTTAAACGATAGTGATTCGTTTCTTTCTTGCCGTTTCTTTCTTGCTTTTTTCCTCTTCCTTCTTTTTCATCTTTCCCCCCCCCCCCCACCCCCACCCCAAAAAAAACAAACAAACATTTCTTATTGCGTTAGGACTCAGCTGTGACAGTTATATCATGCTCAGCAGTTTCAAAATTAAAATTAAGAAGAAGAAAAAAAAAGGTTCCCGTTTCCGGCTCCTGTGCCCAGCGGACTGGATTTGCTTCCGAGACAGCAAGGTGAAAGACAAACACAGCGAGGGCTGCGGGGGACATGGGCAAATATTATGGGACACACACACACACACACACACACGCACACAAACACACACACACACACACACACACACACACACACACACACACACACACACATATTCACACACAATATGAATGAATGAATGGTTTATGCATTTGGCCATAAGCACATAAATATACATACGTAGGGAGTTTGGGGTAGGAGGGGAGGGGTTATTAGCAATCGCACAGAGAGAGAAGGAGAGACAAACAGACACAGACACAGACAGACAGAAAGAGAGAGAGGGGGGGTGGGAGGGGAAGGGATTCCAAGGAGGTATATATAAACAGTAGACGCTTTTTTTTGTTGTCGTTTTTGAAGGAAACAAAAAACAACAGACACACAATGCTCAGACAAGTTTTGTCTCTTTTTTTTATGTATGTTGATGGACACAAAGACAGGGAAGAGACACTGAGATAGAGAATGTCCACATCAGTTTTGTCATTGTTTCTGTTGTTGTTGTTGTTCTTGATGGGCAAGAAGAGGGAGAGAGAAAGAGGAGGGGTAGGGGGTGAGATCGACCGACTCACAGGCAGACAGCTGTGTCAGTTAGACAGAAATGTATGTATGCAGAGGCACTTCGGGTTTCTTTGTTTGTTTTTTGTTTGTTTGTTGCTGTTGTGTGTTTGCTTTTGTTTTGTTTTGTTGTTATTTTTGGTGGGGGGGGGGGGGTTGTTGTTGTTGTTTTCGTGCTTGGAACTCAGTCATAAACCTCACTACACGAACACACAGGCATGGGGACCATAGAATTATAGGTCTGATGACATGTTTGCCCAGGTCAAACCGCATCTGACAATGATGTTTTCACCCCTTGTCGCCAGTCTTTTCCCTCCCGCCAAGCCAACAACCCCCACCACCATCCCTTTTTCCTCCGTCCTTCCCTTCCCTTCACTCCACTCCAAACCCCAGCCCATCCCACGCCCACCCCCCACCCCCACTCCACGCCCTCGCACAAACAAGACCTTTTTTTTTTTAACAATCGTTTCATGAACCCACACTACACAGGGGGAGTAAGGAGAAGAAAGGAGGAAGGAAGTAGTGGTAAGGGATATGGGTTGGGGGGGGGGGTGAGGCTGGATTGTGGGGGAGAGGGGAAGCGAGGGAACGGGGGCAAGGGAGGAAGGGGAGGAGTTGGGGGGGGGGGGAGGGGTCAACAGAACCGACACCTGAGGACGAACCACTTCCACCACCACCACCCCCCACACTCCCACCCCCACCCCCCCAAAAAAAACCCTTAAAACCACACCTCTCCTCTCACCCGCCCCCCAACCCACCAACCACTCCTCTATCTCCCTGCAGACCCCTCCCCCCCTCACCTCACCCACCCAGCCATCACGCCCTTCTCCTCCTCCTCCCCCCCTCTCTCTCTCCCTCCCTCTTCCCTCGTCCCTCTCTCTCCCCCCCCCCCCCCCCCCCCCGCACCACCACCAACTCTTCCACCGCAAAAATCTTGTCGCCATGAATCTTTGTGCACGATCGCACTGAATCGACAGTTCAAAGGAACTTACATGCCCACTTGTTGATCTAACCTCACTTCTCCGGGCCCGTGTCCCCCTGTCTTTTGTGTGTCGGGGGAGAGGTGGGGGGAGGGGCTGGAGGGAGAATGGGAGTGGGGAGGGGGCTGTCGCCGCTTGCTTGTTCTCCGCCTCCAAGCAAGAACATGATCAGGAGGGGCTGGGGGGGTTGCACTGGACTCCTAGGAGCAGGGGGAGACCAGCGACTGGAGTGGAGTGGTGTAGTGTGGTGTGGTGTGGTGCAGAGTAATCGTCACAGGGAGGAAGTATAATAATAATTATACTACTACTACTACTACTAATAATAATAATAATAATGCGGGATACTTATATAGCACATTATGCAGACTTCTGCTCTAGGTGCTTTACAAAAAACACTTTTGTTAACATAAAACATTACATCAATGTTACATACACACATCAAAATGTGACTACACACACACACACACACACACACACACACACACACACACACACACACTTAGTATAGGGGAGGAGAGAAAGAGAGAGAGCGGGGTGGTGTGAGTGGGGGTGAGAGGGAGGGCGCAAGTGACAAGACAGATGGACAGAGATATAGAGACAGAGAGAGAGAGAAAATGGGAGAGACACAGTGAGACCGATAAAAGAGGGAGAGAGACAGAGACAGAGACACAGAGAGAGTAATGAGAGAGACAAAGCGAGACAGATAAACAGAGAGAAAGAGAGAGACCAATAGACAAGAGACAGACAGAGACAGAGGCGTTTGATCGTAACGCCTTTGCCATAAATGAGAAAGAAAACAACCAAACAAAAAAAAAAAAAAAAAAAATAAACAAACAAAAAAGACTTTAAAAAAACATATAGTTCACGACTTTACGAGGACATGTTTTGTTATTTGTTGAGGGATGGGTTGTTGTTTTTTATGGCTTAACGGCGACGTGTTCGTTTCGTCTCCCCCCCCCCCCCACCCCCACACCAATCCCCCCACGTCCCCCATGCCCCTCCAGCAACCCCCCCACACACACCACCCGGCCCCCTCACTCCGCTACACTCCCCTCCTCCTTCCTTCTTTCTCCTCGCAGCGGTATTCTTCAAGCTTCAATTCGCATTCTCACTGCTTCTATGGTGGGTGAATTATACTGAACAAATTTGATTGAGTACACAAACCAGTTTCGATGTCCCCCTCCTCCTGGTGAGGTGAGATTATGAGAGCCTTCCACAAGACTTTTCGCCTCTCTCTCTCTCTCTCTCTCTCTCATCCTCCGACAAAGTATTTAACCTCTTTCTCTCTCTCATCCCCAATCTTCATTCGGTTTAAAAAGGGAAGGAGAAAAAAAAAGAATAATGATGTAATGGGTGAGGAGAGAAGAGGAAGGGTGTGTGTATGTGTGTGTGTGTGTGTGTGTGGAGAGAGTATTCAAGACCTGTGAACTTACATTTCAAGTATACAAACTCAAGAGGCAATCTGACGATCAGTACGATTCAACTAAAAATAACACGGAACAAAATGGAATTGAATAAAACAGAATGAAACATCACGGTTGATCTCACTGTAAATTTCATTGAGAAACAAAAGCAGCCTCTCACCTGCTGTTTAGAGTTTCCATCTGTGCCCCTAATTTGGGAATCTTCACATTTTTCCTTCCTCTGGCTCTCCCCCTTGTGGGATACTGAGAGTCTTTCAGCATAAGTAGCTAGCATCCCCATGCCTTCTGGAAATTCTGTGCTCGAAATTTCCTCTCTTTTGTTCAATTGTTCTCTTTATTTCTGCCTCTTTTTTTTTTCGTTCTTCCTTCACTGGTGTCTGCTTTTTTTTCTGCTTTCCCAGTCCATTCCCTTTCCTTTTTTTTCCGGAACAAGCTTTGACAGTTTGTTTTTGCTTGTTAGTTTGTTTCCGCAGCAGTCTATGATGTGCTACTACTATCTGTGCTGTTTTGCTCTGGCGATTAGGAAGTTAGTCTGCAAATACTGGTATGGGCACTAGCTGTCCATTCTACAATTATCTTTGCCTATGTGGCTTTTTTTACGTATTTTTGTTGGGATTTGAAATCTTTTTTTTTTATCCTTTTTTTTTTTTCTTTTTTTTTTAATCTGGGAATGATGAATTTAGCAGTAGATCTGACGTCCTCAGTCTTATTTGCCTTAAGGAGCTAAATGGTTAAGATAATGTGTCATGTGTCATGTTTTGTAGGTTTATCACTTTTTTTTTTAGGGATATGACAGTTTTGTGTTAACCGCGGTTGAACATTTACATGGCTGGGCAGTCCTGATATGGCCCTGTGCGGTCGGCTGGACAATAAGCAACAATGTCAGTTCCTCTGGCTGCTTGGGAATATCCGGCTGCTGAAAACATACTGATTCGGTGCACAAATCAATGGCCTGTGCAATATACTCATTCGAAGAACAGACTTTTGCTATTTTGTCTATAAGTATAGCTCGAAAAAAAAAACCCACACACACACAAAAACTTCCATCACTTCATATCATTTTACCCCTTTTTTGTCATTGTAAATTCTGGTCATATTTTTTGTTTTTGTTGTCTTCTCGACAATACACGATAATGGTGCTTGGGGTTTGTACGAACGTTCCATTTATTTTTTGTCTTTTTTGTGACAACAATCGCGTAGTCGCGTCCGCGTCTGTGTGAAAAGAACGATACATTTTTCAGCGCTTTATCTGTTTCTGTATTTGCCTGTCTGTATTACTATAAGGGTGATCTTTTGACTCAGTTACATTGATATACATTTCAAAAGCACCAAAATGCACAAACTCTCGATAAACCTCATGAAAGAATTTCATACGGACTTCGGTGAAAATAACTGTTGAGATCTTTTCCATGCCATGTTTTCATTTCATGGCTGTTCCGTCTTTTCCTGGCGACAATCAAAACAACACAAAACAAAAATTAAAAACACCCAAACAAAAACGAAACACTAAACCCAACCCAAACACAGCCCCCTACACACACACACACCCAAAAAAGACAACTACGGTGGAAGAAAAGCAAACAAGGAGGGCAGGGGCCGAGGGGGTGGGGGGATAACGATTTCAATGTCAGACTGTGGCTTCCATTAAGCAGCAGCAGCAGCAGCCGATGAGGTAAAAACAAAAACAAACCCCACACAATCTTTTTCACGCACCTGCTCAAACCTGTCCTCCTCCTACTCCTCCGCCTCCTTTAAAGTCTCGATTTAAACGCCAACACCCCTAGTAGCGCCCCCTGGCTAGATCAAAACGCCACCGAGCGGCAGGAAACGTTTTAACAACGCCATTATCCAGCCCCTCCCCCCCCCACCCCCCCACCCCCACCTCCCTTTTCTTCATATACCTCCGAGACGCTCTGTTCCTGCCCCCTCAGTGTCCATCAAAATTATCCTCCACGTCTTTTTGCGTAACGAACAACTCTTACGTCAAGCTGTTCCTCGCGTAATGATGACGAACAGCCAGACAGCCGAACTAAACAGGCCGTGGACAGGGCGTGAGGAAAGAGTTAACGCCTCGTGGACTGGGGCCCCAGATCAAGGCGGCGGATTTATGAGCAGTT
Source organism: Babylonia areolata (assembly GCF_041734735.1). Lineage (NCBI taxonomy): Eukaryota > Metazoa > Mollusca > Gastropoda > Neogastropoda > Buccinidae > Babylonia > Babylonia areolata. The sequence continues at coordinate 13,202,220 of NC_134878.1, read as the reverse complement.
GATTCGTCAGAATTTATGCTTCGTGTCCCCGCTGATTATTAAAAGCCCCCACGGGGAACGAGATGAAGGAGAGGGTTCTTTACAGCAGGCGGGGGTGGGGGAAGGGATTTGTTTCCTAGAGAGAATAAGGGGGTTGGGGGGGGGGAAGGAGGGTGGCGGTTTCTCTTCTCTTCGGAATTATCTCCCGTTTTGTTTTACGGCTACCTGTCTGCCTAATTGTCTGTAGATTGCGGGGTGGGGGAAAAGAAAGGAAAAAAACGACGAAAAAACATCAAAGAAGATAAAAAGTCTTGGAGCTGCTGACGATACCCGATGACAAACGATATTACGACTGTGAATCAACTAAAGGCAGGGATAGGAAGGGATCGACGGAGGAAGAGGATGAAGGGGGAAGACTGAAGGAGAAGGAGAAGGAGGAAGCGGACGAGTATTTGAAGAAAGAGCGCTGGGGAAAGAAAGAGGAGAAAGGGGGAAGACAGAAAAGGAAAAGGGAGGAGGAGCAAGTGAAGCATGCGGAGGCGGTAGAAGAAGGAGGAGGATGAGAAGGAAGAGGAGAAAGAATGAGAAGGAGAAGAAGGAGGAGAAGGAGAAGGAGGAGGAAGAGGGGGAGAAGGAGGAGAAGGAGAAGAAGGAGGAGAAGGAAGAGAAGGAGGAGGAGGGGGAAGAGGAGAAGGAGAGGGAAGAGGAGAAGGAGAAGAAAGAGGAAGAAGAAAAGGAGGAGAAGGAGGAGGAAGAGGGGGAGAAGGAGGAGAAGGACAAGAAGGAGGTAGAGAAGAAGGAGGAGAAGGAAGAGGAGAAGGAGGAGGGAAGAGAAGGAGGAAGAGGAGAAGGAAGAGAAGGAGAAGAAGGAGGAGAAGAAGTAGGAGGAGGAGAAGGAGGACGAGGAAGAGGAGGAGAAGGAGAAGAAGAAGGAGGAAGAGAAGAAGAAGAACAACAACAAGAACAACAACAACAACAAGAAGAAGTAGTAGGAGGAGGAGGAGGAGACGAAAAAGAAGAAGAAGAACAACAACAACAACAACAACAATCTTACGCGGCTAAATGTTACTGTTTATTTAAAATGATCAAATAAAAACGAGCCATAAAACTAGAAGAATGCCAACAGTTTCTGTCTCACAAAACGCAAGTATTTTACAGCCAGTGTCTTTGATTGTAACATCAAGGCAAATACCTCCTTGTTGACGAATCGACTGAGACACAGACAGAGAGAGAGAGGGGGGGGGGGGAGAGAGGGAGGGAGGAAAGGGAGAGGGAGGGAGAGAGAGAGAGAGGTAACTACGCAGCGCATGTAATAAACGGAAGACGACGTGAAATAAGTCTGGCAATAAAACAAGATAGCTTGCAAAGGAAAAGATAGTAAAGCTACGATACCTCTCTCTCTCTCTCTCTCTCTCACACACACACACACACACACACACACACACACACACACGTGTTTGCAAGCACAAGAGTGTGTATGCGTGCAAACGTGTATAATTATGTGTGGTACGTGAGTACATGTGGGTGGGCGGGCGGACGGACGGGCCGCACATACGCACGTGTATGCACGCGCGCGCGCGCGTCTGCTGGGCTGTGATGAGATATTACCATCCCGTGCTTTCCAGTTTATTTTCCGGAGACAGTCGCACCTCAGCTTTCCTTCCTTCCTTCCTTGCTTTTGATCAGACACTTCAGAAAGCAGTGGATGAAAGCCGCACACGGAACCCTAACCTATTAAATAGGGCGGGAATCTAGACACGCAATCTAAGTAACACCTTTTTTTTTTTTTTTTTAATTCCCAACGGCTGTTTACAGATCAGCCAGCTTCAAGGGCTGTCCAAAGACCAGCTCGAGCACTACACTACTAGTAACAGCCTGCCCTGCCTCCAACTCTTCCTTGAAGACTTGAAAGAGAAACAGAAAATCGGGTAAGATCTGTATGCATGTCTTTTTTAGTTGCTGGCGATGTGTTTCAAAGGTTCATCACTGATGTTTTAATCACTTTTGCTCCTTTTTGGGGAGTGGGGGGGGGGGGTATACATAAATGACGTTGGCAAGATGAATCACAGACTTACAGACAGACATGCAAACAAACAAAAAACCAAATAAACAAACAAATTTCAAGCAATCAAATCAAACCACAACAACATTACAAAATCAAAATGTATGCACATTAAAAACACATGTTCCGTTTACAGCAAGTTACAGACTGGTTCCGGTTCCATAAACACTTTCTGATTGAGTTATGCGCTGTTTTCTCCCAAACTCGAAAAACCACTTGTACCTGTAGGCAGAACGTTGACGAATTTGATCGATTTTTTTTTTTTTTTTCTAGACTCTGTATCAGCTTTTTTCTATCTATATTTTTGTTGGTTTGGGGTTGTTGTTTTTTACGCGGAGTTGGAGAAATGGGACTCGAAGAAGAAAAAATAGCAGACGTTGTTGCAAAGCGTGGGCGTTTAAAAGAGTGTCTGAAGCCGCAAGCCGAAATTTTACAGGATACAGATATAGATGTCTGTTGTACAAGCTGAACGCGAACGGGGATATATATATATATATATATATATATATATATATATATATATATATATATGTGTGTGTGTGTGTGTGTGTGTGTGTGTGAGCTAATTAGTCGGGGATTGACAATTGTGTGCCTGCCCTTGCAAGCGCTGAAAGATGTCTGTGGCTAGGAGAGTGAGTGAAAGAAAGTGGGGTGGTGGCTGCAACCCAACAAAGGTTAGCCGCGATAATCTTATAATAAAGTGAAGACTTGGAAAGTTATAGAGCTCTTTTTTTTTTTTTCATTTTTTGGACACAGCATCCCACTGCTCTCACCAACCACCTTCATCATTCTCCCTCTTTCCTATTAAAAAATATAATATAATATAATATAATATAAAAAAAGAGTAGGTATAAATAAATCTTGTCGGCTCTCTTCATTTGTTTGTGTGTTGCCCGTTTCTAGATCACAGATGTTGAAGCAATGTGTTTGAGAAAGACAAGACAAGACAAGACAGTTTATTTCAGGAAAACCCGTACGTGGGTGCACATGAAAATGTTACATATTTCATGTAACTAAAACAAATACAAAATACACTTTTTCCACGACATTTTTTTTTTTATTCAGACAAAGGTTTAAACAAACAATGTATATATTTTGTGCATTAGAAAGTATAGGGTAAGTAGCAAGATCACATTTTGGTATTGTGAAAGGAGGGAGACCGACGGAAGGGGAGGAAACAGCGGAAGGCTTAATTGGAGGTAGGCCGGAAGGAGAGTTGAGAAGAATTACATGGCACAATACTATTGTATGAGGGACTCTGCAGCTGACTCGGGGCTCAAAGTTCAGTTCAGTTAGTCGTTTTTCTCTTTGATATCTGCTGAATGACGGGCATATTAAGTGAGCCGAGAATTGTCTGTTTTGGTTGTAGCAGACAATAAAGTATTCTGAATCTGAATGAAACTGAATTGAATTGAACTGACTTTCTCGGTTGAGAAGAAACAGGCAGAAATGAATACATGTATGTATGTGTGTATGTATGTATGCAGATACATACATATATACATACATATACAGACAGGCGGATAATGGATGAAAGGATAAATGGACATATTAAAAAAAAAAAATAAATAAATAAAAAATTTTAAAAAACTGAAAAATCGATTAACAAAAAGAAAACTAGGCAGATAGACAAAAATGATAAAACAGAAAACAAGTAAAATCATTCTCCATACAGCATAGAAAACATTCTTTAAAAGATTAACTTCGCTTTTTTTTCTTTTTTTTCCATAAAAAAATATTCACGGCGAAATATCACACACACACACACACACACACACACACACACACACACACACACACACACACACACACACACACACACACACACACACCATTTTGAATTTGTACAACACTAACAACATGCACAAAAACAAAACAAAGCGAATAAACAAAATGAAAAATGAAAATAAAAAGCAAATCATTTGAGTATTTTCAGGCAGCACATGAGAAAGTAGATAACCAGTGACACACGAAAAAAGTAAGACAGTCCATTCCGTCCTGGCAGAAAGTCTCCAGCGCTTACATATTTTTTAATGCTTTGTCTTGTCTTGCGTTCTGGGAAAGAGACAGGGAGAGTCAGAGAGACGGAGATGGTGGGAGAATATAATGAAAGATGAACTTTGTAAAAAATATTTTAATAATAATAATAATAACAACAACAAGTAAATGAACAGATAAATGAATATACATATATCTATATATGAATAAATAAATAAACATTAATATATGTCCTTCTGATCGCGCAAATCAAACAACAAACGAACAAAATGACAAATCATATAAACAACAAGAAAAAAAAAGAACATAACATGAATCTCACCAAAAAAAAATAAATAAATAAAATAATTAAAAGAGAGAGAGAGAGAGAGAGGAGGGAGAGAGAGAGAGAGAGAGAGAGAGAGAGAGAGAGAGAGAGAGAGAGAGAGAGAGAGAAAAGACAAACATCGACAAAAAGCAAAAACAACAACGACAAAAAAGAAATCCAACAACAACGAAACTAACAAAAATCGAACTCGTCCAAACTTCCAAAAACCAATGGAAATCACGGAGGAAAAAAAGCACTAATCCTTGATGCCGCGCAATACACATTCTTCCACAGTCCAGGCGGAAAAAAGTAGCTGGTGTGGGATGGAATGGGACCGGATGGGGTGATCAGTGAAAATCGATAACAGATGAACAGCACGACGACATGAACACTGAGACAACTATATATCAATATCATAAAGATGCACACACCGTGCGAGGAACAGTACTTTTACACAACCTGACGCATTCATGTTTCAAATCAAACCATGATGCTTTTGCCCAGCCACTGTACCGCAATACTAGCGTCATTTCAGGGCAGACAACCCGTAAGTTCTTACAGCGAATGGACAGGAACACAAGACAGTGTTGGAAGTTCAATTACATCAAACTAGAAAGACTATTTGTGATATAAAAAAAACCCAACTAATTTGTGTTTGCACATTTCTTCTGTCATTGCTGCTGTGTGCACATGTCAAATGATCGGTATAAGGACAGGCCCGGCGCTTCCTTTTTTTTTTTTTTTTTTTTTAGAGGAAGCGTCTGGGTTTGTTCCAGTATACCTGTTATTTACCTGTGTGCTAGCTGAATCGGTCGCGTAAGCGGCATTGACTTAAGTTGTGTATGGACCTTGTGTATGGAGAGAGTTACCACTCTTTATACTGTTTGTTAGACTAGAAAGACCAGCTTATATCCACAATTCGCTCAGCCTACGTAAACTTTAAATCAAGTTGTTGTTTTCTGTATATTAAAAATAACGTCAAAAGACCACATCACCTGCGTTATGTTTCAGTCCACGTAAACTGATTTAAATCAAAATTTGTATATCGACCCCCATCAGGAACTGAAAAATGTGTGTCCGTGGGGATATCATGAAGCTGGCTGCTCGAGCCTAATATCATGCAGATCCCAGCACTGGATCAGAAGACACCCCCGAAAACGGAGTATGGCTGCCTACATGGCGGAGTAAAAACGGTCATACATGTAGAGCCCACTCGTGTTCATACGAGTGAACGTGGGAGTTGCATCTCACGAGCGAAGAGGAAGAAGAGAAGACGCAAGCATGTTTCTCGACAAAGACTGTATGAAAAGCGGTATTCTAGTAGTACAAACGAGTTACCAATGACTTCAACCCAGTTTTGTCGAACCAGGAATGATGATAGCCCCACCCACCCACCCACCCCCTCACGCCCACCACCCTCTGTGAGTGTGTGTATGTGTAGAAGAAAGAGAAGAAGAAAAAGAAGTACATCTACCAATTAGTAACGTGGTAGTAATGACTGGTTTTGGGTCTGTATTTTACCTTGTACATTCACAAACTGTCTTGGTATATTATATATATATATATATATATATATATATAGAGAGAGAGAGAGAGAGAGAGAGAGAGAGAGAGAGACAGAGAGAGAGACAGAGAGAGTTTTGAGAAAATGTTCTGTTTCTGGTGAACGTATCAAAAAAGCAAAACTGAGAACAACTTATCAAGTAACTATACACGCGCACGCGAGCACTGGCAAGCGAACTAAGAGAGATAACGGGTGCGGGAGAGTGGGAGGTGGGGGTGGGGGGAAGGAGACGGAGAGAGAGAAAGTGGAGCGGAGAGGGACGGAGAAACTGACAGACAAAGACAGAGACAGGCTAGAGCGATAAAGCAAACGTTTCCTTTCTTTCTTTTCTGAAAAGAATGAATGAAAAAGAAACAGGAAACGTAGAAACCGAGACAGTGAAGTAGTGCATATGCTTCGAAACAAAACATTATGAGAGACAGACAGACAGACATACAAACAGACAGATACAATGATAAAAACAAAGGAATGCTTCGACAAAGCTCATTGGCTTGAATACATGCACCTAAAACAAACAACAACAAAAATACAAAGAAACACACCTACGTCAACAATAAAGTTACATCATAGATTCAGCACAACAACTAACTTCATGGATTCAGCACAACACAACAACAACGATTCACCTCATAGATTCAACACAACAACAACAACAACAACAACAACAAACAACGATTCAACTCATAGATTCAGCAGAGCAACAACAACTACTAACCAAGCAATAATGTGTAAACTGACTACTCACGTCAGAAGGCGTCTCACAAGGCGCGTCACGGTCATTGTCGCTGCGCTGCTGCTGGTGCTGCTGGTGGTGGTGGTGGGCACCAGCCGCATCCGCACCCGCCACCCCTGCAGAAGAGGCAGCCGGGCGGGCCGGGCGGGGGACTTGAACTCCACCTCCACCACCACCGCGCTGCTTTCTTCCCCCGGCCGCCGCGCCCCGAGAAACGGGACCCCCACCACCACCGCCGCCCTTTCCACGGGCACCACTACCACCACCACCACCACCACTATCCACTGCCACACGGGGGACCGCCGACGACAAACACGAACAGAGCACAAAGGCCGAGAACACAAGACGACGAAACTGGTGAGACATGGTGATGAGGAGAAGTAGGAGTTGAAGACGTGTCTCCTCCCCGCTCATCCATTGAGAAAGGGACAATTCCCACACTGTCCGATGTTGTTGGTCTGTTGAAGCGTGCTGTTGTTGTTGTCGTTGTTGTTGTTGTTGTTTTGGTTGTGGCACTGGCGTTTAGTACATGGAAGTTCCGCCGTGTGTCTGTCAAGTTCGTCGTCGTAGTAGTAGTTGTTGTAGTGTTGTCGTTGATTCATCGGGGACTCCGTCGTGTACACCGTAAAATGTTTTCGGCAGTGTGTTGGTGGTTATAAGTTAAATACTGTGTGTTGTTGTTGTTTTTTAAGGAATGACTGGTTCGTTTTCTTCTTCTTCTTCTTCTTCTTTCGGAGAGACTGGTTTATCTGGTGATATATATTTAGTTATGTTTCTTGTAATATTGTTATTATTATTACTGTTATTATCAGTAGTTGTTCCAGTAGTAGTTGTAGTAGTAGTATGATCTATTCATTTATTAATTTATCTATTAGTTGCTCGTGGGTGAATTTTTTTTATTACACCAGGTTTACATTGTAATTTCATGGTGGCTGATTTTGTTGGGGGTTAACTGTGATTTCTTTTTGGATTTTGTTGGTCATTAAATTGAACTTGTGGGGTTTTTTTTTTTTTACTTTTCAAAATGTTTTATTGGAATATCTGTCTTTTGACGTTTACTTTTAAAAAAATTGCTTCAGTTGGAAATTGATATAACTTTTCCCCCACAATGCGTGAAGAATGGTTGAAACGATCTGTCCCGTGAAACTGTTACAACAACAACAACAACAACAAAATAAATAAACAAAAAATGAAAACAAAGTCTGCAAAATGATATAACTTCTTTTCTTTTTGTCAGTCTCTAGTGCTGGTTATTCAGCAGCGAAGCAGGCCCGAGTTTTGCATAGTGACCAGAACAGAAATCCGAATAGAGAGCCCATCATAGGAACTTTGCAACACCTTGCAAAATACACGTGAACTGCTCCGATACACGTATCGTTATGCACAAATACTAGAAATCATATACACCTGCGTGTAGCGTGCACAAACTTCACGATACATCCAGTTAATTATTATCTTGGACAGCTCATAAAATCGTTGTGTCTTGACAGACATCCGAAATTAAAAGTGTCAGTTGAAGTACCACGGTATTACACATCACTTGTGCAGGCTATCTAGAAGCGGTGATAAAAAAAAATCAGAAAACACAAAAAAACATATTTTCTCTTAATGCAAAAACACTCATAGATGTGTCTAAACCATTAATTTCTGGTAGTTGTTACTCTCAATGAGAATGTATCGAACACACACACACACACACACACACACACACACACACACACACACTAATGATAATAACTAAGGTAAAATTTCAACACTGATCACTTGCCTCCAGGCTGAGAAACAAATGAAAGATTCCAATTTTTCTCCACACTCACAAAGTCCGCAATCACAGTCTTCTTTGGGCACAAACATGTCATGCACGCACACAAAATGACACTAAAACAGATCCATGCGCCTGACAAAACTTTTCACGTAGTTGTGATGAGCAGCGATGAAAAAGGAGACCAATGGTTATGACTCCACATGAAGATCCGAGGTATTTTGCAAGAGTTCCGGGGAAGAAAATCATCAAGTCCGGATGTAATACGAAGAAGGATAACCTTTTTCTTTTCTTTTTTCTTTTTTTCTTTTTTTTAATACCGAAGTCCAGAACCTGAGTGGCAATAGCTGGCCAAACGGACAGACGGTGTGTGTGACACACAGACCGACCTGACCACAAGTGTTGCCGAACACGAGGGTCGGGGAGTTTTGTGTGCGTTCGTTGACTGCTCAGGTCACCATACCACCACCACTCCACACCACACCACACCACACCGCCCCCACTCTCTCTCTCTCTCTCTCTCTCTCTCTCTTTCCCCTCTCCCTCTTCTTCCTTCCGTCCTTTTCCACCCCCACCTCCCTGCCACACCACTGTCTTGACCAGTGAGTCCCCTCCTCCCAAGCCCCTACCACCACTCCAAAGTCTGTGTGTGTGTGTGTGTGGGTGCGGGTGGGTGTGTGTGTGATGGCACGCACAGGTCCTGTGGCTGGCTCGCTCCCACCCTCCTCCTTCCTTCCTTCCTTCCTTCCTTCCCTTCTCCTCCTACCTGTCCGCTCCCCCCCCCACCTCTACCACCCTACTCCCCCTGCACGTGGAAGGCGATCCCTTGTCTGTCAGTAGTGTGTCTGCAGTAGTCCAGGCCACGCCTTCTCCCTACGCTGTGCCTTGCAGGGCCTGACGTGCCCACCAGTAGTAGTGTATAGTGGTGCTATGGTGGTGGTATTGAGGAGCAGGAGGTGAGAGAGAGAGATAGAGAGAGAGAGGGCGGGGGAGAGAGAGAGAACAGGAGCGCCGTCGTGCCTACACCCCTTCCACCACCACCATTACTGCTACTGCAATACAATACTACCCACCTACCCTACGTTGGCGCCGGTGCGGTGGAGTTCCCATGTGGGACGGCTTCTCAGGCCGTGTTGTCATGTAACGTGCAGTTGTCGTTCCCTTCCACTGCTGCTCTTCATTGTTTTCCTCTTTCTGATTAATTCAATTACCCGCCCCTTCTACACCGGCTGCACCTTCCTGCTCCCCGCCTCGCAGACATCGGTGCTGGCTGGCACTGTCCCCTGGCAGTAGTCGTAGTAGTAGTGTCGTGGCAGTAGTTGCAGTCGTTCGTCGTAGCAGTCGTAGTAGAAATGCCCGGTTGAGAAAGAAACAGTAGGATGCGTTTTGCCGCCCCTTTTTATGTTTGTTTTGTTTTTGTTTTTGTTTTTTTTAAGTCGTCAGTATCCCAATTTCGGTTTCCCACAGTTTTCGGTTTTCGTATCGTCTCTTCTCACGCTGACTGAACAAGCGAAACGTGGTACCTACGATGTGATTATCCGAGTTCACTTGTTGAGAACTGATGCGGTGCAGGGACTTTCACTGATCTGACAGCTGATGACGTCACTGTGAGGGGTGGTGACGGTCGTCGTCCAGTCATTCGGTCGTGATGAGGAGTGAGTGGTGGCGGCTTGCGGCTGTCTATGGCGTCATGATTCAGCTTCGCGTTATCTGGACAATCTGCCAAGGGAAAAAAAAACAAACAAACCAGTCAGGCCTTTTAAATGTAAAGTTTAAAATAAAATGATTATACAAAAACAAAAAAAAGTGATGGTTCATGTTATCTTACTTTTTTTAATACTTTTTTCTTTTCTTTTTTTTTTTAATACATTTGAAAGTGTATTATCTAAACCTGTGGGGTTGGTTTGTTGGTTGCTTATTTTCTGTGTGTGTATGCGTGTGTATGTGTGTGTGTGTCTGTCTGTCTGTCTGTGTCTGTGTAGTTTCCGTTTCCATTGAAATTTGTACAAGACTGTTGAGATGTAGCGCTGATTGCTTGGGAATGAAATTAATCTCTCTCTCTCTCTCTCTCTCTCTCTCTCTCTCTCTCTCTCTTGTGTGTGTGTGTGTGTGTGTGTGTGTGTGTGTGTCCAAATCACTATCCTTTCATACCTCCACTAGTTAGACAACAATAGAAATTACAATAATTATTGTGTCCGTCTTCGGCGCCATTGATTTGATATATCATAAGTTCGGTTAGGACAAACTTGTAACGTTAACCTGAAGCGGAGTGTTCATCTGTCCATGTAGTGATGTTGCATGTCATTTACTTTTCGACATATCTCATCTCAGTTATACACCCATCCAGTTAAAGAGTTTGTTCATTTTTTCCTTCCGTTTGTCTGTTTCAAGTTCTTTCATTCGTTCATTAATTTCTGAACGAATTTTGTGTTGATTTCTTCTTTTTTTTCTTTCTTTTTTTCTTTTTCTTCTTCTTTTTTTTTTTTTTTTTTTTTTTTTTTTTTTTGCGTGTGACAGACTGGACTTAAAATGTTGATGTATTGTCTAATTGGTTTAAATCATCTTTAATTGTTCAACAGTACACATGATTACGATGCAAACAAAGACACAAGAGCATCAACAAGCTTAAAGCTTATACTGTGCTCACAACGTTGCACTTCAATTTTAACGTGACGGCTGATGAACCATATTATCATTTGTATCAAATAACATTCATAAACAGTAAGTACAGAAATAAAACAAATAAAACAAATCAATACATAATATAGCTGAGTAAAATATTGCTACTATCAATACCAACATGAGATTAAATTTGTAGTGACCAGACTATACGTTTCGAAACTTGTGAAAAAGAATACAATATATCTGGCATGGTGTCAAGTCACGTAAATATAATCTGTAAAGTAAATAGCAGTAACAAAACGGATACAAGAAAAACCGCGATACGATACCATCATCAACAACAACAAAAATAATGATAATAACGATAAGAAGAAGAAGAAGAAGAAAAAGAACAATATGATGATGATAATGATGAAATAATAATGATGATGATAGCGGTGGTGGTGGTGGTGACAAAGGAAGAAGAATACCAGCCCTGGAATTGTTTCCTTGACTGGTGATGATTTTGATCACAAGCTACCCTATAACGAGACATGAGGAAATGATTCGCTTAGTCTCTCTCTGTGTGTGTGTGTGTGTGTGTGTGTGTGTGTGTGTGTGTGTGTGTCTGTCTGTCTGTCTGTGTCTGTCTGTACCAGACCACTCCGCCCCGGCCCCCACGTGTTCCTGACAATCAACAGCTAAACTTTGCAGCAGAGACTCACGAGAATCAAATGGGCTATGCCTCTCATGGCACGATCCACGCCGATCTCAAACCAACCTTCCCCCCCCACCCCCCCCCCATCCACCGTACCCCCTCTCCCCTCACATACACACCCTCATCCCCCCCCCCCAACCCACCCCGCCCCCCACCCACATCCCCCTCCACCCCTCCCCTCTCCACACATACACAATACCCAGACACCTTTTGATTTAATTGGATTTTGATTTGATATGGATCCTTATATAGCGCCTATCCTCGGTCGGAGATCAAGCACACGGGGGTCATTTGCACAACAGGCTGCCTACCCGGGTATAGCCGACTAACGGCTGCTGCCACTGGGCGCTCGTCATTCGCTTCCTGTGTCTTTCAGTCAGATTTCTGGCACGCACGCATACACGCTCAGACAAACATGTAACATTGTGTCTCTCTCTCTCTCTCTCTCTCTCTCTCTCTCTCTCTCTCTGTCCGCACGCGTGTGTGCGTAAGCCAGCGCGGACGCATGTGTGCGTGTGCGTCCGTCAGTGTGTATGTACGTGCCGTGAGCAAGCGAGCGTCGCGCAAAGCTTCACTAGAACAAAACTGAAGCAACAACGACAGTCAAAGCTCTTCTCTGACGGCACAATTAATCATCACCTCAACAGAAACTGACCACACAGACTCAAAAAGACCCGTGTCCACCCACGACCAGATACGGTCTTCACCAGATAAAGAAGAACTTGCCCACCCCGTCCAGCGAGTGACGGTGACTGAAGAGTTACGAGGGACCGTGTTAATTGCACTCCTTCACACCTCTCGCTCCGCTTGTCAATGATCACTGATGGCGACAATTGTCAGTCCGCCAGAGGGGTCGTCAAGTTTCACGTCCGGTCGCGCGCGTCATGTTGGGACGCGATGCCTCAAGTCCCCGGTTTTAGCCGTGTGGGACATATAGGTAACTGCGCCTCTTCTCACGTACCAACTCCCGTTTCCTGTTTGCAAACGCGGGATAGATGACGTTATTCCACTTGGTTTCTTTAGCGATGCAGCCAGCCAATACTGACGCTGTAGTACTGTCAACTAGTTGCCTTGTAAACGTCCAGTATGTATGTATTCAACGCCCTCGCCCTACATATTCGTTCTGAGTTTAAAATAATAATAATAATAATGATAATGATGATAAACTATGTATTATGCAAAATGGTTTGCAAACACCCATCCCCTTACTATGAAAAGACAAGAGAAAATCATCATGAATAACTCTTTCTCTCACACACACACGCGCGCGCGCGCGCGCGCGCGCGTGCGCGCACACACACAAACACACACACACACACACACACACACACACACACACACACACACACATTAATGTGCATGCCTGTCTGTGATGTGTGAGAGGGAAAGAGAGAAAGGAGGGGTGGGGGATAGAGAAACCGAAAGAAAAAGAATGAACTGAGAAGGAAGAAAAGAAGGAAACAGAATGAATGAATGAATGAATGAATGGTTTATTTACATAGGCCATAGCCCCTCATGAGGGGTATCTGAACGAGAACAACAAAACATCATCATAATTAGCTGATAAATAGATAATGTAATTTTTTTTAATTGTACACCCGTACAGGGCGTACGAGTATGAAGTTTGTTCTTGTGGTTTTAATGCTGGCACCAAGGCTGCTGGTGGGGAACCGAAGGCTAGCCGTCTAATGTTACAGACGCTCTCGTGGTCAAGGTGTGGGACTGACCGCGGGAATGTGCCCCTATAGGCAAGCCTGTGGTGAGCCCTGATACCATCGGGTTGTCAGTTCTGTTTAAGTTGAAGTCAGGGTGATTAATGCCAGCTGTTAGCCGCCCTGGGATGATAGGACGCTATATTTTCGCGGGGTTTTCGCGGGAGGAATAGACTCTCCCGTAAATTTTAAGAAAATAGTCCTGATTATTTTGTTTATTATTTGTAAGAGAGTTTTGGTTGAGATTTAGATGATGTACATGAAAAAATAGGAAATCAGTTTTGAATGTATGTACTTTGGAATCTATGGGGGAAAAACTTTTGGTTAGTCAATAAAATTAAAATAGAATAGCCCTAGTGAATAATTATGAGGTGTAGTAATTTCAGGAACCGCGCCCTGTAGTGCCAGAACAGAGGGCGGGGAATCAGTTAGTGCCCCACTCTTGTTGGAAGCAGTCGCCTAGGGAAGGACGGGGGGGTCAGTTAGTGCCCTACCCTTTTAGAAGCAGTATGTGCTGAGAGATGTGGCCAGGAAACCAGGTGTGTGGAAATATTTTATTTTCATTTTGTCATTGATGCTAGGAGATTTTATTCCTTGATATTAGTATGTTATTAGGTTTTATATTGTGCATTACAAGGTTATATTGATGTGATGGAAATTGATTGTTTTTGTGCGTTTGCATTTGGACACATTAATTGTTTGTGATTTTTGCAAAGCCTATTTAGTCTTGATGTTGATTGGGAAGTAAAGTATGTATTTGAGAGAATACACCATTGGGAGGAAAAAAAAGGAGAAAGTTTAGCCAGACGTTGAATTAGGTGTTGGGAAGTCATGATATGTTTTGGGATATTTTGTTTTAAAAGTTAGATTACTGAACATAAGATATCGGTGGTTAATCCGGCCGGCACTCATTGTTTTGCGTTGTTTTAGCAGTTTTGTTTTCCAAGGTATATTTAAATGCGACTGTCGGGATCTTTATGTATTGTTTTGGCGTTGTGGCAGATTAAGTGTTTGGGGGTGTTTTTTAGAGAGTTCCATGTATTATTTTTGCGGGGAAAAAACTGTTAGGAACTGGGGAAAGATAGTCTATACAGGACATAAATATTTCGGGATTACTGGTCATTGTGGATTAATAATAATGATAATGATAATAAATGAAGGGAAATTGATAATGATGAAGGAGAGTGTGTTTATAGGTGACAATTGTTTAGTATTAATGGACAGGTGTACTTGTAGTTGGGATGAGTATGTTTAGTGAATATAGTTTTGGTTTAATGAAGGAATGTTCGCAATAATGTTAAAGACTGAAATATGTTATTACGTTTCTTTTCCCGTAACTGTGTGAATACTCTCTCTCTCTCTCTCTCGCTCGCTCGCTCGCTCGCGCGCGCGCGTTTTCTCTTACTCACTCTCTCTCTGTGCCTCCGCCTGCCTTTCACGCTCTCTGCCCGTCTGTCTGTCTGCTCTCGCTCTCTCTCTCGCTCGCTGCCTCTGTCTGTCACTCACGCTCTCTGTCTGCCTGTCTGCACTCGCTCTCTCTCTCGCTCGCTCTCTCTCTTTCTCTCTCCCCCTCATAATTGTTTCGTTATATATGATATACCCATGTATTCATGTTAGATGTGAATGGTTATTTTTCTTGCTCATGTGTATACACACTTCAAGCCAAGTTTATATTTTGTTACCAATTGTTTGTGGTTCGGACAGTGGTCAGTTATCCAAATTGTGATTGACTGTAAACGCGAGCTAATGAGCGTTGTTGGTTGAGCACGTGGGAATCAGGTGACCCAATGATGTTGGATGAATGAGGTCCACATAATTGGAAGATGATGTTCCGACTTGGTCGGCATAGGGTTAAACTGAATGGCGTTTACCTTATTCATGGAGTGATTGTCTCATCACTTAATTGGTTCTTGTTTTGGGTGGGTTGTCTTCGCTGATGACCCGTTGCGCAAAACCCAAGGTAGAGAGCTAATAATGCTATATGAGCTGATTGAACTGAAGGTTCTACGTACTATAGCGCATTCCCTTATCACGTGTCTCATGGATAATATGCTCGTGTATGAAGTATGGGTTGGGGTACCCAACCCCATGGAATTGTTAATTCCAGTTTCTGTATGTTGTTCCTCTATTTGGATGGGGAAACGTATGATATATGTTGATATTATTGTGTGTAACTGTAAGTCTGAAAATGAATGTACAATGCCTTGTTCTTATGTTGATTTGCGTTGATGTTTCCAGGCCACGGTTGCTAGAGCCCTTTTTCTTTTTTCCCCTTTTGTTTTCTTTTTTCCGTTTTCGTTCTTTGAGTTAGTATTTTCTTTTTTTAGTTAGTCAACTAGTACAACGTTTCCACCTTTTAGTCTTAAGAGAGTGTTGAAGCAAAATTAAAGTGAACAAGAAACATCTTTGGCCTGACTGCGTTTTCTTTATTATAGTGAATCCTAATCTGTCTTTTCCCCGAATCCGACTCCCCTTGTGTTGGGTAAAGACCATTGAATTATTCTTTACGATAGAAGCAAGGGGAGGTTTACATTTTGGCGCCCAATAAGGGACTAGCAGATTAGGTTAAGGAAAAAATAGAAAAACAAAGAAATAGGAAGTAATTTTAACAAAGGGCTCTAGCAACCTGAAATCATGGCTTCCGAAGAGGACGCCAGACAGCTGAGTGGGGAGGGCCCAACGTCGGACACGCCTGGCACATCCGATGACGTGGCCACCCTGCGGGACCAGCTGCAACAGCTTGAGCTGCGTCATCGGCTCGCTGTGGCTGATCTGGAGGACCGGTTAAGGCGGGCCCACCACGACCAGATCACAGTCATCGCACAGCCGCCACCCATGGCCCCAAAAGTCAAGATCTTCACCGGCCGGCCCCCCACAACCCCTCAGGAGACCACCTTCACTGAGTGGTACCCGCTCGTACGGGCGGCCCTGGATGACGAGACAGTCGGGAACAAGGCAGCGTTCGTCAAACGACACCTTCGGGGTCCCGCGCTCCAACACGTCAGCAGTCTCCGGACCGATGACGCCCACCACATACTGGAGCAGCTGGACGGTTTATTTGGGACCCTGAGGCCCCCAGACGATGTTTTTATAGACATTTGCCAGGCACGGCCGAAGCCTGGGCAGAAACTAGCCGACTACCTTCTCGACGTCTACGAAAAAATGAAGGACCTGCAGGCAACGGCTCAGTATTCAGATGAGACCTTCAACCTGAGACTTTATTTAGCTTTTTCAAAGAGCTGCTCGGGGCTGATCGCCCTGGAACTTCGAAGCAAATTCGGCGTACCGGGAGAAGGGGCGCCCACATTCGCTGACCTATTCAAGGCTACGAGGAAAATAGAGGGCCTTGGTCAGTCCGAGAGGAGGACGGGTCGGCACCCCGAGGTCGTCGCCCATGTCACCCAGACGGCCACGCCAGCGATGGGAGACAACCCCCCACCGCCACTTCCCAGACGAGCACGAGGTCCCTGTTACAAGTGTGGGCTGGAAGGCCACTACTACCGGGACTGTCGGAACCCGCCCAATCCTCGCCTGGTCGCAGAAGAGGACAGGAGGAGGCGTCGCCGCAACAACGAGTGGCGCCGGCGGAAGGGACTTCCCGAGGTCCCTTTAAACTAAAAGGGGCCACGGCTGACGGGGAAGCCAAGGCCCGGAACGACCAAGCCCCAACACCAAAGGCAGACTGGGTGGAGCGAGCGGTGGAGATCCTGGACAACGACCTCCTCAAGCTACAGCCGGTGAGACTGGCAGCCAATGCCGTGGTGAAGCTCTCGCCGGGGCAGACCTGCGAGCTGCGGGGACACCTTTCCAGGACACCGCCAGCACCCATCCAGGTTCTGCCAAGGGGCAAGGACTGGCTACCCCCGCACGTGGAGGTGTGCTCAGCAGGAATGGAGACGGACACGCGGGTCAAGGTAGTAGTAAGGAATGTGTCGGCCCAACAGATAGTAACTTTGTCGTCAAGGGATGTCTTAGCCGAGATTCAGTGCAATATGGTAGATAGAAAAGCAGACACACAGCCAAGTTTAGAGGCACTGGTAGGACCCTGCTGTGAGGCCCCCATTAGAGTGAATGGAGTTAGCGCTAAGGCTTTAGTGGACAGTGGGTCACAAGTGACCATAGTTTCAGAGTCGTTCTTTAGGACTTATTTACCCACAGTAGAGTTAGAACAGCTTGATTTTGATCTTAACATCAAAGGTGCTGGAGGTCAGGAGGTCCCATACTTAGGGTGTGCTAGGGTAACCGTAGAACTACCGGAAGAGATAGGTGGAACTTCTAGGGTTGTAGACACTGTAGCATTAGTGGGGCCAGACACGTCCTTCTCCACCCGTGTGCCTGTCGTCCTCGGCACCAATGCCATCAGGTGTTTCGCAAAAGATTACAACGCCTCCACGTCTGGCAAGCGGTCCTCTCCTCGCAACATCCGTTGTGAGGTAGCCTTTGCCTACAGTGAGGCTGCTGGTAACAAGGACGGTCGACTTGCTCCCGTCAGACTGGTAGGGCGACCCGTCTCCATACCACCACATTCGGCAGTGGACCTTCGAGGGATGACACGTCCAGGCCTGGTCACCACCAGGGATGCTGTCTTGGTCCAGGAGCCCACTGTCGACGCCCTACCAGATGGTCTTGCAGTCCTGGCCTCAAAGGCACCAACATCCGCCTTACCCAGAGTGAAAGTGACTGTGGTGAACAACACTGACAGTCCAATCTGCGTCAAACGGAAACAGGTCATTGCCGACGTGTTCTGCATCCGTGCAGAGTACGCTGTGACGCAGATTATCCAGCAGATATCAGAGGACTGTAGGTCTAGGGATGATGTTACCTCTTCTTTTTCAGTGACTGACCCTGACAATGTTAGTGATAGTCGTAGTTTAAGGTCTAAATTTAAGTTTGGTGATGAAGTTGATCCAGAATGGAAAGTTTCTTTTACAGAAAAACTAGTTAGTTACTCAGATGTTTTCACCCAGGCTGAATTTGATATAGGTAAAACCGATGTGTTGCATGATATAGAATTGACCCCTGGTCCTGCTATACGTGCACGCCCCAGACCAATCCCTCCCCAAGATCTAGAGGATGTCAGACGCCACATACAGGAGCTGTTAGATGCCAGTATCATAAAGCCATCATCTTCCCCATTTGCAAGTCCTATAGTTTTAGTTAGGAAGAAAACAGGGCAGCTTAGGCTATGTGTAGACTACAGGGCTGTTAATGCCAGGACCATCAGGGATAGCTACACAGTACCTAAGATTGAGGATCTGCTTAGGACATTGACAGGATCACAGTACTTCAGTTCAATGGACCTGTCAAAAGCCTACTATCAGGTACCATTGACAGATAGGGCCAAGAAAATTTCAGCTTTCATCACTCCTCTAGGGCTCTTTGAGTTCGAAAGGTTGAGTTTTGGAATGGTAAATGCCCCCAGTACCTTTCAGCGACTGATGGAGAAGTGTTTCCATGACATGAATCTGTCAGAGCTCATCGTGTTCCTGGACGACGTCCTGGTGCATGGGGAGACGTTACAGGAACTCGAGGAGCGTTCTCTGAGGGTACTGGAGCGGCTCCGGAAGTATCATCTCAAGCTAGATCCTGAAAAATGTATCTTTGGGGTAAGGGAGGTCAAGCACTTGGGATTCCTTATCTCTGGAGAGGGTGTCAGACCCGACCCAGAAAAGATTGAGGCCCTCACCACCTGGCCCGTTCCCAAGACAGTTAGGGAAGTCAAGTCATTCCTAGGGTTTTGTGGCTTCTACAGGAGGTGGGTGAAACAGTTCGCCACCATAGTGAAGCCCTTGAATGAGTTGACAGCTGGCTACCTCCCGACCAAGACGGCTAGGAAGGCAGGGAAGAAGAACCACCTCACGCTGGCCTCAGACATTTCCAATCTTTGGGAGTGTAGGCATCAGGCAGCCTTTGACTCAATCATCAAGGCATTGACCTCAGCCCCTATTCTCGGGTTTCCAGACCCGCAGAGACCTTACCAGTTACATTGCGATGCAAGTGGTATGGGTCTCGGGGCTGTTCTGTACCAGCAACAGGACACGGGGCCCAAGGTAATCGCCTATGCCAGTCGGGGCCTAAACAAGTCAGAGATCAACTACCCTGCCCACAAGAGGGAGTTTCTGGCCTTAAAATGGGCCATGTCTGAGAAGTTTCATGACTACCTAGTAGGAGCCAAGGTGACTGTCTACACAGACAACAATCCGCTTTGCTACGTGCTCAAGAGCGCGAAGCTGGATGCCACTAGCCACAGGTGGCTGGCGTCGTTGTCTCTGTATGATTTTGAGCTTGTATACAAGAAGGGGACTTCCCACAATGACGCTGATGGGCTATCTAGGCGCCCTCAGCCCTCGCCAGAGGAAGATCCCGACTTCCTGGATACGATGGAGAAGACCAAGTTTCTCCTTGACAAAGCCAGAGCGTTTGACGATGCTCCGGTTGTTGCAGTAGACAAAGAGGCCGTGTCTGCTGTCTTGCAGTCTAAGGGGGTAGGAAAGGAAGTTGGTTGTTTCCAGGTGACCGTCCAGCAGGCAGGTGGGCCAGGTCACGCAGATTTGGAGGTAGAACACCCGATCCCTTCCGTTGAGGCTGTATGCAAAGATCCAACTGCTATCCCTGACGCTTTACTGGAGCCAACAGCTCCGGCACTCAACATGGCACCACCGGACTGGGTGAAAATCCAGCAGTCAGACCCGGATCTGGCCATGGTGAAGAAGTCACTGCAGTCAGGACAGCCCCTACCTACCACCAACTCTGTCTTGAAAGCATATCATCGTGAGATGAAACGCTTGACCATAAAAGATGGTATTCTGTACAGGATAGTTCTTGATGATAGAAGTCAAAAGAGGGTACAGATTTTGGTTCCCCGTTCACACCAAGAGGCGGCCATGAAGGGAGTCCATGACGACCTTTTCCACACTCATTTTGAAGATGCTATCAGGCATGCAAGAGCCAGGTTCTTTTGGCCCTATATGGCTACCCAGCTTGAGCGTCGGATAAGGCAGTGTGAAAGGTGCATAAGGAAGAGTTCAGCCACTCAGAAGGCACCTTTAGGGACCATCTCAACCAGCAGTCCCATGGAATTGCTTTCCATAGACTTCCTCACCATCGAGGTCAAGGGGCAGAAGCAGAACATCCTGGTAGTGATGGATCATTTCACTAAGTATGCCCAGGCCATCTGTACTAAAGATCAGAAGGCAAGAACTGTAGCCAAGGCACTCTGGGACAACGTTTTCATGTTGTATGGGTTTCCAGAGCGCATTCTGTCAGATCAGGGCCGTGATTTCGAATCACGCATCATCAAAGAACTCTGTGGGATGCTGGGCATTGAAAAATGTCGAACAACGCCATATCATCCTGCCGGGAATCCAGTGGAGCGGTGGAACAGAACGCTTATTGGCATGCTACGCAGTTTAGAAGAGGAAAAGAAGAAAGATTGGCGGAAGCACTTGCAAGCTTGTGTCCATGCCTATAATTGCTGTGTGCACCAGAGCACGGGCTACAGTCCGTTCTATCTTTTCTTTGGTAGACAGCCCAAGCTCCCTATTGATTTGGCTTTTGGGATCTCCCCAGACAGGAAGTCCTCATCCTTGACAGAGTATGTTAAGGGTCTCAAGACAAACCTCCAGCAGGCCTATGATTTGGCTTCCAAGAACATGCAGAAGATAGCCGAGCGGAATAAGGCCCGGTATGATCTGCGGGCCCATGCTGTAGCCTTAGAGACTGGAGACCGGTGTCTAGTCAGGAAACTAGGCCCAAGGGTGACCTCTAAGGTGGATGACCGTTGGGAGAAGGAGGTCTATGTAGTGATTTCCCGTCACCCCGAGCTTCCAGTGTACACTGTGAGGCAAGAGGGGGGTAATGGTCCCAACAGGACTTTGCACCGCAACCTACTTCTGCCTGTAGGGGCTGTTGGGATGCCAGAGCAACCCCCTCCTGTCAGGCCAGCTCCCCCAAAGAGGCACCACGTAGAGACAACTGTTGATGAAGAGAATGAAGAGTCAGATGAGGAGGAGGACGCCCTTGTGCCCTTATACCCTCAGGGGCAGCCCAGTGCTGGTTTGAGGCCAGAAGCTTCACCCTTTGTACCTAGAGTTTGTTCTGGGGCACGGGAAGATAGGGCTGATGGGGACCTCCAGGAAGATGGACCAGGATCATTTTCCTTGAGCAGTTCTGAACTGGTGGGTCAGGAAGACGTATCAGAAGCTAAAGAGTTTGATCCTACTGAGCAGGCTGGACTCAATGAGGAGTCACTTGAGTCTGGTAGTCAGAATGAAACAGGAGAGGAAGAAGGTCTAACAGATCAGGCCACAGAGGGGCCAAGCAATCCATCCTCAGGGGATAGTCAGGAAACATTGCGTCCCCGTAGGTCTAGCAGGCTCAGAAAGCCAACAAACCGGTACTGTGACTTCAATTGGGGTCAGGTAGACTCCATGAGTCTGGCAATCGAACACGCTGATGCCCTGGAGTCCCTGATAGACCAGAGTCCAGTCTGGCAGAAGGCTGAGTCTGTAAAGCAGGTCCTAGGAGTCCTGCGGTCGCTCCTGTCCTCTTCATAGGGACAGTTAAGTTCGGTGACACTGGGCTATGTCCATTTTCTGCAGTTGTGCTGCAGGAAAGTAGTGAAGTTGTCATGGGTTATCTCCCTAGACTATGATGATGTCAGTTTGTTTTTGTTTGTTTATTTTTGTGTGTGTACCACATTTGTATCAGGGTTTGAACTGGTGAACCCACTGAAGGTTGAGTATCGATGTTTCCAAAATGTTGTTAATTTTTTGGGGAAACATCTCGCTCTGGAGGGGTATATGTACACCCGTACAGGGCGTACGAGTATGAAGTTTGTTCTTGTGGTTTTAATGCTGGCACCAAGGCTGCTGGTGGGGAACCGAAGGCTAGCCGTCTAATGTTACAGACGCTCTCGTGGTCAAGGTGTGGGACTGACCGCGGGAATGTGCCCCTATAGGCAAGCCTGTGGTGAGCCCTGATACCATCGGGTTGTCAGTTCTGTTTAAGTTGAAGTCAGGGTGATTAATGCCAGCTGTTAGCCGCCCTGGGATGATAGGACGCTATATTTTCGCGGGGTTTTCGCGGGAGGAATAGACTCTCCCGTAAATTTTAAGAAAATAGTCCTGATTATTTTGTTTATTATTTGTAAGAGAGTTTTGGTTGAGATTTAGATGATGTACATGAAAAAATAGGAAATCAGTTTTGAATGTATGTACTTTGGAATCTATGGGGGAAAAACTTTTGGTTAGTCAATAAAATTAAAATAGAATAGCCCTAGTGAATAATTATGAGGTGTAGTAATTTCAGGAACCGCGCCCTGTAGTGCCAGAACAGAGGGCGGGGAATCAGTTAGTGCCCCACTCTTGTTGGAAGCAGTCGCCTAGGGAAGGACGGGGGGGTCAGTTAGTGCCCTACCCTTTTAGAAGCAGTATGTGCTGAGAGATGTGGCCAGGAAACCAGGTGTGTGGAAATATTTTATTTTCATTTTGTCATTGATGCTAGGAGATTTTATTCCTTGATATTAGTATGTTATTAGGTTTTATATTGTGCATTACAAGGTTATATTGATGTGATGGAAATTGATTGTTTTTGTGCGTTTGCATTTGGACACATTAATTGTTTGTGATTTTTGCAAAGCCTATTTAGTCTTGATGTTGATTGGGAAGTAAAGTATGTATTTGAGAGAATACACCATTGGGAGGAAAAAAAAGGAGAAAGTTTAGCCAGACGTTGAATTAGGTGTTGGGAAGTCATGATATGTTTTGGGATATTTTGTTTTAAAAGTTAGATTACTGAACATAAGATATCGGTGGTTAATCCGGCCGGCACTCATTGTTTTGCGTTGTTTTAGCAGTTTTGTTTTCCAAGGTATATTTAAATGCGACTGTCGGGATCTTTATGTATTGTTTTGGCGTTGTGGCAGATTAAGTGTTTGGGGGTGTTTTTTAGAGAGTTCCATGTATTATTTTTGCGGGGAAAAAACTGTTAGGAACTGGGGAAAGATAGTCTATACAGGACATAAATATTTCGGGATTACTGGTCATTGTGGATTAATAATAATGATAATGATAATAAATGAAGGGAAATTGATAATGATGAAGGAGAGTGTGTTTATAGGTGACAATTGTTTAGTATTAATGGACAGGTGTACTTGTAGTTGGGATGAGTATGTTTAGTGAATATAGTTTTGGTTTAATGAAGGAATGTTCGCAATAATGTTAAAGACTGAAATATGTTATTACGTTTCTTTTCCCGTAACTGTGTGAATACTCTCTCTCTCTCTCTCTCGCTCGCTCGCTCGCTCGCGCGCGCGCGTTTTCTCTTACTCACTCTCTCTCTGTGCCTCCGCCTGCCTTTCACGCTCTCTGCCCGTCTGTCTGTCTGCTCTCGCTCTCTCTCTCGCTCGCTGCCTCTGTCTGTCACTCACGCTCTCTGTCTGCCTGTCTGCACTCGCTCTCTCTCTCGCTCGCTCTCTCTCTTTCTCTCTCCCCCTCATAATTGTTTCGTTATATATGATATACCCATGTATTCATGTTAGATGTGAATGGTTATTTTTCTTGCTCATGTGTATACACACTTCAAGCCAAGTTTATATTTTGTTACCAATTGTTTGTGGTTCGGACAGTGGTCAGTTATCCAAATTGTGATTGACTGTAAACGCGAGCTAATGAGCGTTGTTGGTTGAGCACGTGGGAATCAGGTGACCCAATGATGTTGGATGAATGAGGTCCACATAATTGGAAGATGATGTTCCGACTTGGTCGGCATAGGGTTAAACTGAATGGCGTTTACCTTATTCATGGAGTGATTGTCTCATCACTTAATTGGTTCTTGTTTTGGGTGGGTTGTCTTCGCTGATGACCCGTTGCGCAAAACCCAAGGTAGAGAGCTAATAATGCTATATGAGCTGATTGAACTGAAGGTTCTACGTACTATAGCGCATTCCCTTATCACGTGTCTCATGGATAATATGCTCGTGTATGAAGTATGGGTTGGGGTACCCAACCCCATGGAATTGTTAATTCCAGTTTCTGTATGTTGTTCCTCTATTTGGATGGGGAAACGTATGATATATGTTGATATTATTGTGTGTAACTGTAAGTCTGAAAATGAATGTACAATGCCTTGTTCTTATGTTGATTTGCGTTGATGTTTCCAGGCCACGGTTGCTAGAGCCCTTTTTCTTTTTTCCCCTTTTGTTTTCTTTTTTCCGTTTTCGTTCTTTGAGTTAGTATTTTCTTTTTTTAGTTAGTCAACTAGTACAACGTTTCCACCTTTTAGTCTTAAGAGAGTGTTGAAGCAAAATTAAAGTGAACAAGAAACATCTTTGGCCTGACTGCGTTTTCTTTATTATAGTGAATCCTAATCTGTCTTTTCCCCGAATCCGACTCCCCTTGTGTTGGGTAAAGACCATTGAATTATTC
Source organism: Babylonia areolata (assembly GCF_041734735.1). Lineage (NCBI taxonomy): Eukaryota > Metazoa > Mollusca > Gastropoda > Neogastropoda > Buccinidae > Babylonia > Babylonia areolata. The sequence goes on along the minus strand of NC_134878.1, from coordinate 13,177,358 downwards.
TTTACGATAGAAGCAAGGGGAGGTTTACATAATATAAAGAATTTTATTTTTAATCTATGAAACAACTATTTCTCTTAATCTGCACGCCTTATGCACGTATAACATCAGGTTTTTTGTGCATGACATCAATAAACTCAGTCTGAATAAACGATTTGCGAAATATTCAGGATATAACAAAGCTCTAATAAGTTTTGGACAACGAAAGAACAAAAAAATTCATGTTCATTATTTTTCTTTTTGGCATCCTACACCATAGACACAAGGGACACTGCATGATTTGTTTCCGAAATGGTGCACGTTTTTGGTTGCGAGTTTGGTTGTAGCAATTGAAGGATGTTAACCGAAGAAATGAAGGACAGCACATGTTTTCTGCTTTTGTCCGTGTCGACGGATCGCCATTGGCATTGCCCTCGATTTTGCGGAGTAGAAGTTAGATGCGCTTGAGCAAGATCCTAGACGGCCGCGGAGCTCTCTTCCAGCGGTCTGTTGGTGAATGAGACTGAGAGAGAGAGAGAGAAGAAAAAAAAAGGAGAGAGAGGGGAGTGGTAGTACAGACATCAATTTCACATTTTGAACAATCTCCTATTTGTATCACCCGGTTTATGAGACTTCTCACATGTATATATGTACACACACACCCCCCCGTCTAAAAACACTTATAGTGAATAGACGTTTAACTGAAGATAACACACACACACACACATATATATATATATGTGTGTGTGTGTGTGTGTGTGTACACCCAGCCAGTATTTAATGGTGGAACAGTTAAGGAAACGTGCTCCTGCGAAGGGTAAAGTTCCCAGTGAACCCCCACCCCCCCACCCTCCAACCCCTCCATCCCCTGTGGAACCTCTGGGTCAAACTGGTGCACAGAGTGGGTGGACGCTCACAAGGTACATCTACTTTACAGTATGCTCTCTCGCGCACACAGTCCAACAGCCAAGCCTGTAACGTAGTCTCGTACATTATGAATCATTGTACTGATTTGCGTTCTATCTATTTTGTTTGTTTTTGTTATCAAATTACACTATTGATATCAAATGTTTTGTTGTTACACTTATCTATATATCTTAATTATTTGTTTAATAATGATGATGATTATTGTATTTTTTAGTATGAACTGATTCTTATTGTCTTGCAGAGAATGGTCCTATTTTAAAAACCAGTCTGATTTGGGTTTTTTATTATCATTATTATTATTGTTGTTGCAGTAGCACATCTGAAGACATTTGTCATGAGAAACTATTCCAGTAGAAGCATGTAAACTCAATGAATTTTTTTTTTAACTTATTCAGTAGTAGCTATACTACATTGGACTTTTCAATAAGACAGCTAGCACGGTGGGGTTTAGGGAGTGGGGGTGGGGGGGGGGGGGGGGCTGCTGCACACACTGAAAGAAGAAAAAGACGAAGGAATATTTCATGACAGAACCATGTGAACAGACTTTTCATCGCAAAGACGTTGACTATCATCACCATAAGACATATACGAGGGCCACGCGACCTCATACTTTTATAATGAATGGCCCTTTTTAAAACCATTCTGCTTTTGTTATTTCCTATTGTTGCAGTATCACAGCTCAAGACATTTGTCGTGAGAAATAATTCCAGGGGAAGCATGTAAAAACACATGACAACAGACTTTTCAGCGTAAAGACTTTGACTATCAAGTCATTTCCCAGATACGAGGACCACGCGACTTCATAATTATTACAAT
>NC_134878.1:13153139-13168139 GCF_041734735.1 Babylonia areolata | reverse complement strand
TAATTCATAAATTAGCTAAACAAACTAACAAACCAGAAGACTGGCAACAATTTCGGTGTTTTAGGAACTATGTTACATATAGAGAAAAACAAAGACAGCTTGAGTATATCACCAATTTAGAAAATAAGATAACAACTTCATCCAATTTTGGAACAAAAGAATGGTGGAAACTTGTTAAGTCATTTTTGAGAAAGAAAGGTGTTGGGTCAGATGAAATTCCCCCTATTATATCTAATGGTATTGTCTATTATAAAAACAAAGATAAAGCTGATGTTTTTAACAACTTTTTCATTTCACAATCCACTCTTGAAGACAGCGAAAAAGATTTACCTGATATTCCATTCCTCGACTTAGAACTTACAGACATAGCGCTTACTACTTCTGATGTTGAAGGTGTTATTCTAAATCTAAATAAAAATAAAGCGGTAGGGCCAGATCTTGTACATAACAGATTGTTAATTGCCTCATTGCCAGCCATTCTAGACCCACTAACCAGGATTTTCAACAAAAGCCTTCATGAATCAAAATTTCCTCTGGTATGGAAAACAGCACATGTAAATCCTCTGCATAAAAAAGCTTCGAAGGAACTTTGTAGTAATTACCGTCCAATCTCTTTGCTTAGCTGTGTTGGTAAAGTCCTTGAGAGATGCATCCATAAGCAAGTTTACAAGTTTTTTTCATCAAATCATATTTTATCTCCTTCCCAGTCAGGTTTTATTCCTGGTGATTCGACAGTAAATCAGTTGCTCTGTATTTATAATGACTTATGCTCATCTTTTGATAATGGAGTCACAACCCAGGCTGTGTACTTTGATATATCTAAAGCTTTTGATCGAGTTTGGCATAAGGGACTTCTTCTGAAGTTAAGAGCGAATGGCATACGAGGCAAATTACTTGACTGGTTTTCCGATTACCTCTCTAACCGTATCCAAGCAGTTGTTATAAAGAGTGATAAGTCTGATTACAAAGGAATACCCGCAGGTGTTCCTCAAGGCTCTGTACTTGGTCCACTATTATTCCTTATCTATATCAATGATATTGTATACGACATCCATTCAAACATTAAGCTATTTGCAGATGATACAAGTATGTCCTTAGCACTAAATAACCCAAACATCCGTGCACAAACACTCAATTCTGACTTAGAAAAGATAGATTCTTGGGCTAAGCGATGGAAAGTCAAATTTAATGAGGGGAAAACAGAGTTATTAAATTTTTCTCGAAACACTGACACAATTTTACCTCTTACTTTTGGCATCACACCATTACAAAGTACAGACACACATAAACATCTAGGCGTCATACTCCAAAACAACTGTAAATGGGAGGAACATATTAAAAGTATAATCAATGCTGTAACTATGTTGGTTTCTTGTCTTAAGACGTATAAGTACAAGTTAAATAGGAGAGCATTAGAAATCATGTACAAATCATTCATATTACCACATTTTGACTATGCTGATATTGTTTGGGATAATTGCACAGATGCACAATCAGATTCTCTGGAAAATTTACAGCTTGATGCATTAAGAACCATAACTGGAGCTGTTCGTGGGACAAGCCACCAAAAAATATACCAAGAATCAGGGTTCTGTACACTTAAGGAAAGAAGGAAAAGACACAAACTTGTGCATTATTTCAAGATGGTTAACGGTCTATGCCCTAACTACCTAAATGGTCTTGTTCCTGGTCTTGTTTCAGACAATAACCCTTACCATAGACGCAGGTCATTGGAACGCACCGTACCAAGATTTCACACCGAACTCTATCGGAAATCATTCATACCATCTACTACTTATCTCTGGAATTCTCTACCTGATTATGTTAAAACCAGCAATTCCTTAAGCCAGCTTAAACATTACCTATGTGCTAACGATGCTGTAGTGCCTAGCTATTATTACTATGGTAAACGGAAGGAACAAATCATTCACTGTCGACTTCGTCTAGGGATTAGTGACTTAAGAGAAGATATGTTCAACAGACATTTAATAAACGACCCACTTTGTGCTTGTGGCACTGCAAGCGAAACTGCTGAACATTATTTATTATTTTGTCAAGACTTTCATATGGCTCGGGCAAACACAATCTTAAATTTATCTCCAAACTACATTCACGTTAAAATTCTGTTGCATGGAGATCCTGTTCTCCAAAATCATACAAATATATTCATATTTCAAACTGTCCACCAGTTTATCTCCGATTCAAATAGATTTTAGCTTAGAAAGTATTGTGAAGAAAGAGTACAACATGATTCTATTCGTAAAATATATGTTGAATTTTTTGACTGACCAAATATTCAAGGTGAATGGATTGGCCAATGATCTGTTAGAATTTCTCCTCTCCCCTCTGTTCCCCCTCCTCCACCACCTTACCCTCCATTCTTCTAAATTTTCTTCTTCTTCTTCGTGTTTTTCTTCTATTAGGCCAATTACTTTGGTGATAACAAATTTAATCTCATGTTAATATTGATATTAGCATTATTTTACTATATTATGTACTGTTTGTTTATTTGTTTTATTTCATCATTACATTACTTACTGTTTATGCATGTTATTTCATACAAGTCATAATATGGTTCATCTGCCGTCATGATAAAATTGAAGTGCAACGTTGTGAGCACAGTATAAGCTTTAAGCTTGTTGATGCTCTTTTGTCATTCAATGCATTGTAATCATGTGTATTGTTGAATAATTAAAGTTTATTTAAACCAAGTTCCTGTTTGAACAAAAAATGATAATAATGACTGCTCTTGTTGTTGGGTCAGAATATCAGATCAAAGTGCCAAGCTTAGAGAATACAAAAAATATAAATATAACAGTAAATGCAGTTTGCATATAATTAGGCTTCTTTTTTTTCTTTTTTTCTTTTTTTTTTGTGCCCATCCCAGAGGTGCAATATTGTTTTAAACAAGATGACTGAAAATAACTGAATTTTATCTATTTTTATGCCTAATTTGGTGTCAACTGACAAAGTATTTGCAGAGAAAATGTCAATGTTAAAGTTTACCACGGACACACACACACACACACACACACACACACACACACACACACACACATAGACAACCGAACACCGGGTTAAAACACAGACTCACTTCGTTTACACAAGTGAGTCAAAAAAAGCAAGGGTATAGTGTAGGCCAGCTCATGAGCAATAGGGGACAGGGACACAGCAGCGACAGTGGATATCTTCGCCCTGTTTGATTTTTTTTTTAACTGGGCAATGAGGGAAAACAGGAAAAGGAACAACAACGAAAAAAAGCAAGGGTGGGCGTGGGGGACCGAAACACTGACAACATTGCAGAATGGACGAGGCAGCCATTTACACGGACCCACGCTTTTGGTTTAAACAAATCTTTATTTAGAAAACATGTCATAAATGTACACGTAAACAGCGGAGCAACAACAAGGTAACAGCTTCTATCGTGCTCAGGAATGTGATCAATCATTTTCGTTGGTTTCGTTTGAAGGCTAGTGAACGTTGTACAAATACAATTATGTTGAAATACAATTTTCCAAAATTTAATGACAGTCATAGTTTCCTACTTTGAGCAGCCGTCGAAATTACAATAAATATGAACATGATCGTGTTTTTTTAAGATTCATTGTTCACAACATAAAACAGAAAATGGTCAGAAAAAAACACGTTTTAAGACACACAACCGACAAGAACTTGGAGGAATCTGGTAATCAGTTCTTCTGTGCCACGACGCCACAGTGACTCTTCACGGGGTAAAGCCAGAAGCAAAAGAAAAGACGTTATGACACGGTGATGGATCACTATCACGGGGTCTACATTGTTATGATTAAATTCACCGCTTTGGGTGTTAGTGTGATATGATTAAATTCACTGTGAAGGAGACTGTGCGACATACTTTTAGCGACCACAATTTCCCCTTTCTCGCTTCCCAATGATCAGTGTTAGTGTGATTTTTTTTCCACGCTATGCATGAAAGCAATAAGATTTACAGTAGGTCAGTACCACAGGATTCAAGTTTTGTATGATCGGGACGGGTGCATCATCATTATTGTCAGACAAAAAGCACTGAGAATCATTTCAAATTTGTTTGTTGTTGCTGTTGTTGTTGTTGCTTTCTTTCTTTCTTTTCTGGACATCCCTGAGAACCCCTCCTTGTGAGGACTTTCCGGCCCGCTTCAAAATGTATTGTTTCAACAAACAAACCTTCCATGATTATGTCTTTCCTTTCAGTCTTTTCTCTACTTTTCATTCTCTCACTTTTGTTCTTCTTTTTCGTTTTTCGTTGTTTTTTTTCCGTGTCCTTTCCTTGTTTTCTTTTCTTTTGTCTTCCTTCTTCTTCTTCTTCTTCTATACTTTTCTTTCTTTCTTTTCAATGTACGTTAAAACGTACCGTTACTTTTACGTTCATGCATGACATCACAAAAACGATCTGTCGAGTTTGAATTCCACGATGAATCTATTTCCGATTGAATGTAGTTTCTTGTTGAACCGAAGCAGTTTCTATTTTGGATCTGTTTTGTTTTCCAACGGTTAATATATAAACGGACAGTTAATTCTGATGTTTGGATTCGGCATTTTGTATTATTTTTATAAACAGTCCCGCTAATGTTTACATTGCACTCCATCGTGGGTTTCTGAGATGTATTATGGAAAGGGGGGTTTGTTTGTTCATGTATTTATTGGTTTGTCTATTGTTTGTTTATTTATCTTAGTCATAATCTCCCAAGAAGTTTTCCTCGACCCTTTCCACAACCTTTATGTGAGCGTTATTATATTCCTGGCAATAATTTTCGACGGGAGTGTTTCCACTTGTAATGGCACGCTTTGCTGTTGCTTTTTTTTGTTTGTTTGTTTTTTGGGTTTTTTTCGGACACTCCTTTCCTATTTCTGCAAAGGGATGGGTCGTTACCCCCAACCAACCAATTCACATGGAAGGGGGTGGGGGAGTGTTTTTGTTTGTTTGGTTGTTGTTGTTTTTTTTTTTTTGTTTTTTGTTTGTTTTGTTTTGTTTTTATTTTTTTACCTACAAAAGTCTCAACACCGTTAACTAACTAACTGACGGCAATAACCCCTCCCCCTTCCCCTCTCCCCCAGCAGTGCTATCGTCACTCCATCCCACCCCAAACCCCCCACTACCTCCCGCACACATCGCTTCGGGCTCTGCAGCTTTTTACATTATCAGAAACCCTTGGCTGTAAAACAGAGCCGATTCTGGGGGCGCTCAGTTTGTCACGAACGATGAAGGGCGTCAGAGAGTTGCGGGGGAAAAAGTGGATCGCATTGCGGACCTCAAGCCGTTACTACTTCTTCTTATTCTTCTTCTTCGTTCGTGGGCTGCAACTCCCACGCTCACTCGTATAATTACACACGAGTGGGTTTTTACGTGTATACCGTTTTTACCCCGCCATGTAGGCAGCCATACTCCGTTTTCGGGGGTAAGCCATTACAATGCTGACACACCGACTGGATCGCCGTGAGGCCGAGAACGACTTTTAATGTTCATTCACAGTTGATGCTGGCGTACGTGAAATCAAACAATAGACCTCACAGTTTGAGAAGCAGCAGTAAAGTACTGACGCAAGAGAATATATCTGGGCTGCTCTGTCTCAGTACGTGTTGGCAGAGGGCGAGCTCAATTTGCATTCAGAAAGTTGCGAGTTCGAGTCCACCAGACTCCCAATATATTAAACACTGACTCTCTCACCGCTTAGCTGACCATCTTACTGCGTCAGTTGTGGTTCTGGTGGCGTCAGTGTGGTCAGCGTTTTGGGTAGGCTCCTTCCTCTGCCCCACCATCACCCCACCCCACCCAACCCCACCCCCTACCCCCCACCGCCCTGGGACGGTCACCCCACACACACACACACACACACACACACACACACACACACACACACACACACACCTTCGGCTACATCATTAATCTGAGACTGGTGTCCACCATATACCCCCGGCGCACGAACGAAACTAAACTTATCGACAAAGTTAGTGACTGGCTGAAGACAGGGGCCAGCTAAGTACTATAAAGGGAGAAACTTAACTTCTGTTCCTCGCGTGTCTAACATCAAAATTCAACTTTCTGAAAATGAGTGCCTGTCGGCGTTCTGGTGATTTCAGTCCAACGGAAGGTACACGTCCTTCCGAGTGGCTAAAGCATTGGACTTTTGATCTGAGCGTCCCGGGTTCGAATCTCAGTAACGGCGCCTGGTGGGTAAAGGGTGGAGATTTTTCCGATCTCCCAGCTCAACATATGTGCAGACCTGCTTAGTGCCTGAACCCCCTTCGTGTGTATACGAAAGCAGAAGGTCAAACACGCACGTTAAATATCCTGCAATCCATATCAGCGTTCGGTGGGTTATGGAAACAAGAATAAACCCAGCATGCACACCCCCGAAAGCGGAGTATGGCTGCCTACATGGCGGGATAAAAACGGCCATAAACTTAAAAGCCCACTCGTGTACATACGAGTGAACGTGGAGGTTGTAGCCCACGAACGAAGAAGAAGAAAAGGATTAACAGTAAAAGAATAATTATACCAGTCACTGATATGGAACTGGGCTACCTCAAATGGGAAAGAAAGGAAAGAAGAACACTAGCTATGAGAAAGGACGAGGGAGAGAAAGTGGGGGGTGGGAGTAGAGAGAGAGAGAGAGAGAGAGAGACAGAGAGAGAGACAGAGAGACAGAGAGAGAGACAGAGAAACGGAAAGATAGGAGAAACACAGACAGACCGACAAAGCGACCGACACACGACACAGACAACGGGAGCGAGCAAACAGACCTCAAAGTGAACTGATGAGGGACAGATAAAGCAGGTGCACAAACACACGAGAGAACGGAAAGCTTCTCACACACACACACACACACACACACACACACACACACACACACACACACACACACACACACACACACACACACTTACCAACTTCCCACCCCTTCTGCAACTCTCTCTCTCTCTCTCTGTTTCTCTCTCTCTCTCTCACGCACACACACACACACACACACACACACACACACACACACACACACACACACACACTCCTACCCCTCTACCTACACACACACACACACGCGCGCACTTACCGACTTCCCACCCCCTCTGCACGCACACGCACACACAATTTCTCTCTCTCTCTCTCTCTCTCTCTCTGTCACACACACACACACACACACACACACACACACACACACACACACACACACACACACACACACACTTACCGACTTCCCACCCAAGAGCGGGAAAGGTGTCAAGCTGGGGAATGGAGTTTAATTAATCAAGACCGAAGGTCAGTGAGGCAATGCAGAAGGTCGGACCACAGAGGACACTCATTAACACACACACACACACACACACACACACACACACACACACACACACATATTATATATATATACATATATATATATATATATATATATATATATATATATATATATCCATCACAACCCTGACACACTTTCATATTTCAACGTCCGATGGAGATAAATTAATTTTCACGACTTCCCTTTGTTAAATGAAATAGAAGTTTTATTTCTGAAAGTGAAGACGGAAATTTCTTCTCAGCAACGACAAACAAGTGAAAGAGATGGAGGAAGAAAAAGAAGAAGAGGAGGAGGAGAAGAAGAGGACACGAAGAAGAAGGAGGAGGAGGAGGAGCAAGAAGAAGGCTGTGATGATGTTGATGATGACGATGATGTAGAAGAACAAGAAGGTCTTGGATGAGCAATTTTAAAGAGTGAGTGAGAGGAGCAGGAGGAGAAAAGACAGGGAGAAAGGAAGAAAAGAAACAAAGAAAGAAAGGGGAAAAAAAAGAGAAAGATTCAGGTGGACAAAATAACCCATTAACCGAATGACAAGTTGAGCGACTGGCTGATGGTTAAACCGGTTGTTTGATGGTAGCAACGGCTGACCAATTACTCACTGTACATTTCTCTTCGTTGTGCTGCCAGTTTCCTTTCCAAAACCTTCAGGGGGAATGGGAGAGGTGGGTGGGGGGGGGGAGGGAGCGGGGTAACTGGCATCGAACCAAAATGTCTGGAACCGATCTCACACTTTTTTTTTTTAATTCTGGTTTTTGTTGGTTTCTTCTTCTTCTTCTTCTTCTTCTTCTTCTTCTTCTTCTTCTTCTTAATGTGTGATTGAGATTCTATCTTTCTTTCTGTTTTTCTCCTTTTCTGACTTTTCTTTCTTTCTGTCTTGTCTCCATTTTTCTTTCGTTCTTTTCTTTCTTTTTCTGTCTACCTGCCTGTCTTTCCTTTTTTCGTAATTTTCTTATGCTCGAAAACTACCCTTTTTTTCTCAAATTAACCAGTCATCTTGTTTTCGAATGGTACTGCTTTCGAATACTTTCTACAAAAGACGATCTGTCAATTTTACCGCTCCCCTCCCCTGCCCCTCATTCAAGAAATTTCGGGAAAAAGTGAACAGGTTTTCGTAAAGTTAGGAGGGGATTTGGTCTCTGTGTGTGTGTGTGTGTGTGTGTGTGTGTGTGTGTGCGGGAGGGTTGTTTTGTTTTCTTGTTTGTCTGAACGGGTTATTATCGAACAAGGGAATGGGAACTGCTTTTTCTGTCTGCCTTTCTTTTTCTTTCTCGCTTTCTCAGTTAATTTCTTTCTTCTTTAAAATAAAATAATCTTTAATCAATATATGCAAATGCGGGGATCGAGTAAATCTTCCTACCACACATCAGATGAAAACAAAAGCAAAACAAAAACAAAAACAAGCGAAACAGGCCATAATGGAAATCTTCCTTTTCATTCATTTCTCACCCACCCAGCCAAGTTTCACGGGATGGCAACCCCCTTTGGCCTTCGAAGCAGAGAAAATCTCATTAGCATTTAAACCTGAACGAACGAACGAACGAATGCCTTGTAAACCTCACTGAAGACAAGACTTCCCACCTTGTATGTGTATGTGTGTGTGTGTGTGTGTGTGTGTGTGTGTGTGTGTGTGTGTGTGTGTGTGTGTGTGTGTGTGTGTGTGTGTGTGTGCGTGTGTGTGTGTGTGTGTGCGTGTGTGTGTGTGTTTTGTCTTGCTGGGCGGGAGCCGGGTCAGGAAGTTTGCAAACCCAAAGAATTACTGGCATATAGTGCAGGTGTTTCACACAACTGCACCATTTTCGCACCTATGTCAGCGTTCGTTTCCGTCCCTTCTGATGGCGTGAGAGACTTATTATAATTAAACGCAGTCTATGTGTTCCCTCCCTCTCTCCTCCTGTCAACTCGGTTCACTTTCTCGAGTTTCCCAGCTAGCGAGGCCTAGTCAGTCATCGGCTGGTTATTGTTTTGGGTTGGTCGATGGGCTTGTGGTCACTGTTCTAAAAAATACATGGATAGCGCATGCCTTCTTTGAGCCCCTTTACTAACTGAAACCAGCGGAAGTGTTCAATCAGCCATATTGCTTCTCGTCTCAGTATAGCGCGAAGCGGTGACTTCATATGTGTAGCCGAGCGCTCAGCTGGGTTCCGGCAAGCTTTCACTTGCTCGCGGCGTTAGTTAATTTGACATTCCTGTGTGCGTATCTACTGCAAGTTTGCACCAGGTGTCACAGCACTGTTTTCCTGAAATAACTTTGGTAGATAATCCATTGGCAGATTTCAATCAAGACACAACATTTGGCATGTTGTGGGGCACGCATAACACGATTTCATCGAAGATACGTGGTTACAGTTCAGAAACTACCACCAGTTAGCAGACGACTTGTCATCGGACTGACGGCTGGATACGAGAAACAATATGGCGTCCAGTTGGCTTCAGCTTTTCTGGCCAATGAGCTATCCATGTGTTTTTAGGGCAGTGGCTTGTGGTCCATACGTATTGCACACCACCTCTCAAGATCCTGTTCGGTTCGTTTTCACAGCCCTTGTTTGTTTGTTTGTTTCTTCTTCTTCTTTCTTTCTTTCTTTCTTTTTTCTTTCTTCTTCTTCTTCTTTCTTTCTTTGTTTCTTTCTTTCTTTGTTTCTTCTTCCTTCCTTCCTTTCTTTCTTCTTCTTTCTTTCTTTCTTCTTCTTCTTTCTTTCTTTCGTCTTCTTCTCCTCCTTTTTCTTCTTCCCCTTCTCCTTCTCCTCCTACTTCTTCTACGTTCGTTGGCTGCAACCAGCTCCCAATCATGTTCACTCGTTTGATGGTTAAAATTGTACGTGATCTTTAACGCGCATGACCCAATTTTATCCTGTCATTTAGGCATCCATTCTCCGTTTTCAAGAATATTTTCATCGTTGCAGAAGGGGATTATTTTGACATAACGAGAAAGCATTACACCCCTCGGGGGGACACACACACACACACACACACACACACACACACACACACACACACACACACACACACACACACCATCAATCATTTATGTCTTTTTTTTCCTTCTTTTTTTAAAAAAAAAGACGGAAATCAGACTCTTCAAAATTATTCATTCATCCAAGATGAACTGGACTATTCATAGTCTGCCTTATTGTTAGTTGGGTTTTGTGTGTGTGTGTGTGTGTGTGTGTGTGTGTGTGTGTGTGTGTGTGTGTGTGTGTGTGTGTGTGTGTGTGTGTGTGTGTGTGTGTGTTTCTTGGAATATGTGTGTTGTTTCTGATGCAATATCTCATGCTGTGATGGAATATGGATTGTGTTTGTCCCTCGGTTGCTGGCTGGTTGGCTCGTTAGTTTGTCTCATATCTTCAGTTTCTTTCTCTGCTTTTCGTCTCGTCTGCTGTTCGTTTCTTTCTGGGACGCAGCGTGTATGGGATGAGTCACCCTGTGCAAAGTGATGCCCTCCCTCTTACAGAAACCGGAAACTGAAAATTGCTTCGGCTCAGATCAAGAAGGTTAAACCCCGTTTCTCCGTCGCAAACAATGAGTCTGGCCATTATCTGGACTGCAAACAGCACGCGGGATGCGTTCTTCTCTGTCACTGAGGACTCCTAAAAGTGTGTGGTAAAGTAGGTGCGTTTCAAACCTTTTGCGAGTCCTACGTCTTTCCAGGCCCATCCCCCGCCCCCCCCCCCCCCCTCCCCCCTCCACCCACCCACCCCCCACTCCCACTCATACATCTCCTGTGACAATGACTCCCCATCTTCTAGTCCTCTCTGTCTCTGTCTCTCTCTCTCTCTTCGTTTTTTCTTCGTCGTCCTCTGTTGAGATAAGATTCCTTTTGTCACCTCTCTCCTAAATTAAATTGGGAGCGGTGCGAAAAGTTCGTTCTTAAGGTGGCTCGTTTCCGATACCTCCAAAGTTCTGGTCAGGATGGGGTTTCCCACGTAAATTGCTCGTCTTTTGTCTGCTCCTGACAAAATCTGCGGGGTTTCTGATATTGAATTCCTGTGTCTTGAATTCTACGTCGTGACAATGACATAAGGCCGTCCTAGCCTTCTTGTGTGTCCTTAGCTGGTCAGTTGTAAATTTGGCGTCTGTCTCTGCCAGTGAGCAATTAGCGTGAGTGCGCGCGCGCACACACAGCGTGTGTGTATGTGTGTGTAATGAGAGCGACAGACAGAGACAGACAAAGACAGAGACAGAAACTAGGAGACGGAGACCGAAAATGACAGTCAACCGTATCAACAACTATTTGATGGTGTTTAAAAAAAAAGAATAACAATAAGAAAGAATATACATACATATATATGTATATATATATAGAGAGAGACAGACAGACAGACAGACAGACAGACAGACAGACACAATAAGAACACAGAGACACAGAAACACATACACAGACAGACATACAGAAAGAAATCTGACTCGCCTCAACTCGAGACAACAGATAACCGCCATACAAGCCTTATTGTCGCCTGTTAAGAGGGCTTCTCCATAATAGTAAATTGTCGCCTACCCCCCACCCACCCACCCACCCCCGGCACCCCCACCTCTCCATTCACACTACCCCCCACCACGCCCCCACTCCTCCTCATCCCCTTCTGGAAAACAAAGACAAACCACGGAGTCCACAGAACGCTATGGCAACAGCAATGCTACAAGAAGAAGAAGGAGAAGAAGAAGGAGGAAGAGGAAGAAGAAGAAGAAGAATGAGGAGGAGACAGGAAAGAGAAGAAAGGAGCGAGAGCACCGCCGCTAAGGCCGATAATCGCCGATGATCTGTTTATTGCCCCCTCGCTCGGTCCGTCCTGGTAACATGAGCCGTTTCCATTACATTGAGTTCTCTCCCCCTCGGCGGCTTGGGTTGCAACCCTTCCCTTGATCACTTGGCTGCTGCAATGTGGGTTACACGGGCATTGAGGGAGGAGGAGGACAACGACGAAGAGGAGGAGGAGGAGTAGAACGAATAGGAAGAGGAGAATGAAGAGGAGGAGGAATACGAAGAGAAGAAGGAGAACGAAGAGGAGGAGGAGAAAGAAGAGAAAGAGGAGGAGAACGAATAGGAAGAGGAGGAGGAAGAGGAGAATGAGGAGGACGACGACGACGAAGATGAGGAGGAAGATGAGGATGAGGAGGACGAAGATGAGGAGGAGAAAGAGGAAGAGGAGAAGAAGAACGAAGAGGAGGAGGACGACGACGAAAAGGAGGAGGATGAGAAAGAAAAGGAGGAGAATGAAGAGGAGGAGAAAGAAAAGGAGAATGAAGAGGAGGAGGATGAGAAGGAAAAGGAGGAGAATGAAGAGGAGGAGAAGGACGAAGAGGAAGGCAAAGATGAGGAGGATGAGGAGGAAGAGGAGGAGGAGGAAGAGGAGGAGGACGAAGAGAAGGAGGACGACGAAGAGGAGGTGGAGGAGAAAAGTAGAAGAGGGGGAGCAAAGAGGAGATGGAGGAGAATGAAAATGAGTAGGAGAATTAATAGGAGAAGGAGAACGAAGAGGAGAAAAGTAGAAGAGGGGGAGCAAAGAGGAGATGGAGGAGAATGAAAATGAGTAGGAGAATTAATAGGAGAAGGAGAACGAAGAGGAGGATGAGGAAAAGGAGGAGAACGAAGAGAAGAATGAAAATGAGTAGGAGAATTAATAGGAGAAGGAGAACGAAGAGGAGGATGAGGAAAAGGAGGAGAACGAAGAGAAGAATGAAAATGAGTAGGAGAATTAATAGGAGGAGGAGGAAAAGGAGGAGAACGAAGAGGAGGATGAGGAAAAGGAGGAGAACGAAGAGGAGGATGAGGAAAAGGAGGAGAACGAAGAGGGGGAGAAGGAGGAGGGAGGCGAAAAGGGAAAAAAGAGAAGGACAGGAAATGGGGGAAGAGGAGGAGAACGAAAAGGAGGAGGAGGACAAAAATAAGAGGAGGAGACCGAGGAGGAGGAGGAGAACACAGAGGAGAAGAAGGAGGGGAGAACGAAGATGAGAAAGAGAACGACAATGGGGAGCAGGAGGAGAGAGAGGAGGAGGAGGAGAACGAAAACGATGAGAAGGAGAACGAAGAGGAGAAGGAGGAGGATAGCGAAGATGAGGAGCAGAACAAAGAGGAGGAGTACAACGAAGAGGAGTAGTGGAAGAATTATGAGGAGGATAAAAAAAAGAGGAGGAGGAGAAGGAGAATGAAGAGAAAGAGAAGAAGAACGAAGAGGAGGAGAATGACGAAGAGGAGGAGAAGGAGAACGAAGAGGAGAGGACAGGGAGGAGGAGAAGAACGAAGAGGAGAATAACAAAAAGGAGGAGAAGGAGAACGAAGAGGAGAGGAGAGGGGGAAGAAGGAGAACGAAGAGAAAAAAGACAAACAAGAGGAGGAAAAGGAGGAGGAGGAGGAAGAGGAGGAAAGAAGAGATGGACAGGAGACAGAGGAGGAAGATGAAGGACACACATTGAATGACGATAATGGTGAGGCGGATATGAGAAAGAGGACAGGAAATGGAGGAGGGGTGAGTTGTGGGAAGGGCGGACAAAAAAAGGGAGTGAAGGAAGTAAAGAAGAAGAAGAAGAAGCATGAAAGAAATTAAGGAAGGAAGGAAGAAAGAAAAAGGAGAAGTTTCAATTTCAGTTTCTTAAGTAAGGCATCACTGCGTTCGGATAAATCCATAATTATACGCTACATCACATCTGCCTGGCAGATGCCTGACAGCAGCATAACCCAGCGCGCTAGCCAGGCCTTGAGCGCATGCATAGTTGTATTTGTTTACCTAGTATAAGTGTTAGAGCAGATTTCTTCCACTGAACTTTGCCAGAGGATAACAGTGGTATGTTTGTTTGTTTTCTTGTTACGGGTTTATTTTTCAAAGCGCCGGGTGCATGCTGCTCACGAGACATTGATTTATCGTCACATCCGAAAGACCAGAACATCAGTTTGATTTTCCAGTCAAAATTTGGAGAAAAGGCGAGACCGGATGTGGGACCCAGATTCTCACGGACACTGTATTGTATTGTATTGTATTGTATTGTATTGTATTGTATCGTATTGTATTGTACTGTACTGTACGGTACTGTATTGTATTGTACTGCTCTTTTTTTGTCACGACGGATTTCTCCATGTGAAATTTTGGCTGCTTTCCCCAGGGAGAGCGCGTCGCTACACTGAAAGCGCCACCCATATATTGTATTTTTTTCTGCCTGCAGTTTTTTTTTTAATGTTTTCCTATCAACCCTTTTGTTGCCGTGGGTTCTTTTACGTGCGCTAAGTGCATGCAGCACACGGGACCTCAGTTTATCGTCTCATCCGAATGACTAGCGTCCAGACCACCCCTCAAGGTCTAGTGGAGGGGGGAGAAAATACTGGCGACTCTGCCGGGATTCGAACCAGTGCGCTCAGATTCTCTCGCTTCCTAAAGCGGGCGCGTTACCTCTAGGCCATCACTCCACTTACAGATAAACGTCTCAACCTATCCTGCCACCTTCCAAGAACAAGAAGAACAAGACCGGGGAAGACTGGAAGGAAGGGGGGACGAAAGAAAGAAAGAAGAACTTATGGAAAAACAGGCGATCATTTGAAAACAGAATAAAATCGTTCAATGACTGTTTCAGGTACGAGAATAGGATTGTTATTGTTTCTCTTTTAAATGTTTGCTTAGCACGCTGCCACAGAGTGTATGAGAGAAAAAGAGGGGGTGAGGAGGGACGGGGGTGGGTGTGGACAGAAACAGACAACCAGAGTCGCACA